>NC_065549.1:3539702-3853294 GCF_022605725.1 Anthonomus grandis grandis
GGCCACCCGCATTTGCACAAGGCATAAATGTAATTCGGTCTTTACTGATTTCCGACCCGGGGCACCCTTTTCGTCTGCGTGTACTTATGTCTTTTCAGGAAGGCAATGCCAGTATAATCGTTGTGTATCGTATAATCGTCATCGATTCGACCGCATTATAGATTTGCTCTGAAGAAAGACCGAGTTGCTCAATTTTTTGTTTGAGTTCTATACGAAAGGGTTCCACAGCATTTTCGTCACTCGACAGCTTTTCCCCGGTAACTTTCAACGAGCGGATCGCAAATCTGTGTTAGAAGCCTTGAAACCATCTTCTGCTAGCTTCGAAGTTGACTCCTTCGTCATTATTCATTTCTGTGAAAAATTGGCGAGCCTTTTGAAGTATGAATGCTTCGGAAATTGGTGTATGTCGTGCTCTCTGTTGCAAAAATTATGTATACACTGCATCTTCAATAACAGAAAATTCCGCTTTGCGCATCGTTTTTCTTGTTCCCGGCCCTTTTTACAGTACGCGACACGTAACGACTAATTACTACTAATATGACGATAATAAAGTCTTTTTTTTTTCTTGATATCGGATATTGTTAACTTCCCGACATTAAAACGTGTCGCCAAGGACGTGAATGAACATTCGGAATCCAGCAGACGTAAAATTTCAGCCTTTTGTTTAAGACTTAATGTGACATGCTTACGTTTAGAAACGATGGTTTAAATGAAATATGCGATACATATACATACAGCGCATTTTTTTTATCTCGGGTCATAGGGTTTTACGTGTAATATTTTCAACCCCATGTTAACAGACTTTAAAAAATCCCATTATTTGGCAAAAAAATTTAATTTTTGAGATTTTGAGGAAATTATTTTGTGTCACTGTCAGATATTTGTCTACCTGCTTTGAAGTGTAAAGGTAATAAAGGTTACGAGGTGTAGAAAAAGCAAACTTTTTCATCAGAAAAACGTTTTTTTTAAATAGATTCTCGCAATTTTTTTTGCAAAATAATGGGATTTTTTAAAGTCTGTTAACTTAAACTTCACTTGTTCCAAGTTTCAATCCTATCGATTAAATAGAACAGGTTCATGTGACATGGGGTTGAAAGTATTACACGTAAAACCCTATGACCCGAGATAAAAAAAATGCACTGTATATGCAGCGTGCAACTCACAACACAACTACATAATTCTACTCTTTCCATAAAACACGTCAAAACCACTATAAAACCACGCAACGTCTTGTTGCAAGAACAAACTTTCAAGATCAAAGTCACATAAATTAAACGTTGCATCATCTTTTCGCACTAGACGCCCACGCTCGCGTACTTACCGACAGTTCGGATCACGGAATTTACGGTGTTTAGATTATGGAATCAATTTTACGCAATTGGGGCGTTCGGATTATACGGGGTTCGGACTATCCATACATTACTGTATATAATATTTTTCAATTGTACAATTTTTTTTGGCTCCCTTTTGTAAATCAATGACAAAATTAATATTATATATTTATGTATCGGTTTGTTTTATATGATTTACAAAATAAACACATTATTATTATTATTATAGGGTTAAAGTAATAAACATACATAAATCGTGTGGTAAATGCAGTATATATTTTTTTTAAATATTTATAAAAAAATAAGTCGCTTAGATGGTATTCTTAAATCAAAACAAAAAATAAATTTTTAGAGAATTCCAAACGGCTCTTTCGGACCCGTCAGTTGAGGGCGTCTACGAAACCAAAACGCCCCTAATATTCCGCTCGCTGGTATCCAGCAGTTGCGTGGTGAAACTTTCAAGGAGCGTCAGCAGTTTGGACAGCTTGGATCTGGATGATCTCGATCCCGTGCCCCTTACTAGGCAGCCCTATTTGTCCAAAGGGGCTCTGAAACATTTATTTTTTTACCATCACAGGTATAAGATATACAGATATATTTTCCTCACATTTTTCCTTTAAATCGATCTGTGATATGCCTCACAAAATCGTCTACCAAAGGATTAATTTAACTAAAGTCCAAAGGATTAAACTCTGAAAAATATCTATCATTACCTATTTTACAGTTATTAAAAAAGTACTACACCCTTTGTATATTTAAGGCATGCCACAAAACCTCAACATATGTTCGGACTGTTTCTTACTCCAGCGAAAAAGTGTTTAGTAATAGTCGTGGATACCGTAAGGACTAATTTGATGCCCAACATGGAAAAACTGTACGGAGCAGAGAGATTATTAAAGTAAGATATCGGAATTGAGAAATTATTTCTATACTATCCGACACTCTTTTTTAGGCTGGAGAAAATTAGCGAAGAGCTTTTACCTCCCGCGGAAATTCAATTCGAGATAAAAGTGGAAACGGATCTGAATCAGGTGTACAAAATATTAAATAAAACGTTGCAAACGTATAAGGACGAGAAAAAGGGACCCACTTTGCTGGCCGTGCAGAGCACCATGGATTTACAAGTGTTCCAAAGGAATATCGGGACGTTCGGGGACTTTCCTCACACCCAAATATTTGTTCGGGTGAGTGGAATATTTCATTAATTTTAATTATATTTATAATCTGGAGTTTACCTAAGTGTTTACCCGTCATATGGCAGCGTATGCAAATAAATAAATTAAACGCAAATAAAAACCAATTGAATTTCAACAGGCTTAAGATTGTCATACCCCTCTGGCTCAAGATTTCACGCGTTTAATGTTTTAACTCTAACAGCAGCAGCTGTTTAATAATTTAATATTATGTATATCTGTATAATAATAGGTATATCGCATGGACATATAAATATTATCGTTATTATAAGGGAGGTAAAGACACCAATGCGTGATCCCCGGACGAATTTGTACTCATGCAGTTTTTAAACATGATTTTGCAGAAAATGCTTTGTGAATTTCAAATCAAAATTTGAAGTGAAAAATTTTTCGTGAGACCGATATTTCGGGGGGGATCCGTCCCTGTTCAAATTCGATGGTAATTGTGATGGAACTAAACCTGCGTCACCTTATTTCCACTTTACACTAAGGACGTTAAACTTTATAAGCTTTATAACTTTTATAATAATACATAATATTTATTTAATAAAACTTAAAATATTTTTAAACGTAACAAATTTTACTGGGTTTATTTAAGGACGACGACGAACTGTACAACGTCCTCGATTGGCAAAAAATCGGCGCCAAAGCCCTCGTCCGTCATTATTTGAACAGCGAGTCGGCCCTGGACGTGATGACGGAACAGAGTCGCTACTTCCACATCCCGGTGGGCAACTTACCGGAGGACACCGCCCTCTTTGGGGCCGACTTGTTTTACGCCAGGAATTTAATTAGGGCGAACCACGTGCTTTGGTGCTCCCCATTGGACAAACCGGATTTGGGCGGTAGCGAGGAAACCGATAATCGGTATTTATATTTTTATTTATTGTTTTCTTGTTGTATTTATTTATGATTTTTTGTGTTAGGCTACTAGCGGATAGCCAAGAGGGTTCCAGTGAGGTATGCAACAATCCCGGCTGGTACTCTTCGGTTTGCGTCGAACTTGACATTGACAGTTTGGCCATTAATACGTTGTTACAGTCCCATCATGTCACTGATATTGAAGGTAATTTAGGGTCGACTAAATCAATTATTAAAATGTATTAAGAATACCCTTTTGTACGTTAGGGAAGTGCTAAAAAATATTTATAAAAGGCATATTTCTAGAATAGGCTGAGAAAAAATGTACCCTCAGAAGATTATTAAATATACATATTGCAAAATTTAAAATGAACTGTTGTAATTTTTGGAAGATTTTCAATCTTATCCAAAAACATATAACAATAATAGTAATGTTTATTTTCAAATGTAATATAACCAAAGAAATACATGTAAATTTAATAAACATTGGTTCGGCAATAAATACATAATGCCCCAAGCTCTCAGGAGCTAGTACCTAAATTGCAAAACAAAACAAACAAACTATGAATCTATCGCACAGTAAAAAAAAAGAAAAATAAAACCCTATTTTTATTACGGATACCTACGGTATTTTGTAATTCTTTGAAAAACTGTCTTTACCGTACTGCACCAAAGCAAGACAGATCAAGATTAAAATTAAAGGACCATATAAGTGGACATGTTAATTTCTAATATTTACCAAACCGTCAATAGGAATTTTAAAGTATAATAAATTTTTTGATCCTACTTTTAACCAATCCCAATAAGTTGCTACCTAGAATAACACCTCTCATATACCGGGTGGTGCGTCGCCGAGCGGAACAGGAAATCCCATGTAAATTTTAAGGGGGTCAATTATTGGCTCCCCTGTACATTTTACAGAAAAAGATAACTTTTTGAAGAGACCAATCTGGCAAACTCTCATGCAATGTTTCAAAAAAATTTAATAAGCGAATATTGAATTATTCAGTTAAAAGAGTACATTTGATGTAACAAATCCGCAGTATAACATTTAGCGTTACTTAATATAGCTGTTTGGAAGTGAGTTTTCAACTCTAACCACTGAGTATGTATACGACTAACAGCTGGCTCAATAGACAACCATCTAGTTGCACTATCTTAAGAGGTTCAGGACCGTCATTAATTGTTTTATACAATTCATTATTATAATGATTGTCTCATGAAGGACTTTGAAAACCAGTCATAGATTTCACGAATTAAAAATTCTAAATTTCGTGGCAGTTTTTGTGGTGCAGCAAGCTGTAATGAATGGCATATACAGCGAATTAAAATAATATTGGGATTATAGGCTAATAACTTTTTATGAACGCCATTGTTTACACCAGTCATTACAGCTGCATTATCTGTTCCTAGGCCACGTAAATTTTGAATTTTTAAATTATAATTTCTTAACATACTCAAAAGGTATTGCAAAATCCCGTCTACATTACCAGAATCCAATTCTCCTAGTCCCAAGCCAGTTGAAATAATTTTATTGGTTTTTGCGTTAAAATATATAATAGATATACCAAAATATTTGGTAAAAGAAATATCATTGGACTCATCAATTAATATGCTATAAGGTAGATTTCCAACATCCTCTGTAAGCTCATTACGGAAATAAGGTGCAATTACATTTGTTATTACTTCAGAACATTTGGTCCGTTGCATTTGCAATTGTTCAGCTTCAAAACCTAAAAAATATTCCAATAAATGAACGTATTTTTATTATGTAATTCTCAAAAAACCTTTAAATGAGGATTTACAAGTGGGAATCAAGTGTTCGATACTTAATATCGAAGATAATTAATGACATGACATCAATGGTATTGACTCCTTCCACAATCTTTTGCCACAATTCCTGACGGTTATTTATTTTATTTTTATACACAAGTGATTTCAAGTAGCCCCAGAAATAAAAATCTAAGGGGTTAAGGACGGGACTACGCGCAGGCCACGGATATTCACTACCTCTACCAATCCATTTATGAGGATAAATTTCGTCCAAGTAATTTCTGACTTGCAGTGAATAATGTGCCGGTGCACCATCGTGCATATACCAACTATTGTCACGTCTTAAATTTAGGGGCACATCTTCTAGAAGAATGGGTAGTTCATTCCTCAAGAAATTTAAATAGCGTTCTCCATTAAGCTTAGCTGACAATTCAAACGGTCCCACAATACAATCCCCAAAGATACCACACCAAATATTTATTGAAAACTCATGTTGAAAATGGTGTTCTTGGAAAGCATGAGGATTTTCCATCGAATAGATATGATTGTTACGCCAATTAAAAACACCTCTCCTTGTGAACGTGGCTTCATCCGTAAATAAAATTTTATTACAAAAAAATGGATCATTCAATTGGCGCTCTCTTAAAAATTGACTGAATTGGAGTCTTGCAGGAAAGTCTTGAGGAAGAAGATTTTGAACTGGAGTGAAATGATACAGATACAGTTTTTCTTGGCGTATAATTTTGGACACCGAAGATTTCCTTACACCAGTGGCTGCCTCAATACGTCTTGTGCTGGTTTCAGGATTTTCGATAACACGAACCAACATTTCATCTTCCATATCTGCTCCAATTATCCTTGGTCTTCCCGCATTTACGTTTTTTGAACGAAATGAGCCCGTTTCGCCTAATCTATCGTACAACGCTTTAAATGTTTCATGATTTGGCTGCCTTCTATCCGGATACACATCTAAATAACGCTGCGCTGCTCTTCGACTACGAAAATTTTCTTGAGCATATACACAAACCATATCCCCCATCTGAGCATTAGAAAAATCATTGTGACGCGGCATTTTTAAGCGAAAATAACACAATAAGAACACGAGCTTTAGCCAATATAAAGACTTACTTATTAATACTTCCTATACACCTTGACAGCGTAGTTATGATGTGTTCATCCTAGGCAAAGTCCAGGTATGATGTGTTCATCCTAGGCATCCTACTTTGTAAAACTCCGATAATAATTTGTTCATACGCAACCTAATACAAAAATGCGTTTATCTCGAAAACGGTCTACTTTTTTGAGATCAAAGAAGTATACCTTTTTTGACTAGAATTAAATGCTGTTTTATTATTTTCAGTCGCAAATGTGCGTACAAGTAGGTCAAAAAAGTTATGACCATTTTAATCACTGAATGTTGTTGTATGTGGCGCCATGTAGTGGTAATGGGAAAATAGATATCATATTCGTGTTCCTCATCCCAAATAATAAGAGTACGCCAAATTTGAGGTTAATGTGTCCAGTAAATTCCAAAATATTTCAATAAATGTTTGGTAAAAAATTAGTTTTAACATCCTGTAGAACGAAAACCAATAACATTTTGCTAAGCGATATTGAGCTCAAACGGTTTATTTTCATGTCAGGTATCCTACATTAACCTATGTCCAATTAATTACGGGACACCCTGTATAAAACTAAATTTTTTAACGTATTTAGATTAGAGTTCATCGGGTTTAGCACAAAAAACCCCTAGTTTAATAAGCTTAACCTTATTAAGCCTAATTAAATTTTAAATCATGAGGAAAAGAATAAATATTTAAAAGCATTTAAGTTTTTAGCAATTAAAAAAGTCAGATCCGCACTAAGGAAAAATTTCTGATCACGATTATTAATACGTTGAAAGGTTGGGAAACATATGAATGAAATCATTTTTAAGGGAATAAAAAAATGCCTTTAAAATAAGTATTTAAAAAAAAAGAAGTTGAGAGCCGTTGCTTAGGATAAACATCAAAAGTAGCAACTTTTTTCGAATTTAACCACCCTCGTCTCTCCTATAGTTTCGCAAATAGCAATAGTCACACATAGCAAATAGGACACCCTGTATAAGGTGTTAAAGAATTCTCTGCATAATATAATACTCATTTTATTATCGAAAATTTATACCTACCTGACATACATTAACATGTGTATTATAGTATGCAAAATTGTTGATTTTTTCTATTGAAAAATTGTATAAAACACAATGAGAAATATAGAAAACCTTACTTAGAATATAACTTTTTTTTCGGAACAGATACAGAACGATCTTAATATTTTTTCTGTTTACAAGTCACATTAAAGAATAACCTGTAAACTATTCTTCTTGTTTCGCTGCTATTTATTAATGGATGTTATTTTTCCATATCTTTCCTCTAGTTTTCTTTTTATTAATTTTTGGAACAAATGGCGCCCTTTCTTGTTATCCTGTTATCCGTTTTATGGTGCCCAGTAATTTGCTTTCATCTTCCACCGTCTTCAAACTGTCCGCGTTGATTTTTCTTGCTGTCCATGGGACTTTTAAGATTTATCAATAAATTCAGATTTTAAATGCTTCTACCTTATTCATTGTGCTAACTTTTCCAATTTCCTGCCTTCCATACCTAGTAGGGACTATGCGTAACATTTTGTGAATCTTATTTTGAAATTGAGGTGAATGTTGTAAATGAATGAGCTCATCGCTTTAGAGATCAATCAATCAAATATGCTTTATTGTCAAAAAATTTAAAAAAATTTGTAGGCAAAGCTATACATAAAAAGCAAAACACACAAATATAAAAACCAAAATACAAGTACTAAATAAATACATACAAAACTGGGTACAAAAGACATAAATGTCTGGTCAAATTTTTTATATTAAATGTAAAAAGTAAGAAAATAGGAAAGTAAATAAAAAAAGTAACAAAAACAGTCAAAAATATTAATACAATGTTTAAAAAGTCATAAAAAATTTTATAGAAATTTGGCAATACAAAATATTACTATTCTACATCGAAAAAATTTTATAATTAGCCAGTGCGTGCATGGTACTCAAAAATTAATATTAAAAAAAAAATCATCTACTGCATATATATAAGCTCTTTCCAGTAAATATGATTTCAAAGCATTGCGAAATCGAGGAAAAGATGTCAATGATTTAATTTCCAAAGGCAGATGATTGTGCATTTTTTTAGCTCCGTAAAGAATACAGCTTTTTATTAATTCTGACCTTGGGATTGGCACATAAAAATTCTGCCACTTCGAACTCTGCGTTTCAAAGTGGATAATTGCGAGATGGTCTATTAGGAATCGCTTTGGCTATGCTGCATTATTCACATAACCCAGCTAATTAAACTTTTTTTACTAGCTCTATATCGTAAAGTGAATTTGGTATTCTGGATAGGAATTTTGTAGATTATATGCTTATAAAATCCCGTTTTAGGTGCGAGTAGTGTGACGGGTTTTGGCGCGACAAAAGCCCCCTCCCTGGACGAAATGTTATCGGGCAAAAATTTGGGAAACGCCGAGTCGACGGGATGCGCGGAAGCGTTTAAGGTACTGCGCGCGATGGCCAGCGCCTGGATGCGCGACATTTCCATGCACGAGAACGTATGCGCCGATTTTCAAGTCGTCCACTTTTACCGGTACGATTTTTCCTCGTAAATAATCGCGTGAGTAATCGGTTGTTGACATTTTAGATGGATGCGATCTCCTAAGGCCTTGTTACACGATCCGGCTTTATTAAGGATGTTACAGATGCTCATGAAAAAACTGTTTTTTCAGCTTGTTGCGGAGTTTAAGAGATTGGGTGAGTACCGCGGTTTAGGGAACAAATTTTAGGGTAAAAAGGTAAAATGAAAATAACACATTCTTCCTCCACTCCACTTGTTTGCCAATATATTTCGGATACAACAGTGTCAATTATTAGGGGCCACTAAAAGGAAATGGGCTTGAACAAAGAAGCAAAAAAGAGAAACACACACACACAGAAAATGCTTTAAAATTATGAATAGAAACGTCAATAATTGGACTGAATAGTATATTAAAGAAAATACTAAACTCAAACTTGACATCTATTAACACAACCTTAATACACAAGTGGATCTGATGATGCCTAGTATGGACGAAACACGTGTAATTCTCTGACTTTAATTTATAAATTTGAGACCTGTGACTAGTTTATTTCATCACTATTTAATGTTCTTTGAGAAAAGATGGACTATTTCTTGGAAAATATCAAATATTTAATTATCAAAATTTCGTTTGTGGAAGGTAGTGTCTGAATTTAATCGAATGTTTATTTAATTTTTAAACTTAATATACAAGGTGTTTGGAAAGTGAGTAGCCAAACGGAAATGGTGAATAGGTGAGGTTACTGGCTATTTAAAACGCATAGTATTTTTTTGTTTTTCCTCAAATTTAAGGATATAATTGTAATATATTTTTTCTCGTTTTTTTATATTTAAAAAAAAGTTGTGGGGTTTTAAAATGTGTTAAAAAACTTCTCTAGTTAATAGTCTTTCTAACGATATGCCACATGTAACAAAAATAATTAGGTAACTTTTAATTACTAATTAACGAAAAACAGTTTTGAAAAAAAGTTTGTCTTCAAGAACGCGTGAACCAATTTCTTGAAAGCAACCTAATTGAGCAGGTATAAACTTATGTCTCTTTCTAACACTGCTAAATCTGTTGCGTTATGTCTTTAACCGTTCTAAAACAGCTAAACCTATTGTGCCCTTTCTCGTCTACCAAAAAGCGTGATTAATTTTTCGTATCAATTGTTCCCTTGTATTTATAGGTACAACATACAATCCGTTCGCACTATAATAGAAAAATGCAACGAGTACAATGAACCACTACACCTCGCATTTGTTGACTATAACAAAGCTTTTGACTCCGTAGAGTTGTGGGCTATTTTTAAGGCCATGAACAATGCAAGAATCGACTCTCGATACAAGCAGCTTCTCAAACACATATACGAAAATGCGACAATCACCGTTAAAATCTCGGAAGAGATAGGATCAAACAAAATTCAAATAAAAAGAGCAGTAAGACAAGGGGACACCATCTCTGGCACTGGAAGACGTTTTTAAAACTCTGGACTGGAATGAGAGAGGCATCAAAATCGACGGCAAACATCTGAGCCATTTACGCTTTGTGGATGATATAGTACTCTTTAGCCAGAATATAATAGAATAGGTTTAACCATGAATTTAAATAAAACAAAAGTCATGTCACCTGACAATATTCAAGTACATATAGAAGACCGAATTATTGACAACGTCGAAGAATATGTATATTTGGGACATTGCATCAAATTGGGCAAAGAAAATCAAACTGCCGAAATAAATAGACGTGTTCATTTGACATGGGCAGCCACGGGTAAACTATCACACGTCTTGAGAAATGAAACTACTCCAATTAATTTGAAAAGAAAAGTCTGCAATGCCTGCTTACTGCCCGTGATGACTTACGGAATGGAAACCATGACACTCACTGTTAAATCAGCTAACAAGCTTAGGACCACCCAAAGAGCCATAGAGCGGATGATGCTAGGAATAAGCCTGAGAGACCATATCACAAATGAGAGTATTAGACAAAGAACTAAAGTTGAAGACGTTATAACACGCATAGCCCACCTGAAATGGAGCTGGGTAGGACACGTCGCCCGACAGGACGACTTGAGATGGACACATCGTTCAATGGAGACCTCCCATACATAAACGCAGCGTTGGTAGACCACAGTTACGCTGGCTCGATGATGTCAAAAACATAGTGGGCAACAGATGGCACCAACTGGCACAGAATAAAGAAACATGGAAGAATATAGGGGAGACCTATGTCCAGGAGTGGACTGTGAAGGGTTGCTGAAAGAAGAGAAAAAGATTTATAGGTATGAAATACACAAGTTCTTTTGCACGGCCCCAGACGTAAAAATCAAGCGGCGTCAAGTCCGGTGATCTTGCAGGCCATGGGATAGGGCCATCTCTGCCAATCCAAGTATTGGGAAATGCATTGTCTAGGTGCTCCTGGATCGCCAATCTCCAGTGCGCTGGGCACCCATCGTGTTGGAACGTCATTTGTTCTTCATTGAGAAAATTTGGAATCCCGCTCAAGAGTTCAGGCAGATCATTTAATAAAAAATCTAGATAATTATCCCCGTTCAAATTATCCGGTAAATAATGTGGACCAATAAGGGTATTACCAATTAGGCCTGCCCAAACGTTTACTAAGAATTTCCTTTGAAAGGACACGAATTTCTTCATTTTTGGGTTTTCTTCTTTTGGGGCTCAATATTGCAAATTATGAAAGTTGGTAATTCCCTCCCTTGAAAATTTGGATTCCTCTGTTCACAGTATGTTTTTCAAGAAATCGCGGTTATCCACGTCCATATGTAGCAGAAGGCGGCAAAACTGAATGCGTCTAAGGTAGTCGTTTTCTTCAAGATCTTGCACGGTAGTTTAATGAAAGATGCTTTCCATTGGCATAAAGAACAGACCAGACCTTCCATACACTAAGGTTTAGATTGACAGCTACAGTCCGGATGCTCTTTGTGGTATCTTCGTCAAAAGCTTCCAGAATTCGTTCGTCATCGGCAACATTACGTTGTCTGCGAACTCCAGGTTCACGGCGATTTAGACTACCAGTTTCTCTTAAGCGCCTAAAGGTCGTTTCAAAAGTATGACGATTAGGTTGGCGTCTATTGGGAACACGCTCTTGGTAAATTCTTTTTGCTTCTCGTCCAATCAGCTCTACCATATGCCATTAGGATATCGGCGTACTCCTCGTTTGTAAAGGCACCAACCATAGTAGGCAACAGTAACAATAAAACAAAGTTAACGAAAATGAACAACAAAAACAATATGTGTAGAGCGGAGTTAAAAATACGAGAAGTAGCGGAGAAAGACAAGTATCGAATAAATAATACTCGTATTATGGTTAGTGACAGGTAACAGTTTAAGGTAGCGGGGCACAAAGGGAGTGTCGCCGAATGATAAAGGAGATTATAGCGTAACAGGTTTAGCTGTGTTAGAAAGAGGCATAAGTTTATATACCTGCTCAATTAGGTTGTTTTCAAGAAATTGGTTCACGCGTCCTTGAAGACAAACTTATTTGTTTTTCGTTAATTAGTAATTAAAAGTTACCTAATTATTTTTGTTACATGTGGCATATCGTTAGAAAGACTATTAACTAGAGAAGTTTTTTAACATATTTTAAAACCCCACAACTTTTTTTTCCTATTGATTTGAGGAAGTTTGTTACTCCACTATTAGAATCTCTTTAAATATTTTTCTCAGTTATTGCCTAAATCTGAATGAGACAACATTAGTCTTTAAAATAAAATTAATTGTGCGCCAATTTGGCCAAAAATAAAAAAATAAATAAAGGTTAAAGTAAAAAAATGGGAAAAATCTTATAAAAAAAGGAAAAAATATATTACAATTATATCCTTAAATTTGAGGAAAAACAAAAAAATACTATGCGTGTTAAATAGCCAGTAACCTCACCTATTCACCATCTCCATTTGGCTACTCACCTTCCAAACACCCTGTATAATTTAAAAAGGTAGGGTTCATGGGCACATTCACTAATGCTAGAATAATATTATTCAAAAAGTAAATTCAAATAAATAAATGAAATTAATCACAGGCGCATATGTATGTAACTTGTCAGTGTAACATGTATTAATAATAAAAACTGGACCACTACACTAAAAATCTACCTCTACAATGTCTATAGGTAGAATTGGCTGTGCAGCACCTTACGTAGTAAATTAAAGGTACGAGCTACTATAAGTATAAAATGCTTAACCCGAAGCTGGACATCTCCAAACATCATATTAAATTAAACATCTATTTGAATTATAAAATTCCTATTAACTAATACATATTGTGCAAAATATCTAGGTGTTAGAAATCAGAGGTCTTGAAATTTTAAGATACAACCTGTTGTCACCCGTAAACCCTTGACAAGACCGGGATGTTTAAGAAACAATAAAGCTTTACAACCACTATAGTTAAGACAGTAATTATAAAGAAACGAAATGGTGATGTTCATGATGAAATGTTGGTTTAAGTTAAAATAAACGATTATATTCTAATGTTAAGAGATGAACCCATTAAACTCACCCATTTTTAGGTTGCATGATAATCTATGCGAACTTCAATAAAATAGTTGTATGCACCAAAAAGAAGACAGTCTCAGATGGACTGAACAGCGTGGAGTTCATCGTCAAAACCATAAGAAACAAGGAACTGTTCCATTCTATTGAGATCAGCTATAGGTAAACTAAAAAAATGTTTAATTTCTGATAATGAATATTTAATAATAATCATTTTTTTAGACGTTGCTGGGAATGTCTCGTATGGGTAGACCCGGCAAATTACGGCGGAATGCTTGGCAAAGCTCCCCAGGAACAAGAGGACCCCGAAATACAGACACAAGAGGATATAAACGATCCCGAAGTAAGTTTCTTTTTGAATTTTTTTTTTCAATTTTAATTCAAAATTTCCTGATAATAGCCGGTGATGAGCAGCCACTGGAACATAGCGGAGCAGCTACCCCAAAAGGCGGGCTGCAGACGCAGCTTCGAAGCCATAATGGCCAGTTATATTGGGGCGATTTACTTAAAATTAAAGGAAAATAAGGAGACTACTTTACCGACAGTCATGAGCCAGCCCACGTACGGATTGGGCAATCGGGACGACGTGGTGGAGTATGCTAAGCAATTGTTGGCTGGAGACGGAGAGGTCAGCCAACAGCTATTTCAGTAAGTTCGTGTAAAGTTGTGTGTTAATGTTTGGACTGTTATGCAATACCATCTTTAACTTATTAAAAAATAGGCTGTTATACAGTAGGAGTAATGAGGGATCTTTTTTGGGTCCAGTCTTGGCTACACAAGGACTCCCACAGGGTTCACCTTTGAGTACAATGCTGTTTAATATGTACATTTCTGATATTTTTCAGTTGGATCTGGGGAATGTTATTCTAATAGGATATGTGGATGATCTTGCACTCTTTATCAAAGTTATCTGTCTTTATCTGTGGTTACTATGGTGAACAGAATTAACTTTTCATTAAAAAAAAAAAAATGATTTTCTTAAAGTGAATAATCTAGCTATTTCAATTGATAAATGTGAGGCAATTTGGTTCACCAGAGGTATGCAAAATTTTGTTCTTTACACAGAAAGTATGTACAGGGTGTTACAAAATAAGAGGCTGCACCTTAAGAGTGTTTAAATTGTTAGGTAATTTTAAGAAGAAAAGTTCAAATAAAGCTATGTCCTAAACTCCTTAACTTTTGAGATGCAGACTGTTGTAGAACCAAATTTAAGAGACCCTCTATGAAATTTTTAAAAACTATTTAATACTAACATACCGTTAGACAGATACAGATGGTATACTGTAATGGTAAAATATGTATACATATGTTTAAAACATAAATAAATGTATTTTTTTTTTGCAAATAAATTGACCATGTTTTTATTTTTTTCTGCAGGCAATCGCGTGTTGGACAAAAAAAGTCAAGAAATCAAATTTGCCCTAAAATGAATAGGGTTTTATAAAAATAGTTTTTATTTTACAAGAAAATCAGTGGCATACATAATATTTAAAAAAAATATTTAGTCTTCGTTCTTGTACGGACCGCACTGGTTGAACTTCAAGAAAATCGCTACTTCAATAAATAGCTGTTGATACTCCGAGGGTGTGTTATAAATTTCATAAACATATCTAGGAAGTTAATAAGATCAAGAAACGATTTTTTTCTTAAGATTTTAACACCTTGTAACTCAAAAGTTTAAGACATAGAACTTTTCTTGCTCAAATCATTTATTGATTAACACCCTTAAGGATCAGCATCTTATTCTGTAACAACTTGGATAGAAAAAATATATCGAAATCATTATTCTAAAAGGACGTATTCCAGAAACCCAAAATTTTACAGGAGGTGAAAAAAACGTTTATTATTTTAAATATTCGGAAGAGGTTAGGTTTTTCATTTAGATACTCTGACAAACACAATCATAATTGTAATTATAAGTAAAAGACAAAATAATTTAAAAAAAGATATGACTAAATTATGAACAAAAAAGGGCCAGACAAATAAAATACCAACAATACGTAAAACTATGAAGTACCTAATGTGAGAGAGTAGGATCTTATTTCTTTGGTCTTATTTTTTTCAAATAATGAATTGGCAGCTTAATATATTTACATGGGCAGCCTTTACTTCCCTGAGAGTGATTTATTATTTTACTTACCTATTTATGTTTTTTTTTGTTTAAGTTAGAATGTTGCAATAGGTGGAAAATCTTCGCCAGTATTTTATAAGAAAAAAAGGAGATAACAACAGGTGCGGTTGTTTCTAAGATAAAAAGAAATCAATTAATATACTATTACTTTGCATAGCCTAACAGAACGTGGCAAATCCCATATAATTTTAATGTTGTGTAAATCTCAGTACTCGTTCAAAGATAGTAAAATATTCACAGGCAGTACTTTGAAATGCATTAAAAAGTTGCTTTAACTACTTGAAATTCAAGTGACTATTCCAGGCAGTTGAAATTTCCTCCAGGTGATTTCCTAGAAGAAATTGATGCTTTCAACTGCCTTGAAGTACCGGAAAATGGCTCTCAGTTGTTTTAACTACTTAAAACTCGAGTGATTATTCCACGCAGTTGAAACTTGCTCCAGGGAATTCCCTGGAAGAAATTGATGGTTTTAACTGCCTTGAAGTGCCGGAAAATGACTCTCAGTTGTCTGGACGTAATAAAATGTGACTTTCATTACTTCAGAATTGCTTCAAATGCCTTGAAAAGTTGCTTTAACTACTTGAAACTCAAGTGACTATTCCACGCAGTTGAAACTTCCTCCAGGCAATACTCTAGAAGAAATTGATGCTTTCAACTACCTTGAAGTGCTGGAAAATGACTCTCAGTTGTCTGGACGTAATAAAATGTGACTTTCATTACTTCAGAATTGCTTCAAATGCCTTGAAAAGTTGCTTTAACTATTTGAAACTCAAGTGACTATTCCAGGCAGTTGAAACTTGCTCCAGGCAATTTCCTGGAAGAAATTGATGCTTTCAACTACCTTGAAATACCGGAAAATGACTCTCAGTTGTTTGGACGTAATAAAATGTGACTTTCATTACTTCACAATTGCCTCAAATGCCTCGAAAAGTTGCTTTAACTACTTGAAACTCAAGTGACTATTCCACGCAGTTGAAACTTCTTCCAGGCGATTCCCCGAAAGAAATTGAGGCTCTCAACTGCCTTGAAGTACCGGAAAATGACTCTCAGTTGTCTGGACGTAATAAAATGTGACTTTCATTACTTCAGAAGTGCCTCAAATGCCTTGAACAATTGCTTTAACTGCTTAAAACTCAAGTGACTATTCCAGGCAGTTGAAACTTCCTCCAGCCAATTCCCTGGAAGAAATTGATGCTTTCAACTGCCTTAAAGTACCGGAAAATGACTCTCAGTTGTCTGGACGCAATAAAATGTGACTTTCATTACTTCTGAATTGCTTCAAATGCCTTGAAAAGTTGTTTTAACTACTTGAAACTCAAGTGACTATTTCAGGCAGTTGAAACTTGCTCCAGGCGATTTCCCGAAAGAAATTGATTATTTCAACTGCCTTAAAGTACCGGAAAATGACTCTTAGTTGTCTGGACATAATAAAATTACTTCCAAATTGCTTCAAATGCCTTGAAAAGTTGCTTTAACTACTTGAAACTCAAGTGACTATTTCAGGCAGTTGAAACTTGCTCCAGGCAATTCCCTGGAAGAAATGGATGCTTTCAACTGCCTGGACTTATCAAAAAAGGACTTGTTTTGAAAGATTCAAAAGGTAAAATTAGAAATTTAAGAATATTTAAAAAATTAGTCTTGGAGATGCAAGGATTCAAGTGCCAACACGTTGCAATTGGATTTTTAAATCCAAAATTAAAAAAAAAATAGGCTATATCAAATTAAAAAATTATCCTCGGCATCACCAGTTTTCTAGCACAACTTTTCTGATTTTGTATTACGTTGTGATATTTCGTTTAAAAAACACCAAGTTTGTGCTTAAAAAAAATGCTCTAAAAAATTTTTAAATACGTCACTGACTTTTATGTAAAAATATCTATTATAAGCAGTTTTCATTTTTTTCCTATCTTATACAGGGCCTGAGAAGTAAAGACATCTCAAAATGTAAACATTTTTGTTTAAGCCCTGTATTTCAGCAACAAAAGTATAGTTGGAATATTTCTGTTTTTAGCTTTAAAAGTTTCACAAAAAAGTGGTACAGGGTCGGGAAAACCGCAAAGCTATATCTAAACTAAGTGTATATCTATAAAAAATGACATAGATACCCTGCAATCTCATCCACAATGGGACACAGTGTACTTACTAGCTACTTATAATTGTATTTTGTACCAGTTAGTGAGTTTGATCTTGTTATTTGCTCTATTATCTATCAATATTTTAATAATTGTCTTATTATGAGAATTTATTTCATGTTGGACAATAAAACTTTGAATTGGAATGAAAATCTAAAGGAAGGAGCCAACTTTAATCTTCTTACAATATACTACTTAATTTAATTTTTTTAAGTCAGTCTTTAAGTAGTACAATGTATTACTGATTTCACTTGGTCTATTTACCTTATCCAAAGTAATAGGTACATTTATAATTCAACTATTTGCATTTTTATTGCAGAATAACGGAAAAACTGCACACTATTTTACCAAGGGAACCTGACCGCAGCAGCGGCGCACTCAACTTTGTAAAGTCGATATGTCACATTTTAGGTCTAGATCCTGCAGTGGAAGAAGTAACATCCCGAACATTCAATAATGCTTTTATACTGAAAATCTCGTAATTTCAGGAAGTGGATCACTTAAGAAGCAATTTACTGAGACTCATCGGGGTGGGGGAGTTTTCCGAAAAAGCCACATGGGTGGACACCACGGTGTCCTACGTAGTCCCACAAATAATTTGCCGAAAGTGCAATCATTGTCGTGATATCGGTATGTTTCCATCGTAAAACTTAAAAAGGGTGTTTTAATAATCTGTTTTTAGACTTAGGAAGGGATCCGTATAGGACGGATCACTGTTGGAACTGTCCCAATTGTAACTCGCCATACAACAGCTCGGAAATCGAAACGTTTCTATTAGACACCGTGTCCAAGAAGTTCTTGGCTTACAATTTGCAGGACTTGCAGTGTAAAAAGTGTGGGCAGGTGGGAAAAGTGTAAATTCCCCAATTCACAATGGACTTATGTTTTTTCTTCGTTTTTTAGATTAAAATGGAAAGGCTGAACAAACATTGCCAATGCGCCTCAGACTTCAGATGTCTCATCTCCCGAAAAGATCTGATTAAGCTGCTGAACACATTTTTGGAGTTGGGCAATAAGTTTTCTATGCCTGTATTGGCTGAAACTGTAGAGAGAATCTTAAAAATGACATAAAAACTGTGATTTTCTTTTTAATGAAATAAGCTTAATAAAACAATTTTAATTTTTTACAGGGTAGTTTATTTTAAGAAAACCTCTCTGCATTACAGGCTTTAATAACTAAAAAAAAATTTAAACAATAATGTAAATTAAATACAACATTTTTAGTTTAATAATCTACTTAGACTCGGCAACGTCCATATTGATGGGGTCCAGGACGGGGTCTTGGAACTTCAGGTCAGGGAATTTCGTCATGTCAACCCCTGGGGCTCCACCGTATTGTTTGGTGACTTTTTCTAATTCTTGTTTAAGCTCCTTCTCGAGTTGCGGAGTTGGTTCTACTAAATTTTTCCCACTAAAATCAAAGGAAAATATTTATTTATTCAGCTACATATTGAAAATTCATAATATTATTATAAATGTTGGTTAAATATTCCTCTAGATGCCTAGCAACTGTATAGGAGGAAAAAGGGTGTACAATTTCTACCAGATTTCCATTATTAGTATTATAGTGTTATTTATACAACCTATATATTTAATAAAAAAGAGCACTCGCAGAGACAAACAAATTAAAGAACTCTTTATACTTTAGCCCAAAACTGAAATAAACTGCTCATAATTATTTACTATACAACATTGATCTTTTCCCAGACTCACTAAAGCTTATGGGAATAATAAGTTGCCGATTATCTAAATTATTGCCCGATTTATTCTTGTATTATGGATATGATGTGTTTCATGTAGTGTTTAAAAAAAACCGTTTTTTTTTTAAATCGGAAAAAAAACGTTTTAATTGGAAAAGTTGCTTTTTTCGTGTTTTTTTTATAGCTAGCTATAAATGAAATTTTGACCTCCAAAGTTGTCATTTTGACCACTAGATGCCTATATTAATTATACAAAACGTATAGTATAGTATAAAATTGATTGTTGCAAAAAACTTTAACTGCTGTTTATTCAAACTCAAAATCACATTTTACGGATACCACTTCAGCTTTGAAACCCTCATATTTATTAATGTGTAGAAGAGAAACAATAACAAATCAGTTTATTTTTTACTATTATTGGAATCGAGTATCGACAACATATTTATTTCAATAACGTAGTACTGCTCCTTAGTTGCTCTTTTGATTTATTTACTGAAGGAGTTTATGAACTTTCAGATAATTGCAAAAATAATCTGACAATCAATTTGTTATTATTGTGTTAAAAGTGTTGTGGCGGTTATTGTAGCTAAGTTTTTCATATTTTTAAACTGTACTGCTAAAGAATATTACTGAAACTGTAAAATAAACCCAAAAGTACACTAAATTTTATGTAAGGTTATGTTTACTTTTCTACACAGTTTAAGAGGAGAGAACCATATAGCATTTTTTTTGTTTCCTAATAAATCTAATATTAAAATTATTATTATTTTAAATATTGGATTTGGATGTGTAGATTAAATTATAGAATCTTAATAATTTTTTTTTAATGGAATGGTAACAGAATATGGCATTATTTTAATTTTTTTTTTAATTTTAGCCACAAGATGCCTAGGCAAAAGTTAGACGTTTGGAAATATTATAAGACTACTAAAAGTGGTGAAAACAAAAATAAAGTAATTTGCAAGTTTTGCTAACAGACCTATTCGTTTCCAGATGGTACGCGAATGAGCAACCACTTATAAAAATGTTTGAAGTGTCCAGAGAAAATTAAGGAATCACTAGGCTCAATGTCTGCACAGGATGATGACTGTATTTGAGTTTTAATGCGCATTCTTTGCATCATATTTACTTCATTTTAGGTAAGCTCAATCGTGGGTCTTGTAGTAATGTTGATGTTTATGAAGATGCTGATAAGGAAAATGCTGGAGGCGGCGACAACAATAATTTAGGTGATGATGATACAAACATTGACATGGAAGTTGTGGATATTGATACGAGCCTTACATCGCCATCGACAAGTTCATTTAGTACTTTAAGTGGTGTTGATGTTGATGCTGGAGGCAGCACTGGAAACGTTAAGGACATTAATGTTGTGACCGGCAGGAAAATTATTAAACACTCAAGCATAATATCATTCACAGATCGAATCTCAAAGAAGGAGCAAATATCAGCAGATGCCGCCTTTGCAAGAGCTATTTGTGCTGGGGCCTTACCGCTTTCCATTTTTTCTGAAAACCCTTTGTGGAATGTCGCATTTAATATTTTGCGGCCATCCTATAAACCACCGAACTTACATAGTTTACGGAAACCATTACTAGAAGCAGAATATGCTCGTATTATGAAATTAGCCGAAAAGAAGGTTCAGAACTCTCAATGTTTAACTCTCATATCAGACGGTTGGACTAATATTCGTGGAGATGGAGTAGTAAATTTTCTTTTAGCCACCCCCGATGTTGTATTGTACAAATCCATTGAGCCCGGAGAAAATAGAGAAACTGGACAATATATTGGGCAACAATTCGTTAATGTTATTAATCATGTTGGTCAGATCTGAGTTTCCTCACATCTTTACGATCGGATGTGTTGCTTACGGGCTCAGTTTATTAGCAAAAGACATTATGAGGATTCCTCGGCTATCGGATTTAAGAAATAAGGCTAAAACGGTTGCAAATAACATTAAAAACAAACGAGTCTCCCTTGCAGTATTTCGCAAAAAACAAAAGGAAAAGAATGGAAATAAAGCCGTTGCTTTAAAAATGCCAAATCCAACCAGATTTGCAGGAGACGAGATTCTTTTCAGCTCCTTAAAACTTAACAAAGCTGCCTTACAAGAAACTGTAATTTCGGAAGACGTCAAAATAGAAGATTCAGTACGAAGAGAAATCCTTGGCGATACGTTCTGGCAAGATATTACTTTAGCAGGAGAACTTCTGCTAAAGTAATATATTGCCAGGGGTATAAAAGTTTTAGAGGGAAATTCTCCTAATTTATCACTTGTTCCAAGAGTGTTAATGGACATAAAAGTTCAAACAATCAATTGCCTAAAAAGGCATTCATTCAGTAATAAATAGCAGTATTTCAAATACTATACTGAAACAAAAAGAATTGACTTTTGCTGTAAGAATCTACACAAGGCCGCTTATTTTGTAGATCCTCGATTTAGAGGAGAGGGTCTTTCAGACGAGGATTGCCTGGACTGCCTTGAAGTTATTAAACATATTTCAAATCATATTGATCTACCAGCTGATAAGGTGATTGCCAACGCGGCTATGTATAAATCAAAATCAGGTTTTTACGGAAGACCAATTTTGTGGGAAGTTGCAAGTCAAAACGATTGTGATCCAGTATCATGGTGGAAAGGTCTCTGTGCAAATCAACTACTGCAACCAATAGCAATCATTGGCAGCCTCTGAAAGAAACTGGTTAACATATCAACTTATTCACTCAAAAAAAAGAAGTCGATTTGTTTTTGAAGGTGGTAGACAATGGTACAGTGAAAACATCTTGTCGGACTTGCATTATTTAATGTAACACGACGTTTCGGTTGGTAAGTATCTCCAACCGTTATCCGTAAACTGTTCAGTTTAGAAGAAATCGATTGTTAGGTAAACGAGTGGAAAAATTAGAAGCCGGCTTTACAGAAAGGAGAAAATGAGGTAAGTTTTTTTAACAACGTTTATTTGTTATAAAAGCCCAATCGTAATCTCAAATATATTGACCTGTTGTGAGTCGTGCTTGTGTCGATTTACACTGAAAAAAAAATAAAAAAGTGCATGTGGGGCAAAAGTTCGCGCGTCCTTTTACCCCATGAAGTTTTGTAACCCATTATCTTGTTTTTAGGGACTACAAAAGAAAATCAGAGCGCACGCCCATCACGCCACAAATTCTTAATCGAGCTAAGCAGCTGATCCAAAATGGTTTATCCAAGCGCCAAGCTGCTTCATAATTAGAAATTTCAGAAGGTGGCCTAAAAAAGCGACTAAAAGTGGATTGTGGGGTTCAGCAGTTAGGTCGATTTAAAAAGGTATTTACGATAGAACTTGATAATGAACTCGCAGAACACGCAAAAACCCTGGAAAAAATATTCTATGGCCTAACTTTTAAAAGCTTGCGACAAATAGCTTTTCAGTTTGCTGAAGCTAACAACATAAATCATCCTTTTTCTCGTGAAAAACAGATGGCTGGGAATGATTGGGCCTACAGTTTTCTTGAAAGGCACCGTATGTCTCTAAGAACACCATCAAAGACCAGTGTAGCTAGAATGATGGGCTTTAATAAAGTACAACTGGACAGGCACTTTTCAAACCTTAAAGTTCTCTGGGAGAAGCACCAATTTGGGGTTTCCAGAATGTTTAACATGGATGAAAATGGTCTGTCAATGGTTCCTAATAAAACACCCAAAAGGTAAAAAATTAATCGGCAAAGTCTCTTTTGCTGATCGAGGACAAACTGTTACTGTTGTGTGCTGCATGTCGGCATCTGGAGCTTATGTTCGGCCAGCTATAATAATTACCCAAAAAAGACGTAGACAAGAACTTCTTAATGGCGCCCCCCCAGACTCTCTGCTATTGACATCAGATTCTGGATATATTAATGGACCCCTATTTTTGGAGTGGCTGAAGCATTTTACAAAACACGTAAAGCCATCAGAAGAGAACCCGATCCTTCTCATTCTAGACAATCATTTGTATCTAAATGCCGTTTTGTTTGCCCGAAATCACAATAGATATGTCTGAAATTACTTATTTTATTATCTCTTCTAGATTTAAAAATTGATGTTATAGATATACTGTAAATGCTTTAGAAACATTTCTAGTCTTAGAAATTATATTTATTATATAACATGTTAATGGTTTAAGCAGTTAAATATGAAGGTCTTTTATCACTGATCTTTTCCTGTTTTTTTATACTGGTTAATGCATTTAGATATTATTTCATATATTTACCTCGGATTGTTTCTATTGTCATCAATTTTTGTCTTTTAAAAAAAAATTTGTTGATTAATTACTTTTTTTATATAATATTATGATATGACTTATATTCTATTTATTTTTTTTCAGTAAAATGTCTTAGTTGCTGTTTTTAACTTTACCTCTTTGTTTATAAATGGAGTTTAATATCCAGAGGGTTAATTTTGTTGCATAGTTAAGACAAAACTAAAAGTTTAATATTATAAGAGTTATTTTATTAACGTAATAAGTTAGAATATTTTACCAAGAAATAAATTTATTAACTTATGACCTTACTTGTTACTTTTCTGCTTGTATTCCCTGATTTTGTCGACGAACAGTTGCTGAATGGGATCAGTGGCCTTTTGCAAACAAGGGGCCAAAACTCCAATGTTACGGCTGTGAACTGCAGACCTCGCAGAGCTCCTCAGGTTGTTTAGGATCTGGTAGGAGAGCATCTACAAAGAGAAAAATGGGGCCAAACTGATTTTGAGGTTAGGCAGTGAAATTATGTAATCCCTATTTGACTTTGGAGCATTCAGGTTTAATTAATTAATAACCGTGAGGAGGGGGGGAAAGGCAATGTTTAAGTATTATTTAAGTTTTTTAGGACCACTTTTAAATAATTTAATTTACCTTAAATCAATTGGGAATTGTACGAAATCGAGAACCCTTCGCACTGCAAAAAATTCTGACACCAACAAAATGAAATGGTGAAGGCGCTAGGGTGACATTGACACATGTCATCGTCATTTTAAGGTTATGTAAGACTGTCATGGGCACGTATTTAACATAACCTTAAAAAAACAGCTGATTTTGACATTTTTATTGTAATCTTGTGTTGACGTGGAACCCTGTTGGAGAAAGTTTTTTTTGAATTTACCATTAGTTTGGCAATTAATTAATTACCATATTTAACGCGGGTGATGAATGAAAGTGCATAAAATCTCGTGTAAACCGTCCTCAGCATAGCCATGGCTGTAGGTTTGCATCGTTTTTATCAATAATCATATTAGCTAACTCAGAAAATTATTTCAGCCCTCACAGAAAAGTACCAAACAAGCCACCAAAGGATCCAAACAAATTGTGGAGGACAATAAGGCCACTTTAAGCTTCTACAGAAATATGGCTATGATTGCTAATGGGTTTTCTTTAGCTATTTTGGTCTTTTACAGCTCCACTATAAATATTGTAAGATATATAATATTATTGATTACCATGAATTTCAATGGCCACTTTGTTGTAGGTTTTGTATTTGTTTTCCATAGCAGTATACATTGGAGCATATCAATTTATGGCATATATGGCCAGGTCTAAATATTCAGAGACTGGACAGCTTTTGGATAGTGGAACTGATTTAAATATGGAAGGTGGCATAGCCGAGTAAGTGAAAAGAGGGTTTTCCGATTATTTTCTGTTTAATTAATTTTTTTTTAGAAATGTAAAAGACGTAATAATCCTTACTGCAGCATGTCAAGTATTGGCAGCCATAATTTCAAACTATTTTTGGCTGTTATGGCTGTTGGCTCCTGTGAGAATAGCTTGGATTATATGGAAAAACATTTTGTCCCCATACTTTTTCCAATCAGCTCCAGAGACTGATCCACAAATGGATGACAAAAAAATGAAAAAAATGGAGAGAAAGCAAAAACGAATGGCCAACTTCAGGTAGCTTTAATAGGACAAACTTCGAATGTGTGTTAGTGTATGTGTGGTAAATTATAAAAGTTTTTTTTGTTCCCACTTTTGTGTTTTATTTAAATAAATAACTGTTTAGTTTGCATATCAGTTAACATGCATAGAAGGCAGGCAATGGCCTAATTATTTACAATAATAGAAAATAATTAGTGTCAAAAACTGAATGGGTCCAATTGGTGTTCACATAGTGTGAATGCCCATGAAATTACTTGTTTTATTTTTAAATTGGTACTTGTGCGGTTAAGATGTTAAACAGAATCAGTGATTTTGATCATAGGGTAAGTACTTATAAGTCATTTAATTTATGCAATGTTTAAATTATTGGTTTATATAGATAGGTCATTCATATGGTCCAAGCACCATTTATATACAAGAAAGGAAGATTCCTGTTCCTTATTTTGTGCCCACCAGTCAAACTCCTGACTGTAATATGGCTAAAGATTCACATTCTTATAGACACATGATGCCATTTCACTTCTTTTTCCCTTTAACCCTTTTAGGTAAGCATTAGTTTAGTATACTCATTTTAGAATATGTTAATTTTTCTAAACATTTCAGGCACTTTTCTGCTATTTTCCCTACTAACTTTAGGGCTTTTCCTGCTATTGGATAGAACTAGATTTACATCGGTAGTAACTGGACGAATTCAAGACCAAAACTCCTTAAAATCTTTGGAGAAAATGGTCCTTAAGGGCATCCAAGACTATGATAAATTAAATAAAGGATAGTTTTATATACAAAAATGAATATATTTATCCTCCATGTAAAGTAGATATAAACATAATGGTGTCTTGTGGTTTTATAATATAGTTTGTTGTGTCCTAAAAAATAAATGTTCTAAACAATTTTATATTCTTAGAGGTTTTATTATGTACCATTAGCTCCCAGTCAGTGTCATTTACGAGTACTAAAATGCCTGGTCTCCTAAAAAGACAAAATTATTGAGACTCAGAGTCTAAATGGTTAGATGGGGCATATCTTACACAGAGCTGCCTTGTAAAAATAAATCTGGGCGTTCCTTAAGGAGATTATCTTTTAGCCATATTAGAAGGTTTCCTATAGTCCCTAAAATTTATTTTTTCTATCCTAATAAGGCTTTGAACCTAACTATGTACTACAATCTATAGAGAACTAATTTTACAAACAGACTATGCATTTCTTGTATAAAGAAACATTTAAAAAGACCTGATGATGCTTTAGTTTGGTACGAAACATGTGTAAATCCACATATAAAAAGCCCATTAGGGAACTTACAGGGTGTCTCCTTATGAGGCAACTGAACCTCATATTTCTTTTTGTTGTCGAACAATAATTCTGCTCCACCACTGGAATTAATAATAAATTAACTTGACGGACTAAGCACTTAATGATGACTATTTTACCCAAATTCGATTTGTATGTCCAACGTTTTATTCATTTTTGCTTAATTTTTTAACAATTTCTTAACTTGCCTGTTTTTGAGGTTATGTTCCTAGAAAACAAAATTATAGGTTATGAATAGGGTTGCCGATCCTGTATCGATATTTTTCAGTATCGATCTTTTTAGTCAAAAAGATCGATTTTTTAAATCGATTATTTTTTTTAGAATTAAATCGAAAATCGATTCTTTTAAGTGAAAATCGATTTTTATTTAGATATTTTATTAAATCTAAAAAATATCGAAATCGTACTAACAAATTTTTTCGGTATTTTGTGGTGCTAGACGAGCAATTTTAATAAACAAATGACTGCCTTCATGACGTTCATAGTTCATACATTACATAGTGATAACGCACCATCATTGGTCTGTCAAGTCTTTTTATAACAGGGGAATCCCAGGCTAGCATAGCCGTCAGCCAATCAGTATGTAGTTACGTTAAGGCTTACAGCTGATACAGTTCTTGTGAAATGTTTTGTACCAATGTAGACGTCGCGTGATGAGTTAGTCAAGTTAGTGTTTATTGGCTGAACTGCAGTTTAAATACGTTTTGTGGTAAGTACAACTTTTTCTTATATTGTTATTTGAATCTGCGGCATATATAAACAAGGAATGGTAATCACGAATTATGATTATTAAATGTTTAAAATTTACATCGCTGGCGGCTGCTCCATAACCTATAAAACTATATTATTAAGTTATATATATTTATTCGATTTATTCTCTATTTGTTTATGTTTATTTCATGTTTCAAGCATTGACCGGCTTTATCTCAATAAGGTTATAGGATCCTATGGTGTAGGGTAGGCGTAGTGATTAGTATTGTAAAATTACGCATTTTCTTACAAAACAGTCTGTTTTTTTTAAGGTCCTTGACAAGTGTCAAAATGTGAGTTTAAAAGTTTCGAAAAAAAAACCTTAGATAAAGAAAGAGAGTCGCCGCTGCCAAACGGTAAAATTTTTGTATAAAAAATTTAACACGCATGACATATGGATGTTACGGGTCCTCTCTCTCTCTCTCTTTACTTGTCTAAGAAAAAAACTTTTAAGCTCAAAAGTGGAATTTACCTTGGTGAGTTCTTCAAACCGGTCAATATTATAAAATAAATAATTATTCATTAAAGTTTAATAAAATCATGGCAAATATAGGGGTAAACGGTCGAGTTATGTCATAGCAGATTATTTAATTTTCTGAGTTGTTTATCAGGATCAGTAATGCCAATATTTCGACACAAAATTTGACACATGTCTGATATTTTAACGCAATATTTAATATCAAAATGTAAAAGTGATCACGGTAAAATGCTATTTCATATTATTATTTTTAGATAAATATCTATGTGAATTGACATCAAGATGCCGAAAATAATGAAGAAAAGTAATGCCTGGAATTTTTTTATTAAGACTGAAAATGGCGGTAAATGCAAATTGTGCCTCAAAGAGTTTAAGTCGTCTGGCAACACCACCAACCATTTGAAAAGAGCTCACAAAAATGTGGTTCCAGTTCCTTGTGCGAAGTCTAGTGTTGCTGTCCCCAGCAGTTCTACTGTTACCCTAAATAAGAATGACACGACATCTTCGAGCTCGAAGCAGGAACAGGAGTGTACTGACACAGACACAGATTTAGCCCATGCAGACACTCTTTCAGAAGTTTCTACTAAATCTCAATATAATTTTTTACCTGAAGCTCCAGGGAGTAGTAGTATTAGTAATATTAATATTAGTAATAGTTCTAGTTCTGCGTCTTTTGCCAAAACTCATAAAAGGCAAAAAAGAATCGACGAATCGTTTTTAGACTTAGTGTCACTTTCAGAGGGTGGTGATAAATTTAATAAAATAACAAATGCGCTGATTTTTATGATCGCTAAAGATAATATGTCAATTAATACGACAGAAAAAATAGGTTTTCAGTATTTTTTAAAGACTGTCGCTCCTCATTATAATATTCCTGAAAGGACCAAAATTTCGGGTTTAATTGATGAAAAATACAAATGTTTGTCCACACTTATGAAAAACAAAATAAATGTTGTTAGATATTTTAGTGTGACCATCAGATGTGTGGACAGATACATTAAATACTCGCAGTTTTATGGCAGTAACTCTCCATTTTATTGAGGAAACAAAATTAGTTGATTTAACTATTGCGTTGGAAGAACTCTCTGACAGACATACGGGGGAATATTTATCTGAACGACTTAACTCTATTTTTAATTCCTGGAATATACCTCTTGAGAAAATTTCGGCTATTATTACTGATAACGGAGCAAATATAGTGAACGCAGTGCACCGGTTACTGGAAAAGCGTAAGCATTTGCCATGCTTTTCTCATACGCTTAATCTTGTATCTCAAAAAATATGCACATCAGATAATATTGCACCAGTTATACTAAAGGTAAAAGAAATAGTAACTTTTTTCAAACATAGTGTCTTGGCATCTGATCAATTACGAAATATAAGTAACCTCAAACTATTGCAGTCGGTTCCAACCAGGTGGAACTCGACCTTGTTTATGCTGAAAAGATTTATAGAAATATCTGATTCTATCAGTACTATTTTATTAAAACATAAGAATTCCCCAGCCATGGTAAACGCGAAAGATCCAAATAATAAACGAAGTAATTGCAGCTCTGCAACCAATAGAAGCAGTATCTACAGAGATATGTGGGGATCATTACATTACTATCAGCATGGTGATCCCGATGGTTAATTGTTTGGAAAAAAAACTTTTAAGTCTACAACCTGAAACAGATACGGGAAAAGAATTTAAGAGGATCACAGTTACTGAAATATCTAAAAGATTTGGCGATGTGGAAGCAAATGCACTGTTAGGGATTTCAACTCTGTTAGATCCCAGATTTAAGAGACTGCATTTCCAAAAACCATTATTATTGGCTCAATGGATAAATCGCATTAAACATTTATTGGCAGAAAATACTTTTACGAAGTCCGAGCACTCAGAACCTGAACCTGTTAGTCCTATTACAACAAAAAATACTTCTGAAAATGTTAAAGATATAGATAATATCTGGACTTTGCATGATCAGCTAGTCCAACAAAATATACAGCAAGGGGAAGGGGCCGAAAGTAGCTTCGTCAATGAACTGCAACAATATTTAAAACAGCCGATTATTCCAAGAACATCAGATCCGTTAGAGTTTTGGAAAACTCATAAATGTATCTACCCAAAATTGACGGCAACCGCCTTAGAACATTTTTCAATAGTAGCGACGTCAGTGCCGTCAGAGCGCCTCTTTTCTAGGGCTGGACATATTTTAGATCCATCTCGTAATAAACTGTCAAGCAAGCGATTTTCCCATATTCTTTTTTTAAACTCCCTAGATATTAGTCATTGGAATTTATAAAAAGATAATTATTTTTACTTTTTATTTTTATGAAATACTCCATTTCATTACTATAAAGTTTAATTTTTAATTTTCTTTGTTCCTTGCGTTACTGCGAGTACTAGTACTCCGAGTTATTTTTAGGTCTTAGGAATTTATATAAAGCTTTAAGTTTTAATGTAAGAACTTAGAATGTAAACATTTATTTTTTTTTGTTATTTGTGTTAAACTTGAAATTTTAAATAAAAGTTTGTTTCGCAAATCAAGTAAGTGTTTATTTTATTAATTGTAACCATTACATATACTATATCTTAATAACTAACTCTAATTAAGAATCTAGTAATATATATTCCTAATTTTATCTTTTATTTAATAATAATACATAATTAGCGATTGTTTTTTCAGTAAACATAAACAACTAAACCACGCATGTAAGTTTATGCGTAACCCATAAAACGTAAATAAATTGGGCCGATTATTCGATATTCGTTAATGTTAAGATTGCTAAGCGACAAAGAAAAGATCAGAGATCGATTTTTAAAGAATCGATTCTTTTCTCTCTGATTTAATCGTAGATCGATTTTACCGGTTTCGATCTAGATCGATCCCGGAAATCGATATTTTTCTACAAGATCGGCAACCCTAGTTATGAATACCTCTTTTGGAGGTTACTGGACTAATGGAGTCTCAATCAATCAGGTATTTTTGAGCCAAAAAAAATGTGTTTTTATTAAAATAATCTCGCAAGTTTAAAGCACAATAATTTATTTACGTATTTTACTTAAATTTAAATTATTATTAACCGATTCCAAGCGATCTATCGGCTTTAACCGCGGTTAAGCCCTTGGTTCACCTTTATAACATAACCAATCGTGTCCGCTTGGACGTGTTTGGTTGAAGTAACTTCGTAATTTGTCAGCTGTCACTATCATCATTTTGTTTGTTTTTAAATAATACCCCAGACTCCCAGACGCCAGTAATATTATATGTAATTAGTTCTTAAACATAAATATCAAAAAAGAACACTTATTAGCCATAATAAATTTTGTGTCATCTTGTTTGTTTTTATTTTTTCCCGCACTTATTTCAATATCTTTGACATTTGACGTTTAGAAAACAGCTCCGGGCGTGGGTAATTACTGTTCCAAATTGATGACGTATAAAGGGCTAATTGGTGACGTCACGTATCTCAAGCGGTTATAACCGCTTGGACGTGTTTGGTTAATACCATTTAGGAACGACGGTAATTACCGGTAGACCGCTTGGAATCGGTTATAATAAATAAACAATAATGTTGACATTTGAATATGTCAGTGTGACAGCTGTCAATTAATGACAGAACTGTGATAATATCTTAAGGTGTATTCGAACTTGCAACCAAGGGGTGGGACTAAGAATAATATAGGCGCGCATTTCAATTTTAAAAGGTAAATAACTTTTTCGTATAATTGACGTATACATTTAATTGCTGATAAAAAATATGTTGTTTGCTGCTGATTTTTCTTCCAAACAAAATAAGGAAATAAAAATTACTGCGGTCAATTATGCCACTTTTTACAAAATAATTTATTCAATCTTTCGTTTACTCCTTGTGATTTAAATTAAGGTCACCGAAGGCTACTTACGCTGTTCGCATTTACTTCGATCGACAGGTTTGCACTTTTTTAATTGGTTTTTGCAATGTTAGAAAAGTTGCGAAAAAATCAGGTTTCATGAAAAACAACTATAAAGAAAGACGGCGCATTAATCTCGGAACGGGATAATTAATTTGTTTGTTCAGTTAAGTAATGACTAAAGAAATAAAAGATTGTTTATTTAGCTTAATTAATAATAATAATTTAATTAGGAGCCATAATCGCTTCTCCCTCGCTCACCGTATCTTTTGACATATATGACAGTTATTCAAAATGGCGTATGGACGCCATCTGAGACCAAAAGTACAAAGTATATAGATATTAAACAGTTAGATAACGAAAGTCTTCTGATAGCCTTGGATTAGATCGTTTTATGTGAACGCCAGTTACGGAACTAGGAAGTCAATGTCAGAATATTGGTATTTTGTGGGTGGATATATTGTTGGACATGTGCTTAATAACCCGGCCACCTGTCAAATCGAATGTTCTTCGAGATGGTGAACGTAAATTCCTGTATATATATATATAAGTGAACTTGTTGTTGCGGTTTTGATTTTTTTTTAAATTGATACCTTGGAATTTCTTATAAGAATTTTATTTAAATATAGGTTTTTATTGGTATAAGGAGTTGGAGCTTCTTGGCATATTCTACCTAAGAATAATTTGTTAATATGTGTCAAATAATGAATAATCAAAAATGTATTATTTCATTATAAAATTGTTTAGTGACTTATATTCGGACCTTCTTAAAGGATACATGATGTAATTATTAATAAAATATTTAAAATGTAAATTTTCACAGTTGGCTCATGCTGTATATTTCATATTGCAACACGTCAACTTCGAAACGCTTGACGGTTAAGTGTGCGAGTGCGAGCGAGATAGTCTATAACCCAACTTAATTCTATTAAATTTACAACGTCAAACTAGACCAATTGTAAACGTCGCTTTGTGGTAAAAAAAAAGGCTTTTTATGTTTCTAGTATTGATGTTAACGCTTTTTTTCGTTAATGTCGTTTTAAGATAATTTTTTAAAATAAAATTTCCATGCATGCAGCATAATTAAATTTTTAGATGTCACGTCATACAGTCAGAGGTACCTTTGATGCAGTTGCATGAATGGGATGCTTATGCATGCGTGGAACAAGGATCGATATATTATTATGTTATATAGTGGACCATTAGTTTGTTGTGAAAATCATGGAGATTCTGGACATTCAGTGATGTTGGTCTGCTGTATTTTAATGCCTCTTGGCTAGTTTACATACGTCAAAGGATACATCTTATATAAATATTTTTATTCTCATTTTTAACGCTTGGCTAATAATAACCCAAATTGCAAAAAGTCACGAATGTCAACTTCAAAACAATTAAGTGTACGCGTGCGAGTGAGAGGGATAATAACTCAACTTAATTACGGGGCAAATTATAGCGATAAACGTCAAACTGGGCCATGTTTAATGGTAGATTTTTGGTATAAAAAAGGTTTTTTATCATCTGGTACCTGCCTATATAGAAAGTTTAAAGGTTCTAATATTGATATTGACCTTTTTTTTCAAAATTGCAGCGCAATTCGATTTTAGTATGATACGACAAACTATCAGAGGCGACTTTGCGGTGGCATAGATTGTATCTTTTTGCAATGGGTGGAACAAAGACGGACATATTTAGAGTACCGTCATCTGGGGTGAATTCGGACAGTAGGGGAGAATTCGGACATAATGCGTTTCTGCGCAAGAATATTCCTGTTGGTAACATTGTTTAGATTTTCACGTCAGTCGACGTTTAGACACGACTAAGTATGCATGTAGTTCATGTATTCACAGTGTAAAAACAATTCAATTGTGTATTCATTTATGACTTCAAATATTTGTTTATGTTTTGCCTTTTCTCTATACAAAGAAGCTTCTGGTGGGAGAATTAGAAAATATTTGAATGTGCATTTTTTAACAATAGTTGAAAAGTATTATATAAACAACAATTTAGCATAAAAACATTGTGACTTTTGACCTTGGTTTTTTCGTTTAGGGGATTAACTTTAAAATTTGTCACTAGGTGGGGTGAATTCGGACAGCCATGCCACGTAAATATGTGAAGAAACTCGGTGTCCAGTTTATGAACTATACGCCAGAGACCTTGGAACGGGCCCTAGAGGATGTTCGACGGGGCAGAAGATCTATTCGTGATGCTTCAGAAACATATATGATTCCGAAATCAACCATCAGCGATAAGCTAAAAAATAAGCACAGCAAAAACAAGGTGGGCAAACTGCACTCTCGGCAGAGGATGAAAGATTTTTGACAGAGGGAATTCAAAAATTTGGTGAATGGGGCTTTCCCCTCACACGATCCGATATACATGTTGTCAAGAGCTATTTGGATCGTAAGGGAATGAGGATAGCGAAGCTCCGAGATAATATGCCAGTGCAAGAGTGGTTTTATTATTTTTTGAATCGAAACAAGCGTCTAACTGAGCGACTCGCACAAAACATTAAACGTGTCAGAGCAAACGTGGATAGAGAAACTATTGTGGAATATTTTTCGAATTTGAGGGACGCACGTTGGAGGGAGTGCCAGATACGAACATCGTCAATTACGATGAAACTAACATGAGTGATGACCCGGGTCGTGTTAAAGTGTGTGTCGTAAAGGCTCAAAACGAGCGGAGAGAATAATGGATTGAAGTAAAAGCAGCATCTCTATCATGATGGCTATTTCTGCATCTGGCCAATTACTACCGCCTTACACAGTTTATAAAGCTACACATTTATATCCCACGTGGGTGGAAGGCGCTTTCTACAACCGTACAAAAAGCGGATGGTTCGACGGGCCCACCTTTGAAGACTGATTTGATAAGATTGCGTTGCCTTATTTGAAAAATCTCCAATGCCCAAAAATAATAATAGGCGACAATCTGTCAAGCCATGTGTCTTTACATGTTCTTGAGGAATGTGAAAGATTTAATATAAGATTCGTTCTATTTCCGCCAAATTCCACGCACCTTCTTCAACCCTTAGACGTGGCATTTTTTTCCCCATTGAAGATGAAATGGCGGGCTGCATTAACAGATTGGAAATTACAAAATAAGGGATGTATTCCTAAATCAGAGTTTCCCAGAGTTTTTAAAACCACATTAACTGCCATGGATTAACCTACAATGCAGCAAACCATCAAGTCGGGATTTCGAGCAATCGTGGAATCTTTCCCTTGAATCCGGAGATAGTGTTAAACAAAATTCCAGTTCCAAACGCTGAAGATGATGTTCTTGATTAATGGTCTGAAACGTTCGTTGGCTTACTTCAAGATAAACGATTTACTGAAGAACCGACGCGTAGAAGAGGCAAAAAGCTCAATGTGGCTCCCGGAAAAGCTATACAATATCCAAACAGAAGGATCTCTTCTTCATCATCAGATTCATCATATGAACTAAATCTGTCAAATGAGGATAAAGCCGATGAACGATTTGATGGTGAAAGCGAAAAAGAAAATGAACTTGATGGAGAAAATAATCAAAACGGAAATAATAACGAAGTCCAGGGTGCTTTTGAGGATCCAAAAGCCGCAATTATAACAACTGACACCTATGTAGTAGTAAAATTGACCAACTTAAAAACAATAAAAAACTATGTCGCCTGTGTCAAGGAAGTTTTGGATCAAGATACATATATCGAAAAATTCATCCATTATCCCAAAGATGCTGGTCATACACTTTTATAAAAGGTAAAAAACACGAAATCTACAGCATCACAAATACATTTAATAAAATAACGAAGGTTACATGTTTCGCTCGACTAGAGCATCATCAGACCTAAACAATATTTAAAATTATGTAACCCGAAAAAAGGAGAATTCAACAAAAACTTACCATAACATACACAAAACACCTAATATTTAAGTAAACAAAGATTACAATAAAGTGGCACTATCTATGTACAAAGAACTCAACTAAACAATCAAATCACTTTATACATTTTAGAAATCTAACCATCATTTAAGAGTCTAGAACTACTTGAGGTTATTAAAAACTAGGTGGATATCAAAATCAAACCTTTCATTAACACAGGACAGATCTGGGCTTTTAAAAGCTTTACTAATCTCCATTGTCTCCAACAAGTCTAGTTTTTTACTTTTGTTGCATTGATGCAGTATTTTTATATTTTGGCTGTCAGGAAAATCATGTTTGGAGTCGAGAAGGTGATTAGCAAAAGCTGATCTGGTCACTGTGATTTCGGTATTTTTAAATTTATTGTATTGGGCCCTGTGTTCACTAATCCTAGTAGAAATCTTCCTACCAGACTGGCCGACGTACACTGCAGGGCACTCTTTACACCTAATCTCATAAACTCCTGGGGAAGACAGCGGGGGTAGTTTATCTTTAGTTTTAATTAGGTGTCTTTTTAAGGTATTATTTGTTTTAAAAGCTGGGGTTATGCCAAAGGGAGAAAAAAAGCGGGATAGTTGTGACGAAATTGGTTCAAAATAAGTAAACGACCTAAAAGTTTTGATATAGTTTGTTTGTTGTCTGATAAAATTAAATGATGAATTTATATTTGTTCACATACTAAAAATACATTTTATATATAGGTTTAAGAGGGAAAAAGTTACTGACTGCTAGTTGTTTAATGGTAAGGAATTCTTTTTTAAAAGCTTCACGAGAAAGTGGAATGTTAAAAAGTCTGTAAAATAAAGAATGGAAAGCAGCAAATTTATGTGAGGACGGTGATGTTGAATTATATTGTATAATATTATCTGTTGTTGCTTGTTTACGAAATATTTCAAAGAATATCTTATTTCTTTCCCTCTTAAGTAATAAATCTAAGAATGGTAAGGTGTTGTTCTGTTCCCGTTCGATTGTGAACTCAATTTTAGAGTGAAGAGAGTTGACATAATTATGGAAATTTGTAAGCTCTACCTCACTTCCATTCCAAATCAAACATATATCATCCACATACCGTTTATAAAAGATGATGTTATTTTTAAAATGACTGCTCATTATTTTTGTTTCTAAGTTGCTAAGAAATACTTCACTAAGAAATGGCGATAAACAAGAGCCCATTGCTAGTCCTTCTTTTTGTTTGAAAAAACGGTTGTTAAATTGGAAAAAATTTTGATCTAACACAGTAGAAAGAAGCAAAAGTAGATTTTCCACCAAAAGTGAATCAAGTTTCCCCCTGAGAAGATCTTTGACTAAGACCAGACAATCAGCGGGTGGAATGCTTGGAAATAAGTTTTTCACGTCTAGCGATATAAGCTGGGCTATATCTGGAACGTGAACATTCTGAATGCTTTTGGCAAAATTCACTGAATTTGTTACAGAATATGGCGCTTTGAAGTTTAAGACATTTCTAAGAACGTTGTTAAGCCAAGATGATAACTGGTAACAAGGGGAGTCAACAAAGAAAACCACAGGTCTAATTGGCATGCAAAAAAGATACATATATGGTTTATTTTCCGAGAAAGCACGAATCTTCCAAGATGGGAGATTATTATACTTACCCCCAAACTAAAGATTAAAGTGTCATTGAAAGACGTCAACTAACGCTTGTTCTCAGATCTGGTAAAAGACGCACGAAGGGGCCGATACCAATTTAAATTTCCAAGTAATATAAGCACTTCTTAGAATAATATATTATTATAATAATTAAATAATATGTTTTTTTTATTTCTTGTAAGAATATTTTTTCAGTTAACAAAAGAGTTTGTTTTATTTATTTTGTGAACAAATGCTTATGAATATATCTTATGTTTCTCAATTATTGTGTTTTCCTCATATCCAAAAAAATATATTTTTTTCATCTAGAGACGTGGCAAACTTTTTATTTTCAATTTTTGTGTCCGACTACACCCCAATGCATGTCAAAATTCAAATATAGGCAAAAAACAATAGGTGTCCAAATTCACCCCACACATAGGGGTGAATTCGGACACTATTTAGGTTAAAAAAAATATATTAAGAAATGAGATTTTTTTTTCTTGTGTGGAATGAATCGACAAAAGACATAAGAAATTTATTTATTTTTTTGAGATTTTTAAAAAAATAAATGTAGCTGCTATTTGGAAAAATACCGGAAAATCGTCCGAATTCACCCCAGATGAAGGTAGACTATTTCTTTATGGGGTAAATCATGGAGATTCTGAACATTTAGTGATGTTAGTCCACTGTGATATTCTACCGGGATATTTACATTAATTCGTGATATATTGAAAAAATGCCTATAAGTCCAAAAATATTCAACAAAAAAACTTGAAAATTTCCATAACTGTTCCTCAATGAATTTCATTAGACACCTATTTCAGGATTTAAAAAAAATATATACAGGAAGTGTAAAAAAAAATTGAGTTAAATTCAAAAAATTACATTTATATTAATTCCTGTAAAATCCATAGGAAAAGTAAATCCATTAAAATTAACGACGAGGATCTGCTATAATAATAAAAATTGTATATTTATGATTAAAAATATACAATTGTATTATTCATAAGAAGTGATCAATTCCGCAAATAAAAACATAAGAAAAATTAGAAAAAAAACAGTAATTAAATGGGCAGTAAAATATTTTTAAAGCATAAAAAAAGGCAATTAAAAAAGTTAATTGTTTTAACCATAATACTGAAGCGAATTTAATTAATCGTCTCTCGGTCGAGACAAATTAAGAAAAAAAAAACGATTTCGATAAAAATCCGTTTTTTTTTTAAACGTGTGCATACATACCCACGGTTTTTCGGATACGGTGGTAATCCGCGAGCGGCATATTAATTCCGTGTTTTATGCGGATAAAAATGATGTTTCCATATCGAAAAAAACCTTGAAGGAACGCGCTAATTGCGAATCGTTCCTTGACAGTTCCCTAATACATATATTTGTTATCGTTCTACATCTAAATCTGTTCCAATGTAATTTAAATTAAACGCGGACATTACGTTTTTTTTTTTTTTAAAGCTGTTGCAGATTTTGTAGACCTGAAGGATTTTTGTTCGGATTCCGAGTGGTTTAGTAAAGCAGTTCATGATTAAACTGAAAAATATGCATAAGGTGAACAAATTACTCATATCTTCCAGGCTTCCATTTTAATTATTTTCCTGACATATGGCGTGATTGTTCGTAAATTCCGGACCCGGAAGGACCCGAAAAAATAGGAATAAGCGGTTATATTTGAATAAAAAAAATAATACCGTTGCGATTTGCAAATCGTCGATTAATAATAATCAACATCGGATCTAATTAATTCTTAAAGGTTACGACTACTTTTACTTATTTTAAACATCAATGCCAGCTTTATTGGGGAATAAAAAAATTATCGCGTTGTTTTCCTTTTTTATTATAGCAAAAAAGCGTTTGCATGCATTTTTCATAGTTGGAAACGCTTAATTAAGAACCGGAATGAATGTATCTACTCGGATATATAATATATACAAAATATATACAAAAAAGGTGTTTGCCATCATGCAAATGAAAAATCAATCTTCCTAATACGCACATGAATAACCATATATCAATATTCATATGTTGGGTTGGTGAATAAAAATCGTTAAGGTAATTACCAATTAATTACGTCGTGTAAACATGGGAATTTCTTGAATATTTTCCTTTAAATTTGGTCGCCTTTGGCGACTTTATAATCCAACGAAGACGGATGTAATAGAGTCTTAAGAATCATTATTAGATTAGAATATAATAAAATATTTCCTAAGGCATATTATGTATGTACACTGTATGTACCTAAACCGTGCCCCCTTATCATTAAAATACACTTTTTTTAGTATACAGCGGACCAACATGCTTAAGTGGTCAGAAACATTGCTGCGATTTCCGCAATAACTAACTGGTCTACTCTATAATATGATTCTTTGATCCACTGCAAAGTCACCTCTGGCAGTTTGACGTGATATATGGCGCATGTATAAGAATTCTATTTATAAAAACCGCATCTTTAAACAACTGTAACTTTGAAAAAAAGGGTTTATATCAATATTAGAAGTTTTAAATTTTCCATATATCCAGGTACCAGATGGTAAAAATCTTTTTTTGTAGTATAAAATAAAGTTTAAACATGACCAAGTTTGACGTTTATCACTTTAGTTTGCCATAGAATTAAGTTGGGTTATTGTCCCTCTCACTTGCACTCGCACACTTACTTGTCAAAAGTCTTGACGTTGACATTTATGACTAATTGCAATATGAAATGTACACGGTGAGCCAAGCCTTAAAAATGGGTATATTTGTAATATTGTTGGGGGTCAATAAAATAAAAGTCCAATCCTATTTAAACTCGAAAACGTTTCCCAAAATATATTTGCATCTTCAGGGTGCGTAAGGTTCCTCTATGTCTTGCATAAATCCCGTTGACTTTGGAAATTATTTGTGCGCACCCTGTATGTCCTAGATGAACCAAAATCAATCGTGCAAATGCGCAATTCATTTTATTATAACACATTAAAATTTAATTAATTCACCATTTTTACAAGTACCCTAAAAGTGATTTTTTTCCAAAAAAAGTGCCAAGCGCGAAAAATCGCTAAAAATCACCCTGCTGATGATCTCAAAGCAACCTATGGCCGCGTCTCCATGGCAACGAAAACGGCGAAAAAATACCCTTTTTATAATCGAAATTTAGCTACTAAAACCGATTGGATTTCGGCCAGAATGGATGTTAATCTGTGCCTAAAGCCTTCTACTATTTTTTCATGTACAAATCATGAGGTAAAAACCTTTTTTTATGCCCTAAAACATGATGTGAAAATGGTCGACTTTGACGTCTATGCGCAATTTTAATGGCGGTTTTAACAACATGGCGTCAAGGCGGTTGAATCGGCTTAGACTTGCTTCCTAATTTCATTGATAAAATGCTGAAAATAGCTCAAAACTTCCTGGAATTGGTGTGAAAATATTCAAGAGACTCTGGACAATCCGAATATGTGCATATCTTTTGCCAGATCGGGTTCTTTTAGCCGTGATAATTCGGCAAAGTTTGACGTTTTAAGAATTTACCGTGTGTTATTAAAATATTCATGCGACACAGTGGTCTTATACGAGGCATTTTGCTAGACAAAAATTACAATACAGTGGGTCCTAATGATAAAAAAAAAATCTAATCGGGATTTAATGTATTTTTTTGTCTGGGGTTATTTTTTGTAACTTTTTTGTTATTTGCCTGATTTTAATGAAATTTGGTATTTCGAGTTTATTTAGGGTATAATTATTTATTTTTGGCACATATTTAAAATATTACGTTTAAGGTCACGTGACTATCAAAACATTTCTCCTATGGGTGTAATTTGATTGAAATTTGATATTTGGGGCTTATTTAGGAAATAAATTAAATTCATTAGTCAAGTGCTAGAGTCCCATTATGTACTAAAGCATACTTTGATTAGAGCGGAGCTCTTATCTCATCATGATTTCCTAATGCATGACAACACTTGTAAGACTCACCGCATTGCTGGGGCTAGTGCTAAAAAATCCCTAATTAATTTTCCTTTTTTAAATTGTTTCCTCTAACCAATAGCTTTTCTATTGGTCCCAACTGATCAATTTTTTTTAAAAGCAGTTCAATAGCATTAAGAAAATCCTATACCATTAAATTCATTAAACTAGCGAAGAAAAATTATTAAACTCGCGTTGTTCCCATACCGCATAAATGAATAATACTTGATTGACGTATGGTCAAAAACAAATGACCTAAAATTACAAGAAAATAGAGAAAAAGGTGATTCAACTTGAATCTCGCAACATTTAACGGGAATTCCGGTTTTCGGGATTCCCCGGCTTCTGCAGGAAAGCGCTACTGGCCACCTGCTGACGTCAAAATATTAATAATAATTACTTTTTTGCACAAATGACCACTTCACGAGGCAGCATTAAGGCACGTTGCCAAGATGTGCCTTATTTAACAAAACCATAATTGACTTTCATAACATTCGTATGCTTCAAAAACGTTTATTATTAGTCTCGTTAGATTTGACAACGCGGTCGCACTCTCCATATCTTCAACCTGGCGGTTTCTTCGCCATCGTTGCAAGGTTAAACCGTATCAAGTATAAATTGTTAAGATCTCACGCGAAATCTTTCAGTCCGTCCGTTTTTTTTTCTGTTTAACGCGCGATCGGGAATTTCACATATTTGGTGTGTGTGTTAGCCCGATTTTCTGTGCGTTTTTTTCTCTAGGCCAATTTTACCGATTCAAGATTTTTCTGAACGCGGTCGTATGTTTTCACGCGGTCGTTTTTGAGGGACTTTGTTAAAGCGTATATTAATAATTAACACGATGCCACCGCAAGAGAAGGTCATCGAACATCAGCAACAACAACAAAGCGATGACGGTTTGAAGATGGATAATACCATTGCGGGGTAAGGATCAGTTTTAAAAAAAAAAGCGGTTTGTAGCTATTTTATCCTTTATTTGTTGAAAAAAAGGCAATTGTACCCAAGCAACACATTTATTTAACGATTTTTTAGTAAATTTTTGGTTTTGGTGTGTTTATCAACCGTATATGGTCCAGGTACATTTATTAAACTATAGAGTATACGTATATCACATACTATTCTGTTTACAAAAGAGATAAAATTACGGCATTTAAAAAAATTGACATTTTGAGTTTTACGTATCTAGTTACGTAACTCGATTACTACACCTCAAATATTTGATGAAATCTTCTGAAGAATCACTGTTTTTTGTCCATTATTATTCAATCTAATAACGCTGCTTTTATAGTAAATAGTTATATATAAAATTATATCAAATTTAAATAAACAGTGTTATTAAATTAAATATTGCATATATATTTTCTGCAAAAACATTGTTTTTCATCGACATAACCCTTACCCCCCCACCCACCCCGAAGATTTTCCCAGTAAGAAATTCTTTTGAAAAATCACTGTTTTTGGTTCATAATATCCAATCTAATAGCACTCTTTTTATAATAATTAATATTTATTAAGATACATATTATTATGAAAATGTAAATACGTTAATTATTCTGCTAGTTTTTGTACAATTTTATTAGTATTCTGTAGTTAAAATTGATTCGTAGGGTTTCTTTAGGGTTCTACTTATGTTTGGTTTATTATTTTCATCTATAGTGTTTAGTTTTTAAGTAGTTCATCTTGTTCGAGAGCCCCATTTTGGCCCCAATTTAGGTTATTTAGGTTATATTATTGTAGATCCCTGTAGTTCTAATTTTCTAGAATTTGTTTACTTGCTTGATTTGACTGTCAGTATTCTCCTAAAATTATTGGTCTCTTTGGGCAAAAATAATGAAGATAATTCTAAATATTTCGAAACTGTTTAGGTTTTAAAAAGGACGCGCTTCGTGACAATTAATTCAGTTTTAATTGTTAAGTCAGTTTTTACCTTGGAAACAATTAAACGACAGTCAAGGAGACTTAGGTTAGTGCTTTTGACGTTGACAATAAAAGTGTGTTCCCGAATTTCGTTACAATTTGTGTCAGAAGTAAAGGATATTTGAAAGCTCATTTTAGTGGATGCCTTTAACAAGAAGTCAGGCCAAGATGGAGACCGAGAAATTGATGGAGCTGCTATTAAGGAAGTTTGAAGAGCAAAAAGTAGAACAAGAAGAACGAAACCGTAAACAGAAGGAAGAACAAGAAAAACGAGACCGCAAACAAGAAGAGCGAGACAAGAAACAGGAAGATTTACTAAAGACAATTAAATCTGACCTGAAGAAGGAAAATGAAGACCTGATAAGGACCATGAAAGATGACTTACTTAATTTAAAAGATAATCTTAAAAAGGAGCAGGAGGAACGAGACAGAAAAAAGAGGAACGAGTTTTACAACTTAAAGAAGATCTGGTGAAGAATCAGAAACAATTAATGACTAACTTTGAAGCAACGGTAGCAGAAGAATTGGGGCAAGTACAAAAAAAGATCCAAGAACTAGAGATGAAAGTAAAATGGACTCCTCTTCATCCCGATCCTGGAATGCAAACAATGATGAAAGTAAAGCCACCAAAATTCGACGGCAAAGAAGCATGGAGTACCTATTTGAATCAATTTGAGGCCGCTGTTAGGGAAAATCGCTGGGATAACGAAAAAAAGGCAATCAATCTTAAGCTAAGCCTTAGAGGAGAAGCTACAGAAATATTAAGAATGGTGCCATCTGAGGATCAGCTCAATTTCGACGTACTGGTGCGTACCTTAGAGATGAGATACGGTGAAGCCCATTTACAACAAGTGTACCAGGCTCAATTGAAATCTAGAAGACAACAACCCGAGGAAGGACTCCAACAGTTTGAGGCCGATGTTGCTCGATTAGTAAATCTGGCTTACCCTTCAGCCCCAACAGAGTTCCGAGAACAAATTTCTATAAATTGTTTTATTGACGGAGTTCGAGATCCAGATACTAACCACGCTCTAAGGATGGCTCATCATAAAAATATATCAGAAGATTTGGCCCATGGACTAGAGTATGAGGCAGCTGTTTAAGCAACGAGAAGGCAAACACGAATAAGACAAATCGGAACTTCGGAAAGTGATCTCGAAGACCGCCTAAAGAAGATTGAATCATTATTAGCGAGGAAACCTAAAAGACCATTGCAATGCTGGAATTGCAATGAGGAAGGGCACCTTAAACGTCAATGCCCCAAGCCTTTAAGAGATCCAAGTAACCAGGAAAACTTCAACTTTAAGCTGGCTGGGTGCTACCAAGCCCCACGTATAAGACTAAACCGGCTGCCACATCCTGGAGAGAGCTTGGTAGTACCGGGAAAAATATGCGGCCGTGAATGTGAGATGGTAGTGGATACAGGATCAAGTCATACTATCGTGAAGCCCAACAACGTAGCACACTGTAGCCTTTCAGCACCACCTAATTTAATTCTGGAGTCTGCAAATGGAAAAAGGATCCCTATTCTTGGATTGCATGAAGCTACAGTTACAATTGACTTAACAACATTCCAACAGCCAGTACTAGTGGCAGAAATCATGGATGATGTCATATTAGGATTAGATGTTATGAATGCTCAGCAGTTTAAAATGGATGTATATAACCGGATATTGACGACGAGAAAAAAAGAGATTTTTATGCACCACCTATATGAAGATAAAGTAAATACCAGAGTCGTTAAGGTATTCAAGGATGTTACTATACCAGGAAATTCAGAGGTGGTGGTTAATGCTACAACTGGAGGAAAAGAGGGAGAAACTGTTTTGATTGAGGCCATGGAAAACTGCAAACTATATGGTCACGGAATTTTTCCAGCCAAGACGTTATCTACGCAGAAGAAATCTACTGTTTTGGTTCGAATGGTAAATTTAAAAGGATATGATCAACACCTGAAACAAGGAGAGAACATTGGCGTATGCTCTGAAGTAGTGGCAGTCATGAAAAATGCTGATAGAAGTCGTTATTCAAACAGACCTTTTCCTGTATGTTTACAAAACCTATTTGAAGAATCTTCTGCCAATTTAACCATGGACCAGTGTAGTAAATTGCGACGTCTTCTTGAAGAAAATCAAGATGTGTTTTCCTTGCACGATAAAGGCCTGGGAAGAACTGATTTGGTGCAGCATCCAATTAACACTGGAGACAATGCTCCGATTAAACAAGCACCTCGAAGAATTCCAATAGCTAAACAAGCTACTCATAGTTACTCAAGAAATGAGGACACAAGAAGTGATAGAACCTTCTCAGAGTCCATGGACATCTCCAGTTGTGCTAGTGAAGAAAAAAGATGGATCCACTAGATTTTGTGTGGACTATCGGCGACTGAATGACATTACCAAGAAAGACAGTTATCCCCTACCAAGAATTGACGACACCCTAGACATATCAGGTTCACAATGGTTCTCAACACTCGATCTAAAGAGTGGATACTGGCAGGTAAAAATGCACCCAGAAGATAAGGAAAAGACCGCATTCTCGACTGGAACAGGACTTTGGCAGTTTACAGTAATGCCCTTTGGACTCTGCAATGCTCCATCTACCTTTGAGAGGCTTATGGACACAGTTTTACGTGGAATGACTTGGGAATCATGTTTAGTTTATCTGGATGACGTTATCATACTGGGGAAAACATTTGAAGATCATTTGAAGAATATTCAAAAGGTATTTGTTAAACTGCGAGAGGCGAACCTGAAAGTGCTAAGTCCTAAAAAATGTTGCTTATTTCAAAAAGAAGTTCGATACCTTGGCCATGTAATATCAGAAAAAGGTGTCAAGACTGATCCAGATAAAGTAGAGGCAATCGAAAAATGGCCACGACCCACTGACAAACACCAGTTAAGAAGCTTTCTGGGCCTTTGTACCTATTACAGAAGATTTGTAAGAAATTTCGCTAATCTTGCAAAGCCTCTACATAAGCTCATGGAGGACAAAATGGTATTCAGTTGGTCAGCAGACTGTGAAGAAGCATATTATTGTAAATCCCTGTAGTTCTAATTTTCTAGAATTTGTTTACTTGCTTGCTTTGACTGTCAGTATTCTCCTAAAATTATTGGTCTCTTTGGGCAAAAACAATGAAGATAATTCTAAATATTTCGAAACTGTTCCATCGTGCTTTAAAAAGGATGAGCTTCATGACATTCTAGTCTAGTTTTAATTGTTTAGTCAGTTTTTACCTTGGAAACAATTAAACGACAGTCAAGGCGAGTTAGGTTAGTGCTTTTGACGTTGACAATAAAAGTGTGTTCCCGAATTTCGTTACAATATATATAAATATATCAAATTTAAATAAACAAACTGTGTTATAAGAATAGATATTAACGACAAAATCAGCTGATATCCATGCGTATTATTTTTGGAAAACAATGATTTTTGAAAACAATTTTTCACTGGTAAGAGGTGAGGGGTGGGTGGGGGGGTAAGGGTAACATTAATGAAAAACCGTTTTTTTTTGTAGAAAATAATTGCCTAGGAGAAAAATGCTTTTTAAGAAAATGATAGGTGAGAATATACGTATATCATATACAATTCTGTTTACAAAAGGGATACTTACATACCTAGTTTTTAAACTCGAGTACTACATCGAAATATTTGTTGAAATTCTTCTGAAAAATCACTGTTTTTCGTCCATTATTATCCAATCTAATAGCCACTTCCAGGGGTATTATAGGCCATACATATTCTACACTGATCTTTTCGTGGACGAAAAAAGCCCAAATTGTAGTCATTGCAAAATACCTTTCTGTAAATAGCTGCAGTTCCAAATTCGATATTTCGCTCTTCACAATCTTTTTTATACATACCGTACATTATTGTTATGTTTAAGTCTGGATATAGGTATTTTCTTTGCGTCTTTTCACGGCAATAATGGGAAGCCATTACTGGAAATTTCGCAATGTGACTTCTAATTGCTCGAATTATTTCAGGAGATGTTGATTTTTTCACGTGTTTTCCTCTGTTGTCACTCGTACTTAAATTGCCTTCAGTTCTTTTATTCAAAGCTACAGTACCGAGCAAAAGTGGAGAAACATTTTATTTAATAAATATAAAGCCAGAGTAATCGACTATTGCCAATAAACAAATACTCACATTATTTCTATAAGTTCAAAGGAATGCAAAAACATATTTGGTATTTATAAATTCTTGCAACAAAAACAATCTATTTGCATATCTTTATTTTATGAGGAGCAAAAGTAGAGAAACATTTTTAAAGTTCTTAGATTATGTTTGCTTATCGGAAGCAATACACAATAATATTTTATTAATTAATAAAGAATAACCTGTAAATATGCCTCGAGGTATTACTTTGGCGTTATGTATAAAACATTTGATAATATCAAAATATCAATCGGGTGTTAAGCAAGCAATCATTGCTAAGCAGTTAGGATTAAACCGCTCAGTCGTTTCCAAAACCATAAAGTTACACCCCATTAGGAACTCATTAATAAGTCCACCTAAAACTGGTAGGCCTAGAAAAACGACGCCTAGAGTTGACGAGAAGATTAAATCCTTAGCTCTTAAAAATCCATTTAACACAGCAGTGGATATAAAATCTCAACTAGACGATGGAAATATTAGTGTCCATACAGTTCGAAGACGTTTAAGGGACAGTGGCTTGCCGGCAAGAAAACCATCCAAGAAACCCTTCATTTCGAAGAAGAATCGAACCGCCCGACTTCAATTTGCACATGACCATTTAAACTGGTCAGAAGCAAGATGGAATACAGTATTATTTTCGGATGAAAGTAAGTTTAATTTATTTTCTTCTGATGGTATTGTATGGGTCAGGCGTCCTAAAAATAAAAGAGTTGATCCAAAGTATACTTTGGGCACTGTTAAGTATGGAGGGGGAAATGTACAAGTGTGGGGTTGTTTCTCTGGTATGGAAATGGGCCCCATTGTCAAAATTCATGGGATTATGGATCGGTTTAAATATTTAGAAATATTAACTGATAATATGTTGCCATATGCAGAGGAAAACATGCCATTACAATGGAGGTTTCAACACGACAATGATCCGAAGCATACAGCTAAAATTATAAAAAAATTTTTTGAGGACAAAAAAATAACTGTTGTTAAGTGGCCAGCTCAGAGTCCTGACCTTAATCCCATAGATAATCTATGGGATTTAGTAGACAAAAAAATTCGTAAGGAACATCCCGAAAAATTTTAAAATGGAGACGAGTTGTTTGAAGCAGTTGAAGCTGCATGGCATTCTGTACCCAAGGAGATCTTAGGGAATCTGATTGGATCTATGAAAAGGAGATGTCTTGCAGTTATTAAAAATAAGGGATATGCAACTAAATATTAATTTGTTGTTATTATATATTTTCTTTAAATATGTTTTTCTCTATTTTTGATCCCTGTTTTTTTTTAAGTTAAAAAAAAAACTTTATAACAAATAGAATTATATTGTTTATGTTTTATTTTTATTATCTAGTTTGGTGTAGTATTATAGGATAAAATAATTTTTGTTAACTTTAATAAAATAAATTTAAAAATTAAAAAAAAAAGTTTCTTTACTTTTGCTCGGTACTGTATGTCCACGACACCTTTGTGTACGCCAAGAGTATTAATAAACATTTTTTTGCAAACTTGAAGTTTGTTATCAGTTCGAGGTAAAAAAAAATAAAATTGTGCTATCCCGTCTTGAATTTTGTGTAGTGGTCCATTTTTTCTTAATTTTTTCCGTGTTGCTATTAATGAAGTCCCTTTGTTTTTCATAAGAATCCAACTTGTAGTAATTCTAAAATACTTCAAGGAAACCTTATTGCTGCACTTACGTCTACAAGTTGGTGGACAAGGATCTTTTAAAGATGTTCCAGGCACAAATTTTCCTCTTGATGAAACATAGTAGGCTTCTCCGTGCAGTCTTCTTTTTTTTGATACATTTCGGTTCCAATTGTTAATATTCTTTTTTCTTTTCCTAGGCTTGCTAGTTCTAGTTGGAAGTTCCTCCATACCTTCTAATTCTTTTTGAGGTTCCGCAAAATCTACTTCTTCAATAATTATTGTCCTCGCAAGTTTTTTTGGTTGCTTAAATGTTACGGATTTCTTATACGTAGTTTTCTTTTTCCTAGAAGGAGCTTTCTTTGAAATTGTTTTTAATTCCATGTCCGAATCGCTTGATGGAATAAAATCAGAATGTTCCGGCGAAAAGGGCTCAACATCTGATTCAACGCAAAAACCACTTGTATGTACCCTTTCTGCGAAACCATTGTTACCATCTAGAAAAAATAATTTAGGAACAGCTTTTAGTAAAGTATTTTTATACCTTGGACATCACTGATAATGGATGTAGTACTGAGTGCAGGCCGGCATTCTATCGTTGCGAAATTAGAAATGTCCTTTGCTCTTGGTAACACATTACGGGTGCGATAAAAATCATAATTAGTTGTTATATTTTACAAGTGTCGTTTATACTTTAAACCGAAGTTTAAACTGCAAATTGCAATGCAAGCATGTGCAGTTTAAATTTCGGTTTGAGGTTAAACGGCACTTGTAAAATAGGCCCTTAAACTATAAAAGCAACTTATCCGTAGGTATCCGTTAAGGGTGATTGGGGCTGCTGTCTAAATGGAAATAACTCCGTTGATTCATTTACTTCAGCTTCTAGAAGAAAGAATTAGGGTGCAGAACTTATAAGATTACTTATAAACAACAATATTAATTTGTGTGTTATTTTATATAACCTCACTTTTTTAGACTCCAATTGGAACTGGTAATTGGATATCTCAACTAACCAGGGAAGAAGACATCCAAATTGATTTAAAAAATAACGCAAGAACTAGATAACTTAAGTTATCTCTATTGGCCTTGTCAAATAATTCTATTATTTTAATGCAACAACTAGGCAACTTGAAATATCCCACTATAGAACGAAAAACGATAGGAATGTCGAACTTAACTACTTTTCGCAACTTTATTTAAATACTTTTTAGTCATTCTAGGAGATATCTAGTTATAGCATTGAAAAGGGGACAAAATATTTAATGGGAAATTATTATAGATAACTCAAAATAGCCCAAAATCAAGTTATCTAGTTTTAGCATTGAGGGGGCGATATTATATACGTATATTTTACAGTTTATTAAATATATACCTATTATGTTGCATAAATATATATTTAACGATAATAATATATGCTTGGGTACAATTGTGTGTATAAAATGAGCCAATGACAATGAAAAATGTTTTTTTTATTTAAATTTTTTAGGTTTATTGGGTCGGTTTTACTAAAATTCGAGACTAGTTTAGATAAAATTAATGGATACTAAAAATTTCGAGGTTATGTGGTAACAACATTTTTACTATTGATTCGAGTCATTCGTGTCGTTGCCAACTTACCCAAAACTTTTTTTTCCTGTAAGAATGACGTAATAAGAAGTTCTTGTCTATTTTTCAGATACACGAACAAAGCCTTCGTAGGCGAGGAAAACCACAACTGCGGGGAAAAGAAGTCGGAAAAGGGCCTTAATGAGACGTCGACGCTTCCGGTTAATCCGGGGGGCAGTTTCGAATTCGACGATCTGTTCCCCCATATCGGGGCGTTCGGGTACTACCAGATATTCCTCTTCTTGATGATGATCCCTTTTGCATTTTTTGTCGCCTGGGTCTATTTCACGCAGATCTTTATTACGCTGGTACCAGAGAACCATTGGTGCTGGGTACCGGAGTTGGAAAACTTGACAGTCGAAGAAAGGTATGGATTAGATTAGGTATAGGCATAACATACTTCTAATATAAAATAGGGGCAATTTTCTCGAAATGTAGGTGCCAAAGTTAATAATTTTTTTTATAGACAGTCTAAAGTCAGTTTCAAAGTCATTCTTCTCAATCCTGAAAGGCTTCAATTGCCTAGAAGTAATAGACGATTACTTTAAAAATTACGTAATTTTAGTTTCCAGGCTGCTGAAGTCACCGTTTTCGGACTGTTTGAAGACACCAACGGACTGGAATAAATTTTCTATTACTTCCAGGCGGTTGAAGCCATTCTTCTCAATCCTGAAAGCCTTTAATTGCCTGGAAGAAACAGACAATGCTTTAAAAATTACGTAATTTTAACTTCCAGGCAGTTGAAGTCACAGTTTTCGGACTGTTTGAAGACACCAACTGCCTAGAATAAATTTTCTATTACTTCCAGGCGGTTGAAGCCATTCTTCTCAATCCTGAAAGCCTTCAATTGCCTGGAAGAAACAGACAATTACTTAAAAAATTATGTAATTTTAACTTCCAGGCAGTTGAAGTCATTCTTCTCAATCCTGAATGTCTTCAATGGCCTAGAAGTAATTTAAAAGTTTACCTATCAGTAAATTCCAATTATACAATTAACAAAAATTCCGATAATAATTAAAATAATTGAAGCTTGGCAACCTGGCCCATGACCTGACTCCACCCCCAAGGTTTTGAGCCAATGCCTATCGAGACTCCTGCCATAAATACGCATTAGGCATCTGAATGCCTGCCAAGGCTGTCTGATGAGGAAACAAATGTTTCGGCCACTGTATTTCCTTAACTGAGCAATTTAGAGAAAAAATCATAGAAAACTAATTTAAAGAGAATTAAATTTCCAACAATATTGATAAGTACGATTTTTTTATAGGAATGCATGGTTAAGGAGATATTGAACCTTTAATGAGATTGTCCAAAAAAAAAGTTGCCACTTGTAAAGAGAATAATAAAAATTCCGATAGAAATTAAATTATTTAGTGGCAACGTTGTTTATAAAGTGGGGCTAGAGAGCATGGTGTGAGTGTGACTTCAAATGAGGAATTTTAACTTTAAATCAACTATTTTGATCGATATGTCACAGTCTAAGCGCACGAGCGTTAATCGATAGCAAAAGTTAATTGGTCGAATATTTTTTAAGTAAAAAGTCCAAAAATTATTTTAGTTCAAATTTAAAAATTCATAAAAAATTCAAATCAAGGGCAATTTATTTGAAATTTCTTGTAATGATAAAGAATTCTATTGCTAATTGATAGCAAAAGATTATAAGTTAATTGGTCTTACATTTTATAAGTTATGATTTTTTTCCCAAGAAGGTCCAAAAATTATTTTAGTTCAACTTTAAAGATTCATAAAAAATTCAAATTAAGGGGAATTTACTTGAAACTTCGTGCAATTATAAACAATTCTATTGATAATCAATAGCAAAAGAGTATAAGTTAATTGGTCTAATATTTTTTAAATAAAGATTTTTTTCCCAAAAAAATCGAAAAATTATTTTAGTTCAAATTTAAAAATTCATAAAAAATTCAAATTAAGGGGAATTTACTTGAAACTTCTTGCAATTATAAATAATTCTATTGATAATCAATAGCAAAAGAGTATAAGTTAATTGGTCTAATTTTTTTTAAATAATGATTTTTTTCCCAAAAAAATCGAAAAATTATTTTAGTTCAAATTTAAAAATTCATAAAAAATTCAAATTAAGGGGAATTTACTTGAAACTTCTTGCAATTATAAAAAATTCTATTGATAATCAATAGCAAAAGAGTATAAGTTAATTGGTCTATTATTTTTTAAATAATGATTTTTTTCCCAAAAAAGTCCAAAAATTATTTTAGTCTAACTTTAAAGATTCATAAAAAATTCAAATTAAGGGGAATTTACTTAAAACTTCGTGCAATTATAAAAAATTCTATTGATAATCAAAAGCAAAAGAGTATAAGTTAATTGGTCCATTATTTTTTAAATAATGATTTTTTTCCCAAAAAAGTTCAAAAATTATTTTAGTCCAATTTTAAAAATTCATAAAAAATTCAAATTAAGGGGAATTTACTTGAAACTTCGTGCAATTATAAAAAATTCTATTGATAATCAATAGCAAAAGAGTATAGGTTAATTCGTCTATTATTTTTTAAATAATGATTTTTTTCCCAAAAAAGTCGAAAAATTATTTTAGTCCAACTTTAAAAATTCATAAAAAATTCAAATCAAAGGGAATTTACTTGAAACTTCTTGCAGTTATAAAAAATTCTATTAATAATCAATAGCAAAAAAGTATAAGTTAATTGGTCTATTATTTTTTAAATAATGATTTTTTTTCCGAAAAAAGTCCAAAAATTATTTTAGTCTAACTTTAAAAAATTCAAATCAAGGGCAATTTATTTGAAATTTCTCGTAATGATAAATAATTCTATTGCTAATTAACAGCAAAAGATTATAAGTTAATTGGTCTTATATTTTATAAGTTATGATTTTTTTCCCAAAAAAGTTCAAAAATTATTTTAGCTCAACTTTAAAGATTCATAAAAAATTCAAATTAAGGGGAATTTACTTGAAACTTCTTGCAATTATAAAAAATTCTATTGATAATCAATAGCAAAAGAGTATAAGTTAATTGGTATATTATTTTTTAAATAATGATTTTTTTCCCCAAAAAAGTCGAAAAATTATTTTAGTCCAACTTTAAAAATTCATAAAAAATTCAAATCAAGGGCAATTTATTTGAAACTTCTTGCAATTATAAAAAATTCTATTGATAATTGATAGCAAAAGATTATAAGTTAATTGGTCTATTGTTTTTTAAATAATGATTTTTTTCCCAGAAAAGTCGAAAAATTATTTTAGTTCAACTTTAAAAATTCATAAAAAATTCACATCAAGGGCAATTTATTTGAAATTTCTTGTAATGATAAAGCATTCTATTGCTAATTGATAGCAAAAGACTATAAGTTATTTAGTCTTATATTTTATAAGTTATGATTTTTTTCCCAAGAAGGTCCAAAAATTATTTTAGTCCAACTTTAAAAATTCATAAAAAATTCAAATTAAGGGGAATTTACTTGAAACTTCTTGCAATTATAAAGAAAATCTATTGATAATCAATAGCAAAAGAGTATAAGTTAATTGGTCTTATATTTTATAAGTTATGATTTTTTTCCCAAGAAGGTCCAAAAATTATTTTAGTTCAAATTTAAAAATTCATAAAAAATTCAAATTAAGAGGAATTTACTTGAAACTTCTTGCAATTATAAAAAATTCTATTGATAATCAATAGCAAAAAAAAATAAGTTAATTGGTCTATTATTTTTTAAATAATGATTTTTTTCCCAAAAAAGTCGAAAAATTATTTTTGCTCAACTTTAAAGATTCATAAAAAATTCAAATTAAGGGGAATTTACTTGAAACTTCTTGCAATTATAAAAAGTTCTATTGATAATCAATAGCAAAAGAGTATAAGTTAATTGGTCTATTATTTTTTTAATAATGATTTTTTTCCCAAAAAAGTCGAAAAATTATTTTAGTTCAACTTTAAAAATTTATAAAAAATTCAAATTAAGGGGAATTTACTTGAAACTTCTTGTAATGACAAAGCATTCTATTGCCAATTGATAGCAAAGAACTATAAGTTAATAGGTCTATTATTTTTTAAATAATTATTTTTTTCCCAAAAAAATCCAAAAATTATTTTAGTCCAACTTTAAAAATTCATAAAAAATTCAAATTAAGGGGAATTTACTTGAAACTTCTTGCAATTATAAATAATTCTATTGATAATCAATAGCAAAAGAGTATAAGTTAATTGGTCTATCATTTTTTAAATAATGATTTTTTTCCCGAAAAAGTCCAAAAATTATTTTAGTCCAACTTTAAAAATTCATAAAAAATTCAAATTAAGGGCAATTTACTTGAAACTTCTTGCAATTCTAAAGAATTCTATTGATAATTGATAGCAAAAAAATTCAAGTTAATTGGTTCGCTATTATTTAAGTTATGATTTTTTTTCCAAAAAAGTCTCAAAATTATTTTAGTTTACCTTTCAAAATTCATAAATAATTGAAATCAAGGACAATTTACTTAAAATTTCTTGTAATTATAAAAAGATCTATTGCTAATCGATAGCCGAAAGTTATAAGTTAATTGGTCTAATATTTGTTAAGTTATGATTTTTTTCCCAAAAAAGTCTAAGAATTATTTTAGTCCAACTTTAAAAATTCATAAAAAAATCAAATCAAGACCAATTTACTTAAAATTTCTGGTAATTATAAAAAGATATTAATGAAAATAATTAAAAGTATGCCTGGAATATGCAATTTTTATTTAATTTAGTATACAGTGGGATAAAACCTTGAAAAACCACTTATCCAAAATAGACAATTTTCTCGAAAACTGTGAAAAATTTCAATTTTTTTATTTTGGAAATTTATGCTTTTTTTGAGTCACTATCGAAAAGCATATAACGTATTTTTTCAAAAAACGAGTATTTAAAGATTTAGGGGCACTTTTTTTCATTTTTGACCAAAAATATTCAAATCATCCAAACCGAAAATCCAATGACTTCAGACAAAAATGGTTTATAAAAAAGTTAATGAGAAAATCTCGAAAAACCTCCAATAAATTCCCATAAAAACATACGACTAACACAACAAAAAATTAATTAATTAAAACGAAAAAAAATATACAAGAAAGTAATATAACAACAGAAAAACGTAAATGGTCTGTGACCCCATATAAGTTGACGTCTGTATTAACCAAGAAACCTTGGATCTTTTTTTTTGTTTCCTTTATAACAATATCGCTCACACGAACCTTGAACCATAATATGTTAATTTTTTTTTTCGTTCAAAATTAAACGTGATTTATCGTAACCTACATCCCCATGCAAAAAAGAAAAACCCATTAATATTTAATACATTTTTTGAACATTTTTTTATACTCTAAATCTTTTAAACGATGTTGCACAGTTTTCGAATTACAACAGAGGGATAGGATTTTTAATTGAGTCGTTCAGCGGAAAAGTGGTCTAACTCCCTTAAAGTAGAAATTTAGAAAATTGATATTTTGCATCTGGATGAATTAAAAAATCACAGTAACATATGCTTTACTTTGTTTTACATATTTATAATAACCTTGTACTAAAATTTCATATGGTAAACATTTTTACTGATTGCGCCCATTAATTACATTTTTGCCGCCCAATGTCATTCTTCCAGTAAGTTTTTTTCAAAAACATAGCGGAAAACTGGTATAACTTGGAGAGTTATATCACTTTTCCTCGTAAAAGTTAACCAAATTTCACAAAACTGATGAACCAAAGAAAAATAATAGCTGTAGTATGTTTACTATGATATCTATTACTGATAAAAGTGTTCAAAAAATATAGAGCTTGAAGAGCAAAACATTACTACTACTGATCTTACATACTAAACTTACAGTAAGGAGAGTAAGAACAAGTTATTAAACAAATTAATCTTCATCAGATTCGGATAATGGACCACTGTCAACAGCATCTTCTTTTGTCAGTAAGTCCAGGGAGAACTGATGCTGAATCGGGGGAATCCACTGAAGAAGTTCTATCATATCTTTTTTCTTAGCTACAGTAACTGAGCTACACACTACGTACCATAACACTAAAAAAATCTGACTAAACAAGAAAAAGCGAGTTTAATAGGACCTGGCGCGACATCGGAACAGCGTGGTGCCTTGACTTATACCAATATTCCAGCGAACGAATCCATTATGTTGAGAGGAATAACGTTAGGAAGCTCTTATCTTAGCTAAGTTAAAATTTTGACTTATACCAGTTTTCGACTGAATATATTAGACCAGTAGAAACATAATTAATGGTATAACTCAAAAATTAAAAAATACCGACATATACCACTTTTCCTCTGAGCGGCTCAATTATCGCTATTTGCAGGAATTTTCCCTTGGTGTGGAACTGACTATATCCTCCCGAAATAGGCATTTTATTTATATCAGGTCTATGTAATAAGTGATAATAAAAATAGTTGCACGTACGTCGGATTTTAGATCAGGGTTAAACGTATGTACGTACATCAGCGTTATTTTATAGAAAATTTAAACGGTGTTGTTGCGTAAGATCGCTGTAAGATTTTTCGCCACCCTGATCAACAACTTTCAAAAGACGACGAAATGTCGTGTCAATTAACGAGGAATTCGTATTTATTTTTTTTCCTCATCCTGCGTCCATTATAATTATTAAAAGAGCCTATAAATCCGGTTCTTTTAAGCAAACCTTTCACAACCGTAATTATCATTTCAGAAAGGATATTCAATGCCATTAACGCAAGTTTAAGGTTTCGGGATCAATATTAACATTAGATAAGTGAGGTTAGTCATTCAAATTTTACATAAGAGCGGAAATGGCTTTTATTTAAATAAGAAGGCTAATAATAATTATTATGATAATGCAATATTTGCATTGCTGAACCTTAATTTCTTATTGCCGCCAATTAGGTGGGAAAATGATAACGTTAGACGCCCCGTGCGTCCGTGAACACCTCGTTCTGATGTTTATTATTTCAGAAAAAATTACAATAAATAATCGATTTTCTCGCGTCGATATTGTACCTTGTTTTCACGGTTATTATTTAAATTTCATATGCTCGCTAATTGTCTTTTGTTTAAGCATTAATTAGCGCTAATTGATTAGGTAGTTGGCTAATTAAAAATACATCCAAGATATTTAGCTTGATCACTTGAGAGTGACGCTATATACGTAGGCGAGGCCTTCATGCTTTTTTTTTCAAGTACAACATTGATCTTATGTGGAAAGATTTTCAGCTATTAATTATTTATTTTTTACAAAATTACAAAAAAAAAATATTATAAAGTTCAATAGTTACACCTAACCATAACTTAAAATAGCTAAAATACAAATATGTTTTTACAGGAAAACCAACATAAAATCAACAGAAGAGTTTACACAATCTCTCTAATTTGATTCCTAAAACTAGACAAGCCAATGCCCACAACTTCAATATCCTCATGGTTGATAATATTTAAGGTTCTTTCGATAGTGGCATAGTTGGTACCGTGAAAAGGCAAAGCAAATAGTCGGTTTCGTCTCAAGAGTCTTGAGGGGACATTGAAGCTAATTCTACCGAGCAGGTCGGGTCATACAATCAGACCATTAAGAAGCTTAAATACAAAGGTTAAATCACCACGAATACGTCTTTCTCTCAATGTTGTCATAGCCAGCACTTCCCGTGCATCATCATAAACATGATCGTTCGGTATTTCCAAATTTAATTTAAATAGACAAAATCTTAAGAACTTATTCTGAATCCTTTCAAGGGGACCATATCATTGAGCCATACTCCAATAAAGAAACCACCAAAGACATGTACACTCTCTTACAGGTCTCGACTGATAGCTCTCTACAGTTACGTAGAACAAAACCCAGAACCCTGGAGGACCTAACCACTATATTATTTATGTGTATATTAAAATTTAAATGATCGTCAAAATAAATGCCAAGATCCTTGATTGTATCAGAATACTGAACAGGGCTTCCCTCTATATTGTATGATGTTACAACTTTTTTACTTCTTTTGTGAAAACTCATATAATTCAATTTCTTTATGTTTAAGAATAAGATATTGTTGACACACCAATTATTTAGCCTATTCAGGTCATTCTGTAACAAAATTTAGTCTTTGGGAGTCTGGATTACTCTATAAAGGACCTAAAAGATATCATGCTAAGATGGAGGGAACACTATTGCACAGTACTTAATCAGTCAGACGAAGTTGACCTCAAAGTAATAGACATGATTCCACAATATGAAACGACACACGAACTGGATGGTTCAATATCTGTGGAAGAAATTCGATCAGCTATCAAAAAATTAAAAAATAATAAAGCTGCGGGGCCCGACGGCTTACCAGCTGAGATCTACAAGACGGCCGGTGACGATATTATTGTACCGTTGAAATCTATCTTAGACAAAATCTGGCTCAGCGAAAAAACCTCGCAAGACTATAAAAACGCCAATATCATAAACATTTACAAGAATAAAGGCTCCGCGTATGACTGTAACAACTATGGTGGCATTTCATTACTGTCGATAGCGGGAAAGATTCTATCAAAAATCTTAGCGGATAGACTACAACCGGTAGTGGAAAAACTTATTTCAGAAACCCTGAGCGGCTTTCGGCCCAACAGAGGAACCAACGATCTGATCTTTGCACTTCGCCAACTTCAAGAAAAGGCGAGAGAACACCAGACTCAATTACATGTCGCATTCATATATAGATCTGGCGAAGGCCTTTGGTTCGGTTAACAGAAAGGTCCTCAGGTGCGTTTTAAAACGTTTCGGAATCCCAAATAAATTCGTCTCAGTGGTTGAAAATTTACATACAAGTAGTCAAGCACAAGTGCTGAGCGGTGAGCTTTCCGAACCGTTCTCCACTGAGAGTTAGGCAGGGCTGCGTCCTGGCTCCTATTAGATCGATTAGATGCATAGGAGAGGATGCCTCCCTCTCCTATCCAGAGAGCTTCTCGAACCCCTTCAAAAATTGCCATATATTCTGCCTCCATCGAAGATGTAGCGACAGAATTTTGTTTTCTTGTTTTCCATGAAATTACACAAGTTTCAAATAATTTAAACAAAAATCCTGTCGTACTTTTTCGATCTATTTCATTACTGCCCCAATGAGCATCTACATAGCCAATTAAAATGTCGGTATATTTATTTCTGGTATAAATTAGTTTTAAATCATAAGTACCCTTTATATACCTTAAAACCCTTTTTAGGCATTACCATAACTCTTTATTATTTTTGTTTTGATAACGACTTAATAAATTAACGGCTGTACACAAATCTGGTCGAGTACAAAGAGCAGCATACATTAAATTTCGGCAGGGGGCATCATAATCTTCATCGGCATTTAATACTAAATAATTTAATTTGGACGGCAGAGGTGTTTTAACGGGTTTGCAATCACTCATATTAAAATTAGTAAGCAGATTTTTTAAATAATTACTTTGATCTAAAGAAATTTGATTTTGAATTCTTTCAATTCTGATTTCTAAAAAATAATTTAAATCATTCATATCAACCATTTTAAATTTATTTTTTAAATAAGTTTTAAAACTCAACATTGTGTTAATATTGCCAGTAGCTATTGCTAAATCGTCTACATATAGAATTACGTAAATATTTTCGGTGGTATGGGCTTTATTTAAGAAATATAAACAGTGGTCAACGCTTGAATTTTGAAAATTGTGCTGTTTTAAAATTTTATCAAAATGCTCATACCAGCATCTTGCTGATTGCTTTAACCCATATAATGATTTATTTAATTTACATACATAGCTGTCTTTTGCATTAATACTTTCGGGAATTTTCATATATTATATTTCCTCTTAATATACCATTTCAATATGCCGTTTTAACATCAATTTGATGAATGTGCAAATTAAATTGGTTGGCAATTGCTAAAAATATTCTGAAAGTCGATATTCGGGCAACTGGGGCAAAAATTTCATTATAATCTAGCAGATATTGTTGGCTAAAACCTCTGGCTACTAAAAATATTGTAGACTGTAAGTTTACACTTGATAACGGTTGGAGATACTTACCAACCGAAACGTCGTGTTACAATAAATAAATAAGACAATGCAAGTCCGACAAGATGTTTTCACTGTACCATTGTCTACCACCTTCAAAAACAAACTCTGGCTACTAATCGAGCTTTATACTTGGGTAAACTACCCTGTATATTGTTTTTAACAGTAAACACCCATTTACAGTCTACAATATTTTTATTTATTGGTTTAGGTACTAAAGACCAGGAGTCATTATTTAGCAAAGACTCGATTTCCTCATTCATTTTTATCAGCTCGTTTATTTATATCTTGAAAACAAGAAGGGACTTTAAAGTGGGGTGTTTGTACACTCATAAAAGTACCAATTTCATTTTCGTTATATGAAATTTTAGGAAGATTTATGAGTCTTTCGCTCCGTCTGGGTTCCGTAACGGGTGTCCCAGATTTTTGGTCGGTATTTTGTTTACATAACTGATTTTTATCCTCGGTTTTATTGACAGCTTTATTATTAACTGTTTTAATTTCCGATTGTAAAGGGAAAACAATCGGTACCGGGTTTTTATCAGTTTTAGATATTTTAATACCTTCGGAGCTTTGTGTGTGAAACCTTTCATCAAGTTCAATTTGAGGTCTTGATGTGTTAAAAGTGATTTCTGTAATGAATTTATTATTTTGGGAATTAAAAATTTTATAACCATTCGGTTCATAGCCAACAAATATGCCCTTAACAGATTTTTGCTCGAATTATGTTTTTCGAGATTTATTATGTACAAAAGCAGTAGAGCCAAAAACTTTTAAGTGATCTACTTTGGGCTTTTTATTATGCCACAATTCGTAAGGTGTTTCCTTTTTAAGTAGTGCATTTGTCGGGGTTAAATTTAAAATATATCTGGCACTTAAAATAGCTTCACGCCAAAAACGTGTATTTAAATTTGCACCATGTATCATGGCTCTAGCTTTTTCTGTAAGAGATCTGTTCATTCTCTACGCAACAGAATTTTGTTGAGGAGTATATGGAACGGTTAAATGAAAAGAAATACCTTTATCTTTACAAAATGATTTAATTTCGTTACAGAGATACTCACGCCCATTATCACAATATAGAAATGCTACTTTTAAAGAAAAATGGGCCTCACTTTTTAGTACAAAATCTCGAAAAACATTATATGTTTCTGATTTATAGACTAATAAATATGTTACCGTATGTAAAATACGCTTTAAAATGTGGTTTATTGCCTGTCAGAGTTGTTCTTAGCCAATGGGTCTCTACAATGCAAATTCTCTCAACAGTCATCCTTCTTATATTGTTAGACATAAACTCGAACATCACATAAAAATAAATAAAAAAACAATATTTACTGTTCTGTCAACTTTTGGCAATAATAAAATATACTCACCGGGGAACTTCCGTTCCCTTGCATCATCTCAGTCAACATCAATTTACACAATGTCACATTTCAATATATACATATGTCAAACATGTTATCTTCCTTTATTTGACAACTAGCTAGTGTCACCTAGAATAGTAAGGGCTTCCCCAGACGCTCCACTGCCGCTAAACAGTAAGCATCTCAACGAATTAGACAAAGGATATATTTCTACTATAACCTTCTGTTTATTCGTGTCAATCGAGCCCCAGGTAAGGCCCCCAGTCTTACCAGACAGCACTCGAGGAATTACGCATTCGTTCCTAATTGAACAGAGGCTTTCACACCTACTTGTGCGAGCATCTTCAAGATGCGCAAAATAAAAACAGATCTGTACAAACTTCTCATAATGGCCACATATCTACTCAAGATCAACTATTTCTCACATATTCACCAATATTAAATTTAGCAGCCTTATTTAACCAGTAAACACAACTCTTTTTCCAACACAACAACATACACACATTTTTCTCAAACGTTGCTCTCTGACTGCCTCGCATAGAGAAATGAATATTAAATACTTTTAATTACTCTATACTGCCTCGTCAATTAATATTTTTGGGTGTCTTCTTGACTCAATGAATATTAGAGATCTTTAGCAATATACGTTATTTTAAATATATCAAGTTATTAATTGATTATGGAATTAATTAAATTGAGATAGAATTATTATAGATCATTAAAAGAGTTTTGTTTTAAATGAAAATACATATATTAAAATATAAAATATGATATAATAAAATGATAAAAATCAAATATATTTTACACGTATAGTGAGTAAATTCATCAATAAATGTTATAAAATAATTTTTATTGTCTATTGTAGGTGGAGAAATAGGTCCACAAATGTCTGAGTGAATAATATATAGTGGTCTTTGAATATGAGATTTATCTTTACTTTTAGCAAAAGGCAAACATGCTTGCTTTCCATAAATGCAAGCTTCACATAAACCAGTACTGGGATTTACATTATTTAATTTTTCATAATATTTCTGCCTTTTTAGTTCTAAAAATTTATTCTTACTTATATGACCTAAGCGTTCATGCCACAATATATAATTGCCATATGGCGCTTTGGTTTCATGCACATTTATTTGATTTGCAATATTTTGAATCAGACTTTTATTTATTTTAAAAATTATTGGTAATACATTATTAATCACCTTACCAGTTATAATGGTTTTACTTTTATGGCTTATCGTCACTTCTCCATTTGATGTAAAAAGTACATCCATACCTGCCCCTTGCATGCGTCTTACCGAGAGTAGGTTGTATGGAACTTCGGGAGTGAATAACACATTTTCCAACTTTCCATGGACATCCAAGTTGGTAATAATATTGATTTCACCTCTTTGATAACCCTTTACAGCAGTATTGTTTTTCGCAACTGATATGTCCACTGGTTTTGTTAATTCCATAGAATGGGTAAAATATTGGTGCCGATTTATAATGTGATCGGTGGCTCCAGAATCCAGAAGAAACTTAAATAGTATTATTGCTTTGATGGTTAGCAGGTTTTGGCAAATTGCTACTAGATTCATCCTGATTGGTTTGATTCGTATGTAATGTCCTGGATTCCTGTTCTCGTTTGTAGTAGAAACAGTTTGATTTAAGGTGATTTGTCCTACCACAATAGTCGCACCTTGTAAAAGTATATCTCTTCTTCGGGTAGCTGTTACTATTGTTCAGCGTCATAGCAACAACATAACGAGCCTGGGTTCGAGACTATATCCGCGGGCCCCTAAAGAGATTCTAACCTTCGTCTCTCCCTAAATCGACGGCTTAAGGAAAGAAAAAATTAAAAGGCATTTATTACATGTTAACTAAACTTTTATGAAATTAATATTAAGACAAAAATACTAATAACAGTAGTTACGGAAAAATATAAAAATATTAAAAACATATGTACATAATTATAAAAAACATTTACAAAAAGATACAAATACAAAGTTAATATAGAAGAAATACACCCATTAAAAAGTTACTTTTTGAGATTTAGCAGTCGCAAATGATTTAATAATTTCCTTTAAATCTATAGAGCGAGCAACTTTATTTTCAATGGACAGCATTGCCAAAGAAGATAATCGATTTTGATTCATCGAATTCCTTAAATTTTTGATTAATTGTAATTTTGAGAACGATCGTTCTGCCGATGTAACCGTTACAGGAATTGTCAGATATAAGAATCATAATGTTATTATTTTAGCAAAGCTACTACTAGACGAATAATTGTCAACCAGGATAAATTTAAGCAAATCTTTAACTGACCTAATATTTTTAAGTTTTTCAGAAAAACATGTTCGAAATGCTAATAATTGATTAGAAAGTATATCTGATATATCATCTTGATATATTTCACGAATATTTTCAGCCATTTGGTATATTACTGTGTCACTAGAATTTAATAGAATTTCTGTATCCAAAATATTGAAGTTAGTAGATATTTGTTGTAAACTAACTGTTCTACATTGTAACTGACAGATTTAAATAACGCTAGCGCTATTTAAATCTGTGCTGAGGGCTAAAGGCTAGAAAAGATTTGCTTCGGATGCGGATAGGCACATCGATGTAAAAATTAATAGCTGAGTCTTGAATTTTTATGTTTTTTATGTGGTTTGTTAGATTATATAAGTTCACAATATATTATTGAGTTTTAGTTTAAATTTACATCCTCTGTTTATTTATTTATTATTATGTTTATTAGCTGGCTACGGGCCCTTAAGAGTGGCGGGCCTGGTTCCACCGAACCCGTGGAACCATTGTAGCTACGGCGCTGCTATTGTTATTATACTTTGATTTTGATTTAAAATTCCGTTTATTGACAAATTAATTTTTGCCTTTAAAAGAGTGGAATTTTTGCTTCTTAAACGGCCTTGCTATTTTTGGATCTGTTACCTGGACATGCAAAACTTCGCTAGTCGTGTCTCCACTTTCCTGCTGCAATTTTGTTTCCTGATCCAATAAACGTGTTTTTACAAAACCTAAATTGATGGTGTCTCCCTACAAAGTTTCAATGGCAGTCACTATCCCATCATATGAAGGCGGCAGAGTTAAGAGTAAGTGGGCTACTCTACTCATTTCACCTAATACAGCTCCTGCGGATGTTGTCCAGCTTTTGTAAAATTGCACGAGCAGTGTCCTCCTCGGTAATCATGCCCACCATTACATCGCTTAAGTATTCAATAATACAACCCTTAGCAATTAATTCCAATTGTTGCCAGTTGACAGGTAAGTCAATAGGTGGATTTTCTTGTAACACTTGTGATGCACCCTCTTCGGCAATATGAGCTTTTATGCGGAACTTCCATATTGAATAATAAGTTCCATTAAACGAAGTAATATTACGTCGCACCTTTTTATTGTTTTCCATTGTCACTATTTTTTTTTCCGTACTAACAACACTGAAGTTTATTTACACTTTGAAAGTTTATAATTTTTTATCGCGTACCGAATTTATTCAAACAAACGTTCTGGGCCCATAACCTATTAAGAATATGGGTAGAACAAAAACACAAATTATTAGCTAGTTAAATCTGTGGTATTAGTAAAAACCCTACGTCAGTTATTATACAAAAGCATTTATTACAGTTGTTTTCTGTTTTCATAAAGAAAGTTGACGATGTGGATATTGGCTTAAACTAAATATAAACATTATAAACCTCTCCAATAATAGAAATATATTGAGTCATATTTGTTGACTATTAAATACATCTATTTCAATAAAATGGTCTACTATTTACAATAATGTATACATCCATCTTTGTTCCACTCATAATATAAAAAGATCCAATTCTTCAAATGCAAAGTCAACTCTGGTGTCATATTGTGACTTCAAATCACGAATGCATGGGCATTTTCTTTGAGGAAAATAAACATCTTTAATGATAAGGTTCGATATCAATATGGGAAACTTAAAACTGTCCTTACATGCAGAAAAGGGAAAAAGCTTCTTTTAACATTTAAAGATGGCTCAATTTGCTGTAAATAAGTTGGGTTATTGTCCTTCTCGCTCGCACCCACATACTAATTGTCAAACGTCTAAACGTTTTAGGTTATGTAGTAATAACTTTTTGGCTATTGAAACGATTTTACTGAAATAAACTGAAAAAATCGATGGCTACGGTAAACGTCAAAACCGGGTCACTTTTTTTACATCATTTTATGATCTTTCAAAAGGGCAAAGGGGTATAATTGCACTTATTTAGAAAGCTTGAAGCCCTCGGATTATGATTTCGTCCATTTTGGAAGCAACTAGATTGCTTTTAAGGCACTTTCCTATTCAATTCACAGAACACAAATATAGATTGAAATGAAAAACAAACTCAAATGGTATGACAATGACAAATGATGTTCTATCAGTCAATGTCAACAACTGTCTGTCAGCTCCCTGTCAATTTTGCCAAGCAAGATGGCCGATATATGATTCCGATTTTCACCATACAAGTTTCATCCATGTGATTCAATTCACTAAACTCACCATATACAATGCCAAACTTTCAGAGGCGACTTTGAGTGGTACAATCTATAGATTTGTACTAAATTCTTGTACTATTTTCAGCTTTAAAAGCACTAGTTTTCTTTGTTCGTTATAATCATAGGAATTGCTGTATTTATGTGTTATTTTTAAGAAATGCGGACCTATAAAAGCACGAACAAAGAAGTATCAACCGATATCCTTGGCGTAGCGAAAGTGGCCAATAAAAGCCCAACCCTGGATTATATTATCTAATGTTCACCAATTACGCGAACGGTCCCTAGACATTCCTTCTCATTATTTTCCGCAATAATCATAATATAAAACCGAAAGAATAATTATTTTAGCTTTCAGATTAAGTTTCCTAGTCCGTTGCTTTTTAATTATATCTCAGTTAATATGACAAAAATCCGAATTTCAGGGTCGTAATGTATATATATATTTATACGCCGCCATTACGTAAAACATGTAAATTACGTGTACAACTCACCCGTTAATGGTTATCTCTTTGTTTTCGCGTTTTGTGTCCTTTTTTTTATCCGAGATAATTATTTTAATAAAAAAATCCTAAACTTTATTGTACGCGTGTAATTAAGGAGTTAAATAATAATATGCCTGTTACCACACGTATGAATAAAGAATGGGTTGTTGCCATTTATTAACCATATCCGCCGATTGATTTATGGTTTATATGACATTCATCGGTTAAAAGCCAATTAAATTGCATTGCCCTCAAAAATACACTTTGTACCAAATTTAGTACAATTTTTTTTTCAGGCCATTCATAAATGATCAACTGTCAAAAATCTATTGAATTATTTTGGCGGCAAGTTTGAATTTTTGTCTATATTTATGTTTTAATGTCATAAATTATTTGTTTATCGGATGAACTATTATTATTTTTATCTTTTTTAGTACTCGGCCAGAACTATCACAGATATCAATATTACATTGTTGACTAAGTATATCAATCAAACATAAATTAAACAAATATTCCCGTTGATATTTGTATATTCTATTTTTATGCACTGATGAATATCTCATGCAAGTAAATTCACGGGCGGCTATAAAATATAAAGATGATAAATATTTATTTAAACAATTTCATTTATTTAAACTAAACTGGAGATTGTACAAATAAGGAAAATCCATGTGCTAATATTTGAGGTACATTCTGACGAGCTTCCAAAGTGGGTGGTGGGGGAGAAATAATGAATATTCTTTGATTATTGGTTTGTTCATATAAATTCTTTATATTCTATGAATATACCTGATACATAAGCTATTCCATTAATAGGAATATTCTTTTAGATTATTACTGTCAACAATGCATTCACTTATTTATCTATATGTCAGTTGTTAATGCTATTTATGTCAATTGTCAAATCTGTCATTACAACATTTTCAGCATTTATGCCAACAATGTCATATCTGTCAACTGTCAACGGTTACGTTGCATAACTATTCCATTGCTAGAAATACTCCTTTGGAATATTACTGGCAATATTGACTTCTTTATCTGCTTCTTCTTTCAATTATGTTACGTCAATATCGTTAACGGCAATTGTCATATCTATCAACTGTCAACGGTTACGTTGCTTAATTATTCCATTGCTGTGAATACTCCTTTAGATTATTACTGGCAATATTGGCTTTTTTATCTGCTTCTTCTTTCTGTCATTTTACGTCAACGTCATTAACATCAATTGTCAAATTGGTCAAGGCTAATAAAAATTCGACAACATTTCGAGTCTTTATGCCAATAATGTCATATCTGTCAACTGTCAACGGTTACGTTAAATAACTATTCCATTTCTATGAATACTCGTTTAGATTATTACTGGCAATATTTGCTCCTTCACCTGCTTTTTCTTTCAGTCATTTTACGTCAATGTCATTAACGTCAATTGTCAAATTTGTCAAGGCTTATAAAAATTCGACAACATTTTGAGTCTTTATGCCAACAATGTCATATCTGTCAACTGTCAACGGTTACGTTGCTTAATTATTCCGTTGCTATGAATACTCCTTTAGAATATTACTGGCAATATTGGCTTCTTTATCTGCTTCTTCTTTCTGTCATTTTATGTCAATGTCATTAACGTCAATTGTCAAATTTGTGAAGGCTAATAAAAATTCGACAACATTTCGAGTCTTTATGCCAACAATGTCATATCTGTCAACTGTCAACGGTTACGTTGCATAATTATTCCATTGCTAGAAATACTTCTTTAGAATATTACTGGCAATATTGGCTTCTTTATCTGCTTTTTCTTTTAGTCATTTTACGTCAATGTCATTAACGTCAATTGTCAAGGTTAATAAATATTCAACAACACTTTCAGCGTTTACGTCAACAATGTCATTTCTGTCAACTGTCAACGGTTATGTTGCATAATTATTCTATTGCTATGAATACTCCTTTAGATTATTACTGGCAACATTGGCTCATTCATCTGCGTCTTCTTTCTGTCATTTTACGTCAATGTCATTAACGTCAATTGTCAAATTGGTCAAGGCTAATAAAAATTCGACAGCATTTCGAGTCTTTATGCCAACAATGTCATATCTGTCAACTGTCAACGGTTACGTTGCATAATTATTCTATTGCTATGAATACTCCTTTAGATTAATACTGACAATATTAGCTTCTTTATCTGCTTCTTCTTTCTGTCATTTTACGTCAATGTCATTAACGTCAATTGTCAAGGTTAATAAATATTCAACAACACTTTCAGCATTTACGTCAACAATGTCATATCTGTCAGCTGTCAACGGTTACGTTGCATAATTATTCCATTGGTATGAATATTCCTTTAGATTATTACTGGCAACATTGGCTCATTCATCTGCGTCTTGTTTCTGTCATTTTACGTCAACGTCATTAACGTCAATTGTCAAATTTGACAAGGCTAATAAAAATTCGACAACATTTCGAGTCTTTATTCTTTATGTCAACAATGTCATATCTGTCAACTGTCAACGGTTACGTTGCATAATTATTCCATTGCTATGAATAATCCTTAGATTATTACTGGCAATATTGGCTTCTTTATCTGCTTTTTCTTTCGGTCATTTTACGTCAATGTCATTAACGTCAAGGTTAATAAATATTCAACAACACTTTCAGCGCTTATGTCAACAATTTCATTTCTGTCAACTGTCAACGGTTACGTTGCATAATTATTCCATTGCTAGAAATACTCATATACTTTAGAATATTACTGGCAATATTGGCTCATTCATCTGCTTCTTCTTTCAGTCATTTTACGTCAACGTCATTAACGTCAATTGTCAAATTGGTCAAGGTTAATAAAAATTCGACTTTTCGGGCCTTTACGCCAACAATGTCATATCTGTCAATTGTCAACGGCTACGTTGCTTAATTATTCCATTGCTATGAATACTCCCTTAGAACATTGGCTCATTCATCTGGGTCTTCTTTGTGTCAGTCTACGTCAACGTCATTAACGTCAATTGTGAAATGGGTGAAGTCTAATCAAAGTTCGACAACATTTCGAGCGTTTATGACAACAATGTCACCTCTGTCAACTGTCAACGGTCATACAAATTTAAAAACGAGGATATCAATTAAAAAATAAATAAATTTAAAAAAACTTCCAAGATTGCTTCTAATGATGTTTAACGCTTAAACGTCGAGGTCGCCTTAATGTAGACCTCACCTCCGCAATTGCCATCAGTAAAAGAATAAATTATTTCGCACACAGACCATAATATTATAATTATCGTTATTATGCGTTTTAGGTGTCTTTGTTAACGTTCGAAAATGATCTCATAACACGTGTATAATGATATTTAAGGACGACTAGAAGGAACAAGCTTTTGATTCTTCACCCTTCCAAACCCTAGTATCGAAGAAATTCACATGAGGCTTCTGATATATCTCATTTTAAAATCACTTTGATTCTCTTTTTAATGGTTTTTCAATTTTTAAAATCTGGATTTATCCTGAAAAATAATTTCTTACCTCTCTTGAAATATTCATTAACGTTGACAGAAGTGACAGCTGACAAATGTCAAGTGACTTTATAGAATGACAGAGCCATACGTCCATTCATTCTCATTGGTTAAAATACTGGATTTCTATTGGACGCAAATGTCTGACCAGCAAGAAGACAATATAAATTGTTATGAAACATTCCAGGAATAAACTGACTCTAAACTTTAGGCTCTAATTATGTTGTTCGGGCACCCTGACACCCACTCCCATATTTATTTTTACATTTTTTCCATTTGTACGTAATCTGAATAATAAAACAGCACGTGGGGTTTTCCTAGCCACGCTCTAATAACTCTCTAAAAGTCAGTCAAGGTATATTAATGAAAATCCTGATGGATTTTACAATCCCTTGTTAATTTAAAAATAACTTATCCTTCTGTTATTTATTTTTTCAAAAAAAAAAAATTGGAAAATGTCGGCGTCGTCCATGTGGAACTTATGGCGTTCACCTGAGCGATTTACTTCGGGTTTATTTATCATTATTTACGACAGCTGGGCGTGAACTTAATAATAAGACCCATTGGGCGTGTTTATGTATAAAAATTTGTATATCTGAGAAATTATAGGCACCTTGGCAACGTTGCCTTAGGATGTTTTCCATAATGGCCCACTTGACTTACGCACATATATATTAATGAATGGCTGTCAAGCTTTAAGGTTGACAGATCACAAAAGTTTGGTTATAAGTGTGTTCAACTAAAAAATCTGGATTATAATATGCTAAGAACGTCGCTTTTACTTAATTTTTTACACCCCGATTCATTGTTGATTGAAAACGACGTTGCCGATGTGAGAGATAAACAGAGTAATTTGTTACTTATTACAGGATAGCCCTGGCAATCCCCATGGACGGAGAGGTGTTGAACAGATGTAGCATGTACGACGTAAATTACACGGAAATTATACAAAAAGGGGTGAAAAGTGCCGATCCCTCTTGGAAAACTATCAGATGTAGAAGCGGCTGGGAGTATAACACTACCGAGGTGCCATATTCTACCATTGCCACAGAGGTAAGTGTCAAAATCCGATTCGCTTCGAATATTATAGGCCACTTGGCAACGACGCATTATGCTTTTACGCTGATTTGATCATGGCCCATTTGACTTATGCTTAAGGGAAGCGTTAGGTTAATGAATTGCTTTGACAGCGACGTTGCCGATGTGACAGAAAAAAATTTTGTATACGAGTAAATTAATTACCATTAATAATCCATTCAAATTGAAATAATTGTAGTAAGATCAAAATCTGACTTGTTTGATTTTCACTCGTGTTTCTGTCTTGCGAATCCTCTCAGTGCTTGACAGCGACGTTGCCAATGTGACAAATAAAAAAATTGTGTTTTATTTACTTTCTTGAATATCTTGTTTTTATTTAAGAGCCTTGAAGTAGTATTAAGTAATTACATAAAAATTATCCAGTTTTATTTGTATTTTTGGTTGCTATTTATGACCAAATTATCTGATAATGAAGTGATAACTCAAATAAAGAATTGTTTATTTACATAATAATTATCGGAATTCCTTAGAAATTTTACGTAAGTTGGCAACACTTGACCTATACAAAGCCTTATATACGTCAACGAACTTCTGTGTTTGACAGCGACGTTGCCGATGTGACACATTAAGAATCTCATGTTTTATGCACTTTTGTAAGGATTTTGATTTTTTTGAAAATCATGAAAACTTAATTTTCTTTAAAACCCCAATTTATCGTCATTTTGGCAACGTCGATCATAAACTCATCACGTATATTAGATGCAAACAAAAATCAAGCATGCTTGGACAACATTTTTATAAAATCATAATGCGACGTTGCCAAGAATCGCCTACAATTTTCGAAGCTACAATTAATTTTAATGTCATTAATTGTAATACATAAGACATATACTATACAGCCTCATAAATGATAATCACTCGGTTTTTTCACTGTTATTTCAAACTATCGCTAACTTCGGAACCAAGTCACAATAGGTGTTGACCTAGAGAAGAAGTGCTACCTTAATCAAACAAATCCAAACACCCCCAAATCCAGAAATTTTGGCATTTTACTTGTTAAAATAGGAAGCATGCTTTAACTCCAGCACTTGTAACTTACTTACTGTAAATTCTAACAAAGTCATAATTCTTAATATTATTTTAGAATGACTGGGTATGCGACAACGCAGCCCTACCCAGTACCGCCCAATCAATATTCTTCTGCGGTGCGATCTTGGGCGGTTTGGTCTTCGGTTGGATCGCGGACAGATGGGGCCGAATCCCCGCCCTGGTGGGCACCAACTTGGTGGGCTTCATCGGGGGCATGGCCACCACCATGTGCGCCTCCTTCTGGACCTTCGCCGCGTGTCGTTTCTTGGTCGGCATGGCCTTCGATAACTGCTTCACCATGATGTACATCTTGGGTAAGTCTCGAGTTGTTTATGCTGTTTTTAGTTGTTTCAAATCGTTTTTTCTCCATCTAGTGTTGGAATATGTGGGACCTAAATGGCGCACCTTCGTCGCCAACATGTCCATAGCGATATTCTTCACGTTCGCCGCCTCAATATTGCCCTGGATCGCTTTGTGGACCGCCAACTGGAAAATGTTGTGTTACATCACCAGTGCCCCACTGGCTTTGGCGATTTTGACCCCCTGGATCGTGCCGGAGTCCGCCAGGTGGTTGGTGTCCCAAGGGCAGTTCGATAAAAGCATCGGGATCCTTAGGAAGTTCGAACGGTTTAACAGGAGAACTGTCGATCCCAAGGTTTATGACAGTTTTAGGGTAATATTTGACTTTTCATGCTAAGAACAATATGTCTAAGGTGTCGTTTAATAGGCAAACTGTATCAAGATCCAACAAGAAGAAGAGTGCGGTAAGAACTACACCGTCCTGGACCTCTTTAAGACCCCCCGCCTAAGAAAAATCACCATTATCCTGATTTTGTTGTGGATGGCCATCTCATTGGTGTTCGACGGTCACGTGAGGAACGTAGGCACCCTGGGATTGGACATCTTTTTGACGTTTACCATCGCGAGCGCCACCGAGTTTCCCGCTGATACATTTTTGACTTTTGTACTCGACTTGTGGGGGCGCAGGTGGCTCGCTTGTGGTTCCATGGTGATTAGTGGAATTTTTAGTTTGTTGGCTACTGTCGTACCATTGGGTAAGTTTATATAAGATCTCAACAGTACTGTCCACATAATATAGCAAAGCAACACTGCTTGGGTGCATTTACGTCCCACGATTGAGTACATTTACACTACAACAATAAACTTAATCCATAAATTATATTTAGGAATCCCGTCGGCAACGTTGGCGATCCTCGGCAGATTCGCCATTAACATCTCTTACAATATCGGTCTTCAGTATGCGGCCGAACTGTTGCCCACGGTAGTAAGAGCTCAAGGAGTTGCCCTTATCCACATAATGGGCTACGTGGCTAGCATAGTGGCCCCATTTGTCGTTTATTTGGTAAAATACTAATTAACTCTACGTATTCTTTGCTTGATTGCTGTCTTATTTAGGCCAATATTGATCTCTCCTTACCGCTGTTGATCCTGGGTGTCCTGGGAATCCTCGGGGGGATCCTGGCGCTCTTCTTGCCGGAAACCTTGGACCAGGAGCTGCCGCAGACGTTACAAGATGGAGAGAACTTCGGTGTCGATCAGAAGATATGGGACTTTCCTTGCATCAAAAAGTAAGTTTTATTAACCCGTAGAGGTTATGTCAAACTAACTTTTTTTCTAAAATTTATTACTAGATCTGAGCCAGAGAAACCAGCTCTACAAAGATCGACCTCGACAAGATCGTCGATCAGGGCCTCGATTAGGGGCGAAATTCGATCGAGCATGCTCAACCGGGGGTCGATACGATCGCGAAAATCGATAACGATGCCCGAAAACCTCGCGGTGTGAGGTCGTTATTCTTGTAGACTGATGTACGATTTTTTTTGTTTAGGTAATTTATTATTTTATTTAAAAGTTGTTTTATGAACATTGGCAACATGTGGCAACACTGCTTGCCACGAGTGCTGACGAATCTTTCCGACATCGAAGCGGTGTTGCCATATGTCCGCTGTAAGTGAGTTCAATGACTAATTGGTTCAAGTTTTATACTAACTCTGGGCAGTTAATTATAATTTGACAAAGAAACCAAATTCTAAATTATATAAAATATATACAACGCCCTGTATATATTTTTACCAAAATAGTATTATATATAAGTACCTATATAATGTAAATTATATTATTATCCTTTAAAAGCTGTGATTTCTGGCGCATATTGTTGGTGCTAAAATGTTAGGTTAGGATTAAGTTACCGTATCTACAGCTGTCAGACGTATAAAAGACATTTTTTGTTTAGTAGATTTATTTATTTTATTTTATTTATGTTTTATTATTCAATTGCTTCATACAATATTGGACATAAATAAATAAATGTTAAGATACATACAGTGTTTTTTTTATTACTAATATGACGTAAAATGCCTTATTTTAAAATGGCGGCATGACGTTAATATTATAAGTTTTTAGTACTAAATAAATGCTGAATTAAACGCTTTAAATTCCTTCCTTGTCTTATACATTAATTTTGGCATAAATCGCTTTTTGTTTAAGACATCATCTTATGAAAAGTACTGAAATAATCAATAAAAGGGTGGCATACAACTCATGCATGCAACGACAAAAAGTGAGGTTAAAGCAACTAAATTAACTGAAATTGAACCGAAAATGGTGGCATAACTATGCATTTTTAGGTTAGCATGCGCACTAAATACACTCGAAATTAAACGCTTTATTTATATCATGCTAACATCGTTCCTTCTTTTTCTAACTTGTTATTAGTGACATCTCGGTTTTTTTAACACATTAATTTTTCAAAAGTACTAATTTAACAAGTACGAGCTTCGCTCAGTTGGGACCAGTAGAAATTTTCCTTAATTTTGATCAATAGAAAGTTTTTTAAATACAATTTAAGTCGAAATAACCAATGAAGATTGTTGAGCAGTTGCTCCGACAACGCTACTCACCGCGTTATATGTCTTACAAGCTTTGAGTCTACGGTTTTTGGGGTATCATGATTCACAGAACCATGATGTGATAAGAGCTCCGCTCGAATCTAAGTATGTGTTAATATTTAAATAAACTCCAAATACCAAATTTCATTCAAATCAGGCAAATACCAAAAAAGTTTCAAAAATAAAAATTACCACGTAAAATAATAATACCCATTAAATCCCGATTAGATTTTTTTTTATCATTAGGACCCACTGTGTTGTAATTTTTGTCTAGCAAAATGACTTGTATAGACCACTGTGTCGCATGAATATCATAATAATACACGGCAAATACTAAAACGTCAAACGTTGCCGAATTATCACGGCTAAAAGAACCCGATTTGGTAAAAGATATGCACATATTCGGATTCTCCAGAGTCTCTTGAATAATTCAATAGCAATTTCAGGAAGTTCTGAACTATTTTAAGCATTTTATCAATGAAATTAGGAAGCAAGTCCGAGCCGATTCGTCCACGTTGACGCCATGTTGTCAAAACCACCGTAAAAGTCCGCATTAAAATCGCGCGTAGACGTCAAAATCGACCATTTTCAGACGATGATTTCGGGTATAAAAAAAGGTTTTTACCTTATGATTTGTACATGGAAAAATAGTTTAAAGCCTTAGGAACAGTTGAACATCAATTCTGGACCGATTCCAATCGGTTTTAGTAGTGAAATTTCGATTATAAAAAGGGTCTTTTTTCGGCGTTTTCGTTGCCATGGAGACGCCGACCATAACACCGGTCATAGTTGACTCGAACGTCGCTCTTGTGTGGGTAGATTTTTAGCAATTTTTCGTACTTGGAACTTTTTTGAAAAAATATTACTTTTAGGGTACTTGTAAAAATAGCGAAACAATGAAATTTCAGTATGTCATAGTAAAATGAGTGGCGCATCTGCTCGATCGGTTTTGGTTTTTCTATCACATATCGGGTGCGCACAATTAATTTCCAAAGTCAAAAAATGTTAAAAAATTCATAACTCAAAAATGGTTTTACTTAGAAGTACGGTTGAAATTTCCAAAGATTCGGCTTATCACACGCTACAAACCGCCCATAAGCCATTTGGCTCTAGCGGGTGCCGCTAAAAAGTTATTAAGGCTGGAAAAAAAAAGTGTGAAAAAGGCTATTTTCAATTAAGCACTGTTCACCCTGTATAAATAATATGATTAAACTTTATACGCCGTTTTATTCGAAAAGAATGCAGTTTTAATTAATCCAAATGAAATTTTTTTAAATTTTGCACCGTAAAAATTTTACACAGAAAAAACTAAAAAAAAATAATTTTTTTGATTTTTTCCCAAAAAAAAAAACATTGTTTCAAAAAAAGTCCTTAATAAAAATTGTAGTTCTCGATGAAGCGCACCTATCTTCTGTGAGTCATTATTTCCGGAAAAACACCGTTAAACCGTCAGAGGGGCTGGAATATCATACATGTCTGAAACTTTGAGCGTTAAAAAAAAATACTTCCCGTGCGCTGAGAATAACCAAAAACTATACAGATAAGGTCCTCATTAACTCTAATCGATCTGTTAAATGTCATAATATTCAAGAAACCGTTGCGACCTGTATCGAATTCCCTTGACAAAAACCGAAGAAAAATTTTTTTTACTTTGAAGGCGCCCTAGTCCTACACAAAAAAACAAATGAAAATTTGAAAATAATCAAATTAAAGCCTCATATTTCTAGATTATAAAACGGTAAACACCGTTTCTCTAACCCAAATACAACCAAAGTTATAAACACTTTTGTCCGACCGGTCCGAATTTTGTGCGAAAACTCCACTGCGGGAGAGCCCCATAATAAGAGGCATGGCTTATAACGAAAAAATTTGTTGACGTTTAATTGACAGTTACAATTTTAAAAATGGCGGCAATATGTCGTTAACTTTATGGATTACACATTGTTAATTACATAAGTCATTTTTGCTTTGAGAGTGGATTTTTTGACGTTTAAATGACGTCAAGTGTATTATGTCAAAATGGCAGCGTGACTAAAGTTAGCACAAAATAAATTTAAACTTAACCGCTTTAAATTCCTTCTTTGTCTTATATCTTGTTATTGGCATAAGTCGCTCTTTCTCTATCTCATTAAAAGCACTTAAAGAATCAATTTGGAATAATAAGGACGTGGCCAGTTACAATTGTCAACGGGGACAAAAAATCAAGTCTCAGACAATTGAATTAACTGAAATTAAAAACAAAATGGCGGCATAATGCCAACTCTATGAGTTTCTAGATAAGTACGTGCGTACTATGTTACTGTTTTTCAAGATGCTCTTCTTCCTTGTCTTGCACATTTGAAAAAAAACTTTTAGATCATTAACAATTTTTTAATTAAGTTATTTGAGCGTGCATTTAAATGACAGTTACAAACTTCAAAATGGCGGATGGACCTCATATGGGACAATAAATTAATTCTAAGACAATTGAATTCACTCGGATCTAAACAAAATGACGTCATAACCAGAAGAATTTCTAGGTTATGTCACGCGCCGTAAATTTATTCAAAGTTATGTATCTTTAAATATTGCTGACATCATTCCTTCCTTGTCCAACAGATGGATAGTGACATAAGTTTCTCTTTTTTCAATACATTAATTTTTTTAATTTAATAACTAGTTTATTATTATTTGGGCGTGGCTTATGGCGAAACTATTTTTCGACGTTTAAATGAAATATGTCCAAGAAATTTGAATTAACTCAGATTCAAAACAAAATCGCGGCAATAATTATAACTATATGAATTTCTAGGTTGTGGTTATGTCACCCTAAAGATAGTCAATGTAGCTTTTGATAATGATATAATCACCTTCCTTGTCTTACATTGTTATTGACATAGAACCCTCTTTCTCTAACACATTATCATGTAAAAAGTACTATAGTTATTTGAAGGTGCGTTTAAATGACTGTTAAAATGGCGGATAGACGTCACGTGAGATAAAAAAATTAATTATAAGACAATTGAATTAATTCTGATCCAAAACAAAATGGCGGCATAACGTTAAATATATGAATTTCTAGATTATGTAATGTCAAAGTCAAACGCCTATAATGATCTTCCTTGTCTTACACGTTGTTACTGACATATGTCATTTTTGGTTTGGGATTATCACGATAATAATTTTTTTGAATTAAATGGGGACATTGTCCGTCTCACTCGCACTCATGCATTTATATATTTAACTTATTTGAGACAGAGTTGTTAGTTCATAACCAATTTCCGAAAAAAAAAGGTGAAATTTAGCGGGAAGTACAAATTATTGTTGGGACACAAACCATGATTTAAAATACATGAAACTTGACATCCTTTTGACTATTGATGCCAACTTTCATTAATAAATAGCTGATTTTCAATTCAATCTGATGAATCAAATAGGGTTATTATCCATCTCACTGCTAATTGACGCGTTTGAATGTCAAATTCGTCAAAGGTAGCGAAATATCGCGGGAAATTTGAACTCTTATTAGAATACAATTAATTATCAAAACAAAAAATGGGTTACAAACTTATGAAACCTAACATTATTTTGACTGCTTATGTCAAGTTTCATATTTGCATCTCACTCATATTAAGCGTCTTTTATAATGGCGTTCCTTGTCTTACACATTGCTACTGATATGTCATTTTTAAACTAATTTTTTGACGTTTAACTGACAGTTATGGCGGTTATTAGGGGGCTCTCTCGTAAAAAAAAACACCATTTCTGACATATACATATAATCTATATAATAAATCAAACGTCACATCTACAAAAAATATATAATCATAATACCGATTTGCACAATGAACTGATTCCATATATAGTGATTACATGGTACTATCACAACGTACTGCTCTAACAGCGACAATGTTTAATGTATTAAGGGGGATTTATAAGGGCCGTTCAGGTTCGGACGTCACATATGCCGAACTGCGAACGTCGTTTATAAATCGCCTTTTTTATGAATTTACTGTCTGGGTAAAGGGGAGCGGGGCGGCCGTTTTTCCAAGTAGTTTTTCACCCCTGGAACGTTGTGGATTTTCTCTTTTAGGTTTTTCAGCGACGGGTACCCGTTGAGGGCCGTTTTGCCGTACATCGACTCGAACTGGTCCAGCAGTACCGCGAATACCAAGTCTGACCAAGTAACCTAAAGGAAAAAAATTGACGTTGTTTTATTTCGAGAGGGTGCAAATCCAGGTGTAACAGTCGATCGGCACTATCTAAATCCATGATTTTACTACATGGAAAAATGCGATTCCGAGTTGCCGAATCAGGTCTCGTCAATCATATTCATGCGGCAAATACCTGCGTTTGTTTAGTTTATCTATGACAGTTTGGTACTAATCCATGAATTCATTTTTTTTCTTAGATCCGTAATTGGATCGATAAACTACCGAGGGTATAAATGGGAAATTGGTAAGCTATCACTCTTCAGTTTAGTGCTACCACTTCGGCAACTATAATACAATTTGAAAATGAATTTTTTGTTGGTAAGCTGCGTAGCTTTTGCTATAGCTTTACAAATTAATTTCGGTAAGTATTTCATTAATTAAAGCCCTTTAATTCTTTCTTTATTATATAGAGTTGAGGTGTTGCCATATTTGGATAAAAGTATGAAACTTATTTTTTTTTAGTGTCTGCACTAAACTGTTACGAATGTGACAGCAAAAGCGCAGATTGTCCAGCGACTGGTGTAGACTCAAATAAATTAAATACTAAGGAATGTAAACCAGATAACGTATGCGTTATATACACCAAGACTGATGGTAAGAGTTATGTATATAAGGCAAATATTATATACACCTACATATTTAATAGAAACATTTTCGTGTATACATTGTCATTCACATAAATCGGTCTTTCTCTGGCACATTATAGTGATATTAAAGTGCCAATTTCTGGTTATTTGGAGGATGCATCATGACTCATATTTGGCCTTATTGAAACAGATGTAAGAGCATAATATATGTGAGAGAAAGACAGGCTTTAATTACCATGTGGAGGACAAAGAAAGGCATAACTGATACGTTCGTATCTGCCATTTTGTGTGTTTTTTAATATGGGCGTGGCTTACAGAAGTGACGTAAAAAATGACAGTTCTAACGAGAGCGACATTTAAAAAAATATTTTTAACGTCCACGTCCAGTTGAAAAATTCACTGTCCTGATCTGTTTGGATAATGATTAATAAAATTTAATTAAAGTTTACGTTAGTACATTAAGGGTAGGTATATAAGAGAAATTGATTTTACCATCTATATACTAAACAAATTTATTCTCTTTTAAGATAAATCAGTGACGTACAGAGATTGCGCAACATCATGCGATAAAATCGAAGGCAAGGAAAGCTGTGCCTCATGTAGCGCCAACGGATGCAATATAAATTCTATGGATAGTATTACTACTACTACTACTAGCACCACACAGAAGCCTAATGGTGCGAGTACCGGTGCTACTAACGTATTTGCTCTTGTTGCAAGTGTTCTAGTCACGCGTGTGGTCGCTTCCATGTAAAGTGACTAATGAAATATAAATTATTTTACGATCACTTACGTCATTTCCCACCGAATACCCGCCATTATCCTTAACAATTTTTTCAAATTTCGACAAGTAGAAGGGGAGTTCCTCCTTGGTCACCCGGGCACGTATTTCTTCCCTTTTGATCGGGTCGGGTTCCTTCATCACTTGCATCACGCCTACAAAGTAAATCCTTTAAAAACACTGCTAATCCTGAAAACGAATTGCAATTAATGCTAATACATACTGGCCTGAAGATCCCCCAGCGTATCGACCAAAACGTCGCACTGTAACGACTCCCACTCGTCTTTGCCGCCCAGACCGAACTTCTTGGCCAAATATCGCGCGATCGAGTTGCTTTGGGCCACTGGTTTACCGTCGATTTCCAGTACTGGTACTTTACCGAACGGAGTTGCTGAAATTTGCACTCAGTGACGTCACGGTGACGTCATTAATATAACCTCAAAACTTACTTTTCTTCAGTTCGGGCCATTTTTCTTTTTGAATCCGAAAGTCTTCGTAGTCCACCCCCGCGTACGCAAAGATGTAACGGATATGTTCGGCCCTGCCTGGCGTATCGAAGTAGAGCAGCTTGTATTGGTGGTGGTTTGTGTCGGCCATTTTGTATGATTTCTAAGGAAAAAAATATGTATATAAAAATTGACAGGTAGGACTCTGTGTCTAGGCAACCCGCTATACAGCCGCGCAAGTTTTGGCGGGTTAGAGGTTCGAATTTTATACTTTTGTTTAGACTTTTTGTCACAACTTTGTTGCAACCCTTTGATAACAAATATAATCAAATAACCCCTATTAGTACACGTAGTAACCGTTTCATTTCCGGAACATTTTTTAGTGATTCCAATATTGCCATGCTTAAGTTAGGCGAGAGTAAGACTTGCATATATTCGGATTTAGTCGTCCTTGTCTTACAGATTATTATTGACATAAGTCTGTTTTTCTCGTTGTGCTACTTTGGATTTAAGTGGCCATCATCAACTTATGTTTTTTAAATACGGGCCTGTACTTTTTTCATGAATTTCTTTAAACCTTCAAGGTTCCTTGAAGCAGTGATGTATATATCACAACCAATAAAATTGCATGATGAAAAAACAGACAGAAACTTTTTGAATATACCTTTCTTTCTTTAATGAATTGATAGTGACATAAGTCTGTTTTTCTCTTGCACATTACGAGATTTCCTTAAAATATGTTAAAAAAAGACAGGTTATAAATATGTATAAGACGAAGATCTAGAAATAAAAATGATAAACAAAAAACGTGGCAACGGTGCATTTGGTTTCACAAAATCCCGCTTCGCTGATCGCGGCGTCGCTGTCAATTTAGAAATGTCAATGTCAAAAGAAGCCAACTGTCACTGTCATATATGTTTTTAAATTTACTATTAATTGTGGCAGTTTTTGTGTTAATTAAACGTTTTTTTTTTGTGTTAACCTCCAAAATCCTATAATAATCACCAGAAAAGTCTTTTCCGGAACATTTTTCAGATGTACCAATATTGCCACGCCAACTTGTTTTCATTTTTACATTATAAATTTGTAGTGCATATTTCCTGAAAAAAAGACATACTCAATTTTATGTCCATCTTTGTCTTGCAGACTGTTATTGACATCAGTCTGTCCTTCTCTGAGTGATACTTTATGAAATTTTTTAAAATGGTATTCTTTTGAACAATTTATGTAATATAAACGTAAAACACGGGCCTAATTATACGGGCCTGTAATTTTTATTTAAGCCTTCAAAATTCCTAAAAGTAATGATGAACCTATATATCACAACAATTAAAATTTCACACTGATACAACCTTTTTGAATAGACCTTTCCTTCTCTTATGTGTTGCTAGTCACATAAGTCTATCTTTCTTTTGCACATTAGCTTACAAAATTTGGGGAAAAGTGCATTCCGAATTTATTTAATCATCAACTTTACATGTGTTATAAGAAGGCGGATTATATAAATAAACATGCGTAAGACGCAGAAGGTGATATTCGGAGCGGGCAAGGAAATATAACGTGGCAACGTTGCAATCGGTTCCACAAAATGTCGTTCCGCTGGGCTGGGACCAGCGGAACGCTGTCAATTTAGAAATGTCAATGTCAAATAAAGCCAACTTAGCCAACTGTCACTGTCATATATGTTTTTAAATTTACTATTAATTGTGGCAGTTTTTGTGTTAATTAAACGTTTTTTTTTGTGTTAACCTCCAAAATCCTATAATAATCACCAGAAAAATCTTTTCCGGATCATTTTTCAGATGTACCAATGTTGCCACGCCAACTTGTTTTCATTTTTAGATTATAAATTTGTAGTGCATATTTCCTGAAAAAAAGACATACTCAATTTTATGTCCATCTTTGTCTTGCAGACTGTTATTGACATCAGTCTGTCCTTCTCTGAGTGATACTTTATGAAATTTTTTTAAAATGGCATTCTTTTAAACAATTTATGTAATACAAACGTAAAACACGGGCCTAATTATACGGGCCTGTAATTTTTATTTACTTTTTTTAAGCCTTCAAAATTCCTAAAAGTAATGATGAACCTATATATCACAACAATTAAAATTTCACACTGATACAACCTTTTTGAATAGACATAGACCTTTCCTTCTCTTATGTGTTGCTAGTCACATAAGTCTATCTTTCTTTTGCACATTAGCTTACGAAATTTGTCGACAAATGCTTTCCGAATTTATTTAATCAACTTTACATGTGTTAGAAGAAGGCGGATTATATAAATAAACATGCGTAAGACGAAGAAGGTGATATTCGGAGCGGGCAAGGAAATATAACGTGGCAACGTTGCAATTGGTTCCACAAAATGTCGTTCCGCTGGTCCCGGCGACGCTGTCAATTTAGAAATGTCAATGTCAAATGAAGCCAACTTAGCCAACTGTCACTGTCATATTTGTTTTTAAATTTACTATTAATTATGGCAGTTTTTGTGTTAATTAAACGTTTTTTTTTGTGTTAACCTCCAAAATCCTATAATAATCACCAGAAAAATCTTTTCTGGAGCATTTTTCAGATATACCAATGTTGCCACGCCAACTTGTTTTCATTTTTAGATTATAAATTTGTACTGCATATTTCCTGAAAAAAAGACATACTCAATTTTATGTCCATCTTTGTCTTGCAGACTGTTATTGACATCAGTCTGTCCTTCTCTGAGTGATACTTTATGAAATTTTTTAAAATGGCATTCTTTTGAACAATTTATGTAATATAAACGTAAAACACGGGCCTAATTATACGGGCCTGTAATTTTTATTTATTTTTTTTAAGCCTTCAAAATTCCTAAAAGTAATGATGAACCTATATATCACAACAATTAAAATTTCACACTGATACAACCTTTTTGAATAGACCTTTCCTTCTCTTATGTGTTGCTAGTCACATAAGTCTATCTTTCTCTTGCACATTAGCTTACAAAATTTGGGGAAAAGTGCATTCCGAATTTATTTAATCATCAACTTTACATGTGTTAGAAGAAGGCGGATTATATAAACAAACATGCGTAAGACGAAGAAGGTGATATTCGAAGTGGGCAAGGAAATATAACGTGGCAACGTTGCAATAGGTTGTCACTTTACTGTCAATTTAGAAATTTCAATGTCAAACGAAGCCAACTGTCACTGTCAGATTTTTTTAAAATTATATTATTAACGGAAAACTAAAGAAGAAATGTTTATTTTTGTGGAGTTTTCAGCTAAATATGGTTTTCATAGTTTTTGTTAAAATATGGTGACCTTTTTTGAAGGATGTAGTCAACGCTTACTTATGGCCTTTACGGGTAACACTCAGTACAAACAACGACTTTATTGACACGAGGTAAATGGCAAGATATTTAAAGAAAACTACATTCACCTCAATAAGAACATTCGTTTTATACTAATTTAGTTGCTAAACAAATTCATAGTAAATTAGTTTCATTCTAAATTAACTAAATTAGTTCATCATTTCAATTATAGTCCATTCCAAACAAGATTTTGACAACTGACATAAATGTGAGGTTATCTTTTTGTGTTTATGGTTCCTTTGCATTCTATGGCAGTTTTAGCGTTAATTAAGCGTCTTTCTTTAGGAGTTCACTCTGAAATTTCTATCACGACTACCAGGAAGAAAAACATAACCTATTTCTTACGTTACTGCGAGGGCCTTAAGCGCTATAATCCGCACACAAAGCAAGTGAAACGTTCCAACGCGAGTTTTAATCACGCCTTTGTGCCCCACAGCTACACATGTAATATGTATAGTCTATTTTTAGCCCTCGTAATTCAGACAACTATAATTTACCCCAAAATGAATGCGTGGCACGAAACTTACCGATTGAGTTGGCGATATTATCGGTAACAACCCTCGTTTCAAACTTTTAAATACTTTATCGCGATAATGATCTTAATGGGTCGACGAAAATAATCCGACCAAACTTAAGTGTTTAATTAATCGTTTGCGATTTTATTGGACGTTATCACAACCCTGAAACGACCAGGCGTTCGAGTGGGTTCGTAAGCGAATTCAGGGTTGTTACATAGTAGTGTTTTTTCCTACATTTGCCTATGAAGGTTTATTTTTGGACGGGGAGATAGTGTGTGTGTGTGTGTGCGTCGTTTAACACGTAAAATGCATCCGTTATCGCACGGGTAAAATCAATGCTAAACCGCCACTTTACCTAAAAATAACTCGTATACGGGAAATACACACGTAATTTTCGCATGGAAATATGAGGATTACCTTTACGGATTTAAGACAATTTCCCTTAGAAAAAATGGGACGTTTATATAGATAGATAAATATGACCGTCCTTCTCTGACAAATTGACACAATTTCAAACTGAAAACATATAAGGAAACATTTATATCGTAACGTAACGGCAATGGCAAAACTCCCTTTAAGCCCTCCTAACGATTTCCTTATCTCTCGGCCGTGTGTGCGAGAGAGAAAACTTGAGAGAACGGCCGCCTACGATCGGGAATAACGTGACTACAGTTTCTGCAAGGTCACACCATCACCGCGATCTTAGAGAGTAAGTTTCACAGAAAATTACTTTTTAAGATCGTTTTTTTCTTATTTATACTTCTGAAGTTCGCATGTGGCCTTTTTATTTGCTTTTGAGGTTAAATGACCGTGAATAGGGGTTGTTGGGGAGTTTTTGGTCGATGTCAAAATAGCGGCCATCTTGGATTAAAAACGTGGAGGTACCATTATCGAGAAACCTTGGAATCCGAGGTGGCCACCTTTTTGTTCATTCATTCTCAAAATAAACCCATTGACGTGCTACTTGTTTTCATCTATTTTATTCCATCTAAACCACTGATAAAGTCAGTGTCATAACTTCTAACCTCAAAAACAAATTTTGACAACCCAGCATGAATGTCAAAATAAGTAGCGCCATCTCGAGAGATTGCATTTTTTTTTTGGAACTATCAAATATACAAAACAACATGGCGGCCGTCATATGATGATACTCTACGCTAGATCTAAATTAAAATTAAATAAACTTACGTATGCGCCCAATAAATAATTCAGCAAGCATAACGCGAGAGCACTAAATAAAAAATGTAAATACATAATTTATGAAACCCTTTATTCCCAACTGTTTGTTGTGAGTCGGTTAAATGAGAAAACGCATACCGCTATACAGAAAAAAAAAACCTTGAAAATGTTTATTTGCTTTGTTTAGATAGCAAATAACTGATTTATTAATAATTTAAGCGGCCCAGTACGTTGACTTGGTCTATAGTAGGTAATCTGATAAAATAATTTACACTTTTGTTATCTTAATTTAAAAGTAGTGCAATGTTTGAATTAATTGTACAGGGTGTCTCAAATTCGAGGGTGACTATTGGAATCTCGGAAACCGTAAGAGTTACGGGGTCGGTTAAATGGAGGCAAAGTTGCGCAATTTGGAGCTTAATAAAATGACGTTTAAAAAAATTTAAAATTCCGGAGATATCCAAAAAAAACCGAAATTTGTCAAAATCGTTTTTTTCTTCTACCGACTTTATTTAGAGAGATTTCATTGCCACTTTTTATGTATTACAACATGACGCAAAAAAAAATTAATCCGACGTTTCGTTTGTTTTCCGATCATCATCAACTTTATTTTTTCTTATGGGCGCCATATTGGATTTTCTCATTTTTAAAAAGAATTCTTAATTGCCTTTAAAATGAGGTATCGCACTTGTATGTCCGATTACTCCTTTTAGTACTTCCCATAAGAACTCTATGAGTGCAAGAGTCATCAGTGTTTAGAATATCCAGACATTTCAAATAACTTTTCATTTTATTCCAGGCATTTGAAATAATTTTTTAACTTTTCCAGGCATTTACGTAATTTTCTTTATGATTTCTTGGAATTCAAAATGATATTTGAGGTCTCTTAGACATTTAAAATATATTTTTTTTAAATTACTTCTAGGTATATAGGATCATCAGTGTTTAGGATATCCAGACATTTCAAATAACTTTTGATTTTATTACAGGCTTTTGAAATAACTTTTTATTTCTTCCAGGCATTTACGTAATTTTCTTATTTAGAATATTGATTCCAAACATTTGAAGTTATTTTTCTTGTTTTTCAGGCACTTGAAATAATTTTCCAGAGATTTACGTCGGTTTTTTCTGACGACTCTACGCAACGGAAATAATAGTTGACGCGTCTCAGGCATTGTTACATTTTTCGGTAAGAGCTAAATAGTCCAGGACTATTAGACGAAAAGAAGATCAATCTGCTGAAAAAATTCCATCCGGCTGAATTTTTTTTTTACCAGAGCTTCTTTTCGACATTATAAATCATCCCTCAAAAGTCCCTATGAATCCAAATGGAGCTTTTCTTTTATGGGGGGGGGTCAAAGGTCACAAAAAAACACTTTTTTACAAATATCGTCGAAACTATCAATCCTACGATAAAATGAGTTATTACCTTTTTTTGTTCAGTATGAAATTCTCCACAAAAAAGGTCTTATGCATTTTTTTCGTAGAGGTAATTTTTTTATAGAAATTTTACTTTCAATGTAAAATATTGTACTTTTTTCCACGTCACCATAGAGGTAAAGTACCAGACGCTTTTTTTTTTCATGTGGTCTCCCCAAATAGGCCTAATCCACGAAGCTACAACGAAAATATGAAGCAAATAGGATTTTTTATTTAGTCATCAGTGTGAAATGATGCGGCATCTTCCAAGTCTTCCCCAACTTCAAGTGTTGAGCACAAAAAATTCCTTGGATCTAAATTTTCATTAAATTCAATGTTTTTGGACTCTTTATTGTCCGATTTTATGTTTAAACAGGATTGTCCATGGCAGTAGCTGCAAATCGGAGAGCAGTGTAGTCCAAGTTTCTTACATCCACAATCTTTCGTATAATTACAAAAGATTGTGTTTAATAAAACATCAGGAGCAGGTGGCAATAATGTTTGTATTGGCTGTAAATAATTATCAACCATGGTCCATCCCCAATCCAATGGATTCAAATTCTTACCAAGCCATTTCTGGACTTGATAATAAACACGACATAAATGTGATTGAGCTGCACTCGATGTCGGTGGTAGCATTGAAAGTTTAACAGCTTTATCGTATCTTATTATGTGAATGGTATTATGACCATCGATTGTATAAACATTGATATCAGCGAATTGTATAAATGTTCCAGTTTCAGGTGGTAATATGAACGATTGAGGATGGTGAATAGCAGCAACTTCATAGAAGTGTATCTTTATATGATGATGATAAACTCAAGCTTGATAATATGTCAAGAATACGCCTAGACCCGAATCTTCTATGTAGAAAAACTGATAAGCCAATTTGCAAACGCGATATGAAGGATCGTAGTCATAATGCAATGACTCAGAATGTCGTTAAAATTTAGCTCCGTAGTGTTTAAAGATGTTTTAGGTTTGAAAACATATTATTTATTTAATGTCTCAGGCATTCCTTTGATTACTTTCAGGTCTATAAGATCTTAAATATGTAGAATAAGTTTTTGATTTTATTCCAGGCGTTTGAAATAACTTCCTGTTTTCCTGGCACTTGAAATAATTTTTTATCTATTTCCGGAAATTTACGTAATCTTCTTTATGGAGTTCCTGAAATTGAGAAAAATATTTGAGGTCTCTCGATGCATTTAAAATGTTTTTTTTTTTTTAATTTCTTTCAGGTCTATAAAATCATAAATGTTTAAAATATCAAGATATTTGAAGCTATTTTTCAGGAACTTCAAATAATTTACTAAAGTTTTTTATGACTTCTAGGCCAGGGAAATAATATTTAATATCTCTCAGGAATTATTACAAAAATACAAAGTGAGAAATCATTTCCACCTTTAGTAAAAAACAATTTTTAAAAGAATTACAACTAACTTACCAGTTGACAAAAGACTCCCAAGTGCAGGACTTGAACAATATTTTGATGATCAAATAAAGGAAACTTCAATCGAGTTTTTAAAAGAAATGAGGAATCCTTCAACTATACTAGTGAGAGACAAAATTCAAAACTGCTCAGAATTGGATCTGGAAAATCTATTAAGTTAAGTTACAAAACATCAACTTTAATATGTTTAAGTTTTAGTTGTCAATAATGTGTAATGCAACAAATCTTTACCCGAGTTTCTAATTACACTGTTGAAATGGCTTAATTTAGTTTTGTACCTACTTATATTTTTGATACCTAGGTATCTTTTTGCGAGAGCAGAATATTTTTTGTTAAAATTGACTCATTAAGTTATTTTTTGAACTGTCTATAATAAAATGTGTTTTCTTTAAAAAGTATTTTTATTTCATTTATAGGTTGATAGTAAACTTTAAAAAAATCATAATTTGGGGTATATAAATACACCATTTGTGAAAGATTTCTTCTATGGGTAATCTCACTCCGACTTGAAAGGTGCGACTTGAAACAATTAAAATATAGAAAATAAGGAATAAATAATATAATTGAAGGTCCAGATTTTTGATATATCTTATTATAGTTGTTGTTAAGGTGGTCTGTTAAGAAAACAAATACAGGGTGTTTGGCGGAGGGTTAGCCAAACTTGGTGGGCATATAGATAGGCTCAGATAGAAGATATTTTCTTAATAAACTTGTGTTCTAAAAGTCTCGGGTTTTTTTATATCATTGATTGTTGTCATTTGACATTTGTCATTTGTCGTGGTGTAACCTTTTAGCTTTCTTACGTACCCAAGTCGTTAATTTAGTATTGTATCGTTTCTATAGTTGTTATTGTTAATACTGTTGTTATTGTAGCTGTTAATTGAGTTTTTATATTGTTTTTGTGACTTTCCTTATTTTCGTATCATTATCGCCTCAATGGCTGCATACACTACCGAAGAATACGCCGATATTGTCTTTACTTATGGAAGAGCCAATGGTAATACGCGAGAAGCACAAAGAATTTATGATGAGCAATACCCCAATAGGCGTGTGCCTCACCACAACACTTTTGCTAACACTTTTCGTCGATTAAGGGAAACAGGCAATCTAAATTTTCAAGAACCGAGGATCAATCGGAGGCAGTATGATGTTGCTGTAGATGAAAACGTAATTCGCGCATTCGATGAGGATCCCACCACTAGCACAAGGAAAGTAGCTACAGATCCGAACATTTCTACATGGAAAGCATGGTCAGTTGTCAAGGCAGAAAGAAGGCATCCTTTCCATTACACCCCAGTGCAAGGTAATTTCATACTACATCAATAACTTAATTCCGCAATTTTTACTGGCATCGTGATACTTATCTATTCTAGCTAGGTCTTCTACAAGTCGACTATGAGCGACGGGTACAATTTTGCCGCTTTTTGCTTCACGCAGACGTTGAAAATGGACACTTTTTAAAAAGCATCTTATGGACAGATGAATCAACATTTACACGTGCGGGGATATTTAACCAACATAATTTACATTATTGGGAAAACAAAAACGTAAATCCGCATTTGACCAGAGCCAAGTCTTTCCAAACAAGATTCAGTGTTAATGTTTGGGCAGGTGTGATTGGGAGACGCCTCATCGATCCACACTACTTGCCGACAACGGGAACAATTACTTACATTTTTTACAAAATGATCTCCCACAATTATTGGCTGATATACCCATATTTAATGAAGACTCGTCTTCCAGAATGACGGGTGTCCTGCACACTATCGGGTCGCCGTTAGAGAATTTCTGGACAATACTTTTCCCAATTCGTGGATCGGAAGATCAGGTCCCATCGCATAGCCTCCACGGTTCCCTTATTTAACCCCTCTCGATTTTTACGTATGGGGACGTGCGAAAGAACTCGTGTACGAGGTGGAAATTGACAATCTAGACCACTTAATTCAAAGAATCAATGCCGCTTTTCTAACCGTCAGAGAAGAGATGCGACTTCGTCTTACGACAGTAGAAATGCGACGGCGATGTAGGGCATGTATAAAAAGCCAGGGGAGCGCAGTTTCAACAAAATTTGTAATTTTGAAATAAATACACAAAATTTAAAATTTTTTTTTTTACTTTATTTTCCTTTAAAGTCATAAATTGGGGCAAGTTAGTCGGCTTTGTGTTACACATCGTATATCATTGAAAAGATTATTAACTGAAGATTTTTTAAAACTACCTGAACATCTTGATAGATTTTAATTATTTTTTTTGCGTCAAGTTAAAGTTACCTTTCATAACTTTTTTTGCCACTTGTATTAACTTTTTGAGCTTAAAACGAATTATTTCGGTATTATTTGTACTTGATATTGATTTTTTTAGATTCAGGATACATTACAGTCAAAAGGCATAATTTTTTGAAAATCCTGAAAATAACACAAAATCAATGATATAAAAAACCCGAGACTTTTAGAACACAAGTTTATTAAGAAAATATCTTCTATCTGAGCCTATCTATATGCCCACCAAGTTTGGCTAACCCTCCGCCAAACACCCTGTATATTATTGAATGAAACATGTCAAAACTGACGTAAAGTAACCCCACTTTAGGGCAATTTTTTAATCACTTCGGGGCATTTGGAAATAATTATTGAACTTATTCCAGGCATTTCAAATATTTTTTATCATTTTTTAGGCACATAAAAAATTATTTATTATTTTCCTGGACTTGAAGATAATGATTGACGTCTCTCAGTTATTTATTCCGGAAATTTAAAATTATTTTTCAAGTTATTCCAGCCATTAGATCACATTTTTATGGAACGTTTTCATTATTTTAATATATTTTCCCTTTATTCGACGTTTTTAAAATAAATCTAGGCTTTTCAACTTTTCCTTTTTTTTTAATATTTTGCTAAAACAGGCATGATTTTATAATTTTTTTTTGATTAAACCTAAATATTATTCAGCTCATTCAACCTGGAATTTAAAAGTTTATGTTTGGTTTTTAGAGTTATGAGTAATCCGTAGTTTAATTGAAAAAAAAAACTGCTTAACTGTTAATAATTAAGAATTACAGTGACATACAAAATCTATTTCACTAATACTTTGAACCAAATACTCAAAGTGTTCTGCATGCATTTCTATATAAAAACGCCAGTGGTGCCCAAAAAAAAGAGTCTAGATGTGTTAAATCAGGTGATCTTGCTGGCCAAGGGACTGGACCACCTCTACCAATCTATCTGTTGTTGTAGATCTTATTTGGGAAAGCCCTTACGAGAGAAATGCGCTAGAACCAAACTTTTTAAAAAGAAAACGTAAAACGTTAAAGTGGAAACTTGACTTTTTTTTAAATTTTTTAACGAAACAGGATGTACTCAAGTTCAGTTAATGTATTTGTAAGAAAAAGTGCATAATTGCTGCAAAGCATCGGCGCTTAATTAAGATCTTAAATAACATTTTAGGAATAGTATTTAGCTATTCCCAAATTAGCTATTTCGTTATCCTAGAACAAAATTTGTTGCCACTATTTTGTCGTGAAATAATTATGAAAATATTTCCAGTGATTTCCAAGTTATGACCAAAATTGCTCGCTAAAAAATAAAAATCTTAAAAAAATTACAATTTGATTTTAAATTCTTCAAATTTGATAGCTCCTGAACGTTGAATGACAAAATCGCCTCTAATTCAAAAAGTTTTTGAGACACAAAAAGCCTTTATATATGAAATTATTCGAAAATAATTGGACTTTCTTGAAGTGTAATTCTTTTAAAAATATTCAAATTATTTCATAGAAATAATTGCAATAAAAATTGAGAAATTGATAAAAAAATGAGCAAAAAAGATGCTTCGGCCAAAAATGCATTTTCAATTTAAATCTTGAATTCAGAGTGACGTTTTTACGCTCAAATTCATCCTTGAGAATTCCACTATTTTATCGTGGAAGAATTAAGAAAATATTTCCAGTGGTTCCCAAGTTATGACCAAAAATGTCTTAAAAAAAAACTAAAAATCATAAAATTAGAATTTCGTTTTAAAACCTTCAAATATGATGGCTCTTGGACCTTGGACGACAAAATCGCTTCTAACTCAAAAAGTTTTTGAAGTACAAAAAATGTTTATATATTAAATTGTTCAAAAATAATTGGACTTTCTTATGTGTAATTCTTCTAAAAATATTATAATTATTACATAGAAATATCTGCAATAAAATTGAGAAATTAATAAAAATATGAGCAAAAGAAGTGGTCCAGCCAAAAATGCTCTTTCAATTCAAATCATGAATTCAGAGTGACGTTTTTACACTCAAATTTATCCTTTGGAATACAACTATTTTATCCTGAAATAATTATGAATATATTTCCAGTGGTTCCCAAGTTATGACCAAAAATGTCTGTTAAAATCGTAAAATTACAATTTGGTCATAAAATCGGAAAATTTGATGGCTCCGGGACCTTGGATGACAAAATCGGTTCTAATTCAAAAAATGCTTGAGGTAAGAAAAATGTTTATATATGAAATTATTCGAAAATAATTGTGTAATTTTTTTAAAAATGTTCCAATAATTTTTTTTAAGTAAAGGACCCTTGTACGGGATTTATTTTTTTACCCGTTGTTGGAGGGCAAAAGTTGAACTGATTTTGTTGAAAATTAATATAATATTTCGAAAAAAACAGGGGCGTACTAACGCCTGTATTAACACACATATGTTGCAACTCCGTCCCTAGAGACATCAAATCAGTTGCAATTGCCAAAAAGTGGCGCCTGATAAGTGTGCAATCATTTAAAACCTAAAAATTTCATTAAAATGTAATATAGAGGAAAAAAATCTTTTTTTTACTCTAGCATTTTAACTAGTTGAACGGGGGGACACCCTGTATGTAATGAATTTTAATAATTTTTTATACGTAAAAATCTACACACCACCCTACTTGTTTGATCGCCCCAAAAACCCAAAATAATAAAAATCCATACCAATAAATCCGATTTTGCTCTTCCAGAAGCAACACGAGGATCCCGCGAGAGTGCAGCAAAAAAAACCTTTAAGAACGAACCTCCCAAGAAATGAAAAAAGAAAAAAGTGCCCGTGTCGGAGCGCGTTTCTCAACACGCCGCTCCGGATACGACTGGTTTTCCAGCCTGGACGAATTGCCGATTCGATGTTTTCCATCAAGTTTTCGCGCGCAACGCTATTTCCCGAACACTTAAGGGGGTCTATAATCGTCTCGCCCCTGCGGCTCAGTCAAGATACTACAACCCTTTCGAAATCGCACCAGTATCAATAAAACATTTACCCCGCACTTTGATTCATAATTAGGCCCTATTATTTTCTGGATTCAATACGTGCATAGATGCTTAAATGTGCATAGAAGGAGGACTTTTTGGATTTCAGATTTAGTGCAATGGTAGTAGAGATGTTAACAAACATTTTTAAATAATTTGAGCGTGGTTTTTCTCTTTTTTCTCAATGCTTACATGTATGGTATATATAAAAAAAACAATTTTAAATTTATTGTTGTTCTATTTAAGAGATATAACACCAGAATGGAACTTGTTGCAATTTCCCGGCCACCCTTTACGGACTGTGAAATTTATTTCAAAATCAAAGAAATTGCTAACATTAATAATGATTATTCACGGTTTGAAGGGGACATTAATATTGATAAAATAAATTAGGTCTTTATTTTATACTCGACGAAGGGCAGCGAATGCTGTTAACTTAACCGAGTACACATAAAATTACAATATTATTATAACTACTATCAAAAAAGCAAATAAGACATACAGAAAAATATTTAACTAACTTCATATACAAGAATTTTGTATTTTTCGCAGTTTGTACCTACTAGAAACATCAAGACATGGTCCATAAACAAAATTAGAATAATTACAATGCACGATAAGACGAGAGCTTCACAAAGTTGCTTCTTTAGAGTAACACTTAAGAGAGCCTTACTTTTGTACAAGTTTCTCAGAGACATATATGCTCATTGAACTACTTTAGATACCTGCGTTTTAAATCTTAAATTTGTGTCAAAAACAATACCTAAGTTTTTATGTTCTTTTAAATTCGAAATGTTTTCACCATCTATCATGAGATCACAGGTCATACGACACCACGATGCCAAGGAGCCAATATAGATTTCCAGTCAGTTTTTTCCCAGCCGATTTTTTATGGTTATTTTTTACCATTTTGTTTTGAATAATTATGTACAATCGACCCAGTGATTTCATGAATTCAAAAACATTATCCTTGGTAAACTGTATATAAATTTGTGTATCGTCACAGTATTGAGCCATACGACAGTTTCGAATTTTATTTTTTAGGTCATTTATATAAAGTATAAAAAGTAATGGGCCTAGAATGAATCCTTGGGGAACACCTCTTATTAAATCGGCTGGCGCAGAGAATGAGTTACCCACCCTTGTTATCTGCGATTTATTCGCCAGGTAATTACTGAAAAAACGCACAGCTTTCGGTAAGAAACCATAAGAAAAGATTTTCGCCAAAAGCGAATTATGGTGAATAGTGCCGAAGGCCCTGCTGCTGCAATCTAACAAAACTAAAGCTGTTGTCTCGCCCTTATCGTAAGCATCAATAATATCGTCCAAGACTCCAAGAAGAGCTGAGGCAGTACTAAAACCACGACGAAATCCTGACTGCGATTCCGAGAGCAAATTATTTTTATCAATGTATTCAATTACCTCCTTTATATATTCAAATTCATTTATTGCTCTTTTGATTACATAAGTGATATAAGGTCGTCGATTTAAGGATAGTACTAGAATTAGGATTAAGTTAAAAAGTTAAATTAAATTAGAGCTAAGTAAAAGACACACCACTTAACACTAACTCCACCAGCAGAAACAGACATATCAAACTAGGTATATATTAAAAAAAAAACATGCTAGCAATATGGACTGTTAAAACCAAACAGATTTAGCTTATCTGAATGAGTTATTTATTCATCCACTGAATAAAAAGGGTGCTGAACAAAAAACGTCTTAGCTACTGGATTGAACTGCCTGTACCCCTCTATCTTGTTAATTTCATTGGGTAATGTATTGTAAATTTTGACACACATATAGTAGGGACTCATTTCATACATGGTTGTCTTATGTCTAGGCACTGCAAAATCGAATCTATTTCTTGTCTTATTACTGTTAATATTTACATCACATTTTTTTTGAAATAGATATTTGTGTTTGGATGCAAAACAGCATACCCTGTACAAGTAAAGAGAATATAATGTCATAATTCCTAATTTTTTAAACAGAGGAGCACAATGCTCTCGAAAAGCGGATCCACACATTGCCCGTACAATTCTTTTTTGAATAACAAATGTTCTTTTTATTGACTCTGCATGAGATCCCCAAAACATTATGCCATAGGTTATATGTGAATGTACATATGCAAAATAAAACTGAATTATTGATTCCCTACTGACAATGTTTTTTAAGTTGTAAATAGCGTTTGTTGCCGACGTTATCTTTTTACATATTTCATCAACATGGTTTTGCCAATCTAAATTTTTGTGTAAAGTTATAATCCCATCGATGTTTAGGGGCATATCCATAAAAAATGCAAATCAAGGACAATTTACTTGAAACTTCTTGTGATTATAAAGAGATCTATTCGTTATTGATGAGAGAAGACTGCAAGTTAATTGGTCTATTATTTTATAAGTTATAATTTTTTTCCCAAAAACAGTGCGAAAATTATTTTAATTCAACTTTAAAAATTCATAAAAAAATCAAATCAAGAGCAATTTACTTGAAGCTTCTTGTGATCATAAAGAGATCTATTGTTAATCGATATCAGAAGGTTGCAAGTTAATTGGTCCATTATTTTTTAAGTTATAAATTTTTTTCTAAAAACAGTCCTGAAATTATTTTAATCCAACTTTAAAAATTCATAAAAAATTTAAATCAACAGCAATTTACTTGAAACTTCTTGTGATCATAAAGAAATCTATTGTTAATCGATAGGAGAAGGTTGCAAATTAATTGGTCCATTATTTTGTAAGTTATAATTTTTTTTCCAAAAACAGTCCGGAAATTATTTTAATCCAACTTTAAAAATTCATGAAAAATTCAAATCAAGAGCAATTTACTTAAAATTTCCAATAGTTATAAAGAGATCTATTGTTAACTAACGAGAGAAGACTGCAAGTTAATTGGTCCATTATTTTTTAAGTTATATTTTTTTTTCGAAAAACAGTCCGGAAATTATTTAAATTCAAGTTCAAAAATTCATGAAAAATTCAAATCAAAAGTAATTTACTTACAATTTCTAATAGTTACAAAGAGATCTATTGTTAATTGATGAGAGAAGACTGCAAGTTAATTGGTCCAACTTTTTATAAGTTATAATTTTTTTTCCAAAAAGAGTGCGAAAATTATTTTAATTCAACTTTAAAAATCCATAAAAAATGCAAATCAAGAGCAATTTATTTGAAACTTCTTGTGATTATAAAGAGATATATTAGTTATTGATGAGAGAAGACTGCAAGTTAATTGGTCCAACTTTTTATAAGTTATAATTTTTTTTCCAAAAACAGTGCAAAAATTATTTTAATTCAACTTTAAAAATCCATAAAAAATGCAAGGCAAGAGCAATTTACTTGAAACTTCTTGTGATTATAAAGAGATCTATTAGTTATTGATGAGAGAAGACTGCAAGTTAATTGGTCCATTATTTTTTAAGTTATAATTTTTTTTCCAAAAACAGTGCGAAAATTATTTTAATTTAACCTTAAAAATCCATAAAAAATTTAAATCAACAGCAATTTACTTGAAACTTCTTGTGATCATAAAGAGATCTGTTGTTAATCGATATCAGAAGGTTGCAAGTTAATTAGTTCATTATTTTTTAAGTTATAATTTTTTTTCCAAAAACAGTCCGGAAATTATTTAAATTAAACTTCAAAAATTCATGAAAAATTTAAATCAAGAGCAATTTACTTAAAATTTCTAATAGTTATAAAGAGATCTATTGTTAACTGATGAGAGAAGATTGCAAGTTAATTGGTCCATTATTTTTTAAGTTATAATTTTTTTTCGAAAAACAGTCCGTAAATTATTTTAATCCAACTTTAAAAATTCATAAAAAATTTAAATCAACAGTAGTTTACTTGAAACTTCTTGTGATCATAAAGAGATCTATTGTTAATCAATATCAGAAGGTTGCAAATTAATTGGTCCATTACTTTTTCAGTTATAATTTTTTTTCGAAAAACAGTCCGGAAATTATTTAAATTCGACTTCAAAAATTCATGAAAAATTTAAATCAAGAGCAATTTACTTAAAATTTCTAATAGTTATAAAGAGATCTATTGTTAACTGACGAGAGAAGACTGCAAGTTAATTGGTTTTAATCCGTTTTCTGAGGAATAATTTAATATATAAACGATTTTTATGAGTCAAATACTTTCGGAGCTAGAGTAAGTTTCGCCCTCCAAGACCCAGAACTCGCCAGAATTAAGGTTTTAGGAACAAAATAAATGGGCTATTTTGAATGTCTTAATTATTCCTTTATGTTTCTTACTATAATTTCAAAGCTATTTTTTGCAATTCCTTTAAAGTATTATAAAATACATTCAATCAATAAATTCCTTGTCAAAAATGACTTTTTAGGTTAAAAATTGACATAACTAGACCAGTTTCAATTTTAGGCTAATTTTATTAATAAACATTCTAGTTTTTTAAGTATCATTTGTAGGTTTTTTGATGCATTTCAATAAGGTTTTTAATCAACGCAATTTACTTGAAACTTCTTGTGATCATAAAGAGATCTATTGTTAATCGATATCAGAAGGTTGCAAATTAATTGGTCCATTACTTTTTAAGTTATAATTTTTTTTCCAAAAACAGTCCGGAAATTATTTAAATTCAGATTTAAAAATTCATGAAAAATTCAAATCAAGAGTAATTTACTTAAAATTTCTAATAGTTACAAAGAGATCTATTGTTAGTTGATGAGAGAAGACTGCAAGTTAATTGGTCTATTATTTTATAAGTTATAATTTTTTTTCCAAAAACAGTGCGAAAATTATTTTAATTCAACTTTAAAAATCCATAAAAAATGCAAATCAAGAGCAATTTATTTGAAACTTCTTGTGATCATAAAGAGATCTATTGTTACTCGATATCAGAAGGTTGCAAATTAATTGGTCCATTACTTTTTAAGTTATAATTTTTTTTCCGAAAACAGTGCAAAAATTATTTTAATTCAACTTTAAAAATCCATAAAAAATGCAAATCAAGAGCAATTTACTTGAAACTTCTTGTGATCATAAAGAGATCTATTGTTCATCGATATCAGAAGGCTGCAAGTTAATTGGTCTATTATTTTTTAAGTTATAATTTTTTTTCCAAAAACAGTCCGAAAATTATTTAAATTCAACTTCAAAAATTCATGAAAAATTTAAATCAAGAGCAATTTACTTAAAATTTCTAACAGTTATAAAGAGATCTATTGTTAATTGATGCGAGAAGACTGCAAGTTAATTGGTCCATTATTTTATAAGTTATAATTTTTTTTCCAAAAACAGACCGGAAATTATTTTAATTCAACTTTAAAAATCTATAAAAAATGCAAGTCATGAGCAATTTACTTGAAACTTCTTGTGATCATAAAGAGATCTATTGTTAATCGATATCAGAAGGTTGCAAATTAATTGGTCCATTACTTTTAAGTTATAATTTTTTTTCCAAAAACAGTCCGGAAATTATTTAAATTCAAATTCAAAAATTCATGAAAAATTCAAATCAAGAGCAATTTACTTAAAATTTCTAATAGTTATAAAGAGATCTATTGTTAATTGACGAGAGAAGATTGCAAGTTAATTGGTCTATTATTTTATAAGTTATAATTTTTTTTCCAAAAACAGTGCGAAAATTATTTTAATTCAACTTTAAAAATCCATAAAAAATGCAAGTCATGAGCAATTTACTTGAAACTTCTTGTGATCATAAAGAGATCTATTGTTAATTGATGAGAGAAGACTGCAAGTTAATTGGTCTATTATTTTATAAGTTATAATTTTTTTTTCCAAAAACAGTCCAAAAATTATTTTAATCTAACTCTAAAAATTCATAAAAAATTTAAATCGACAGCAATTTACTTGAAACTTCTTGTAATCATGAAGAGATCTATTGTTAACTGACGAGAGAAGACTGCAAGTTAATTGGTCCATTATTTTTTAAGTTATAATTTTTTTTCCAAAAACAGTCCGAAAATTATTTAAATTTAACTTTAAAAATTCATAAAAAATTTAAATCAACAGCAATTTACTTGAAACTTCTTGTGATCATAAAGAGATCTATTGTTAATCGATATCAGAAGGTTGCAAATTAATTGGTCCATTATTTTTTAAGTTATAATTTTTTTTCCAAAAACAGTCCGGAAATTATTTAAATTCAACTTCAAAAATTCATGAAAAATTTAAATCAAGAGCATTTTACTTAAAATTTCTAACAGTTATAAAGAGATCTATTGTTAATTGATGAGAGAAGACTGCAAGTTAATTGGTCCATTATTTTTTCAGTTATAATTTTTTTTCTAAAAATAGTCCGGAAATTATTTTAATATTTAACGTTTGATGGTCAGTAAATAACCTTCTGAACCTTGTGTGGCATGGATATTGCTTTTTGGTTTAGTTTAAAAATGTGTGTTATTTGTGTTACAAATAAATGTTAGCATAGGCATGTTTATAAATTTAAATTTTAATATTGTCATACTTAAGCGTTGGTTTATTGATGCTTGACCGCAGTGTTTAAGAACAGAATCTGCTATTTGCAGAAATCTGAATTTGTCGGCTCTTTATTTACTCGTGTAATTTTTTATTCCAAATAAAACTTTGTATATATTCTTGAGTTGAGTAAATAAAAGAACATTTATTATTATTAGAAAAATATCTCCAGAAACACATATAGTGCGAATCCCCACTGTTCATAAACAATTAAAATAAATATCGCTTACATTTTAACAGTCCCGCGTAACATACAAAGGAACTTTGACTCCAACAACATCATAATCTTAATCTTATCTATACCTGTTCAATTTACACATTCGTAATTGTTCGTGAGAACGATACTGTCACTGCTAAATTAAATTTGGGGTTTTTTAAAACTCATTTCGTTTACGACGCGACGGAACTATGCGCCTAACGTTGTTTTTTTTAATTTAACTATTCCCCGGTGTAAAAATGAAGTGCCTGTGCCGACGTAGCGAAAGTTACACGGTCACGTTAGAAAGTGCCGTGAAATCCCACAATAAAGTGCAAAAAAATGGCAATGGAACCCTACATGGTGGGTCGACGATACTCTCTCTATAGCAAGCACTAAATGTCTGAGTTTTTTTTTATAGGCAGTACTTCAATAACAGACAATGGGCATCAAAATCCATCGACTTCAGTTGACAGTACGGGATACGAGACGAGCAGGTACAAAGACACTTCCAAAGAAGTTTCAGAAGAACTTAAAAACACAAGAAAGAAAGAGAAGGCCCCTGAAGTACCTGAGGATGGTAAAAAGGTGTCAAAGGCTTCACTGTCGGTACCTATACCCGAAGAAAACGTATCGAGAAATCCGTCACAAGTCTCACTGACAGAGAGTGGTAAGCAAGTGAAACTTCATTATTGTTTTAAATGGCAATTTTTTGGCAATTTCCTAATTTGGAATTACTGCTTAAATTTTTTACTGGATGGAGGTTGTAATATTGTACCTACCATAGTGAGAATCCTAATTAAATGAATTACATGCATACGCAATATGTAAACATAAAAGTATTTAATGAAGCCATTCAAAAAAAAAACACCTTTAGTTGTACCCAATTAACTTTTATTTTTAACATATTTGTATTGGGGACATAAAGTTTGTTATATCTAGTAAACCTCTATACATATATACATAGACATGGTGTACCTAATTTTTTTTTCTCATATTTCCTCCACTTTCCAAACGAAGATTTAGATTCAAATAAAAAAATTAAATTTTCAGAAGTGCTGGTATAGACGTGTCGACAGGTATTTGAAGTACAAAAGCTAAATAATCCACCAATCGAGATAAAAGCGATCAAGAATTTCGACTGTGGCTTAAAAATTTAAATTTCCCGCCAAGTTTTTTTAATCACGCGGAAATAAATTCAAATTTCCTGCCGAAGGAGAATCGAAATTCCGATTTACCGCCAAATTGTTGATATTGTAGAAAGGTGGCCTTTCCGTGGAACAGAAATTTAAATTTTCACTCAAATTGTTAAGATTTGAGTATAGTCATGGAGACAGCATATTGTATTGCAGTGTTGCCACACGATTGCAGTAAAAAAGCTAAATAATTCACCAATTGAGACAAAATAAGTGACCAAGAGTTTTTGACTTAAGTTTTGACTATTGGGTTTCAGTGTATCTTACGTCCTCGTCATCTTACCCTTTTCTAACTTATGTCGTTTGTGCATATAAAAAATAGAAATGTTCTAAAGTTGGGTGCGGTCCGGTTTATATAAGAAAAGGGTTACAACTATAGGTACCCTTAGAATTCTTCTACCATTTAAGACAAAAATTTCACGAATACGTACTTATAGTTGGGATAATTACATATTCAGGAAAGTAATCTCCAAAAATGTTGTCTAGGGTGTAAATCAGTGAGGCAAGAATTTTGGAGCTATCGTTCAAGATGAAAGTGTCATCTCAAAGGTGACCACTCACTTCGAACTCTAATATCTTAAAAACTATTAGGAATATTCTCATGAAACTGAAAGCATGATATTCAGGAAAGTACGCTATAAAAAGGTTGCTTATGGTTTAAGCCAGTCCAGGCAAAAATTTTTGAGCTATTGGCTTCTTTTGACAGTGATGTCCAATAAATGTATTTGAACTTCAAGGTGACAATTCACTTTAGAGTTCAATATCTAGAAAACTAATGGGAATATTCTCGTGAAATCAAAAGCGTAGTATTCAGCAAAGTATTCTATACAAACATTGCTTATGGTTCAAATCAGTCCAGGCTAACATTTTTGAGCTATTTGGTTCTTTTGACAGTGGTGTCCGATAAATCTATTTGAACTTCAAGGTGACCACTCACTTTAAAGTTCAATATCTAGAAAACTAATGGGAATATTCTCGTGAAATCAAAAGCGTAGTATTCAGCAAAGCATTCTATACAAACATTACTCATGGTTCAAACCAGTCCAGGCATAAATTTTTGAGCTATTGGCTTCTTTTGATAGTGGTGTCATCCGATACATCTATTTGAACTTTAAGGTGACCATTCACTTAAAAGTCCAATATCTAGAAAACTAATAGGATTGTTCTCATGAAACTAAAAGCATGATATTCAGAAAAATATTTTGTACAAATATTGCTCATGGTTCAAATCCATCCGGGCAGACATTTTTGAACTATTGGCCTTTTTTGACAATACGCTTATTGGATAAGCGTATTTGAACTTGGTGACCACTCACTTTAAAGTCCAATACCTAGAAAACTAACATAAGGAGGATATTTAGAACAGAGAGAAGTTTCTTGCAGGGAAACAGAAGTTATCGACAAGCTATAAGTTAAAAAATTAAAATTTCCCGCCGAAATAAGGTGGTTATTGCGGGGAATTTAAATTCAAATGTCCCGCCAAATTCTAGAGAACTGGATATAGTACTGTACACATTTTATTGTATCGCAGTGTTGTCAAGTGAAAGAAGTACAAACGTTAAATTTTCTCTAAAAAAATTCAATACCTTACCCGTCCGTGCTCGAACAAAAATTAAAATTTACCGCCAAATCTCAATCTCGTCGATGGCAATTCAAATTTCGCGCCAAAAATTCAAATTTGCCCACGAACACGTCTTGTAAACAGCATAACGTACTGCGGTGTTGTCATTTCTTTTGGTTCTTTTTTTTAGAAAGCAACCTGAGCCAGAATGATCCGAACTCGAGACGAAGGTCCGGAATTCAAGTGAGCGTGCCCGCAGGCGCAGAGGTGACCGCCGAAGATGAACTGCCGATTTTCGAAAAAAGTCCCGAGTAAGTTTTTGTTGGAATTTACCATTATACCGTCAAACGGAAAGAAAGTGTCGCATGTTTAGGACTTTAAATAAAACTGATTTTATTTCAGAATAATTGCCGACGTTTCGGGCTTTATTTGGGCTTCAGGGCTATTTCTGTTTAAAACACCAGTTTTAATAGTTTTAGGAAATTTACAGCGCGATCTTTGGCCTTTGAAGGTCGATTAATCTCATTTTCCCGATATTTGAGGGTAGGAACAAGATTTTGAAAAACGGTTTTCACTGGCTTCTTCGGATGTTAATTGGCTACTATTTCATAAAGAAAAAGTCATATCATTCAATTTGATTTTATTAGGATTTAGGGTCATAATTTCAGGAACTAGCACCCTGGCGGAGCAGGATTCAATTCAATTAACTACAGTGTGTCCCAGGATGAGCGAATTTATACGTAAAAATGACAAAAAATTTTGTAGTTGAAATTTGACCATTTGGCATCCAGCCCTGCTTGATAAAAAAATAGCATGTTTTTATTTTTTTTAAATTAAGCATGCGTTAATAATACGAGCATTTTTAAATTTTATGAGTAGGTAAAGTAGTATTTCTAGGCAAGATACGGAAAAAGTTTATAAGAAAAAGTTGTTTATAATGCAAAATTATACCCGAATACCGAATTTCATAACCATAGGTCTACTTTGATTTTTACGTTTAAATTATTTATTATTGATTAATTATTTTAGGGTAAGGTCGCCCATATTGAACTACTTTTGACAAAACTGGCTGTTACTTATATAATAAATTTAGAATAATTAATTTAAAGGGTCTGAAAGATGAACCGGCTGTTTTATTAAAATTTGGTGACCATAAATGACATTATTGGAATGTCAACACATTTTTAAATTGATATTAAAAAAATATTTGCAAGTGGTTCATTTTGGGAAACGGGTTGCACAAGTTGAACCCTCGGTGTCCCAAATTGAACCTACACACAATATGGAATCAAGAAACGCATAATAAATTGAAGAAATAATGCCATCCAAAAAATAAATAAAAAATCTTTATTTCTATAAAATAAACCATTTATACAAATTAACACTGGCTTGCAATATTGCCAAAGAGAATCAGTACCTGCAAAAACAAAATTTTTATTCTCAAAAAAGAAAACTCGACGAGAAAGATTACGTCGACCAATTTAGAAAAAAAGATAACACTTTCTGGCTTAGACTAATGTAAGAAAATAAAGGCTTATTAACTAAAGTTAGGTAAATACAAAGAATCAGAACAGAACTTTTAGTTATATAGAAGAAAACTTATAAACTAATAAAAAGAACCGTTAACAAACGCACGAATTACAAAAAAATACTTTTTTTTGGGACCTACCCCTACGCAGCTGCAGTGGAACCATGTTTTGCATTTTAGGCATTGAATCATGTCCCTGCATTCGTCCAATTCACACTCCCCACAGAACCATTTTCCCGATTCCTGTTTCATTAAGTCTTTTGTTTTTGGGCCTTTGTTTATTAGCCTGTTTTCCTTTACAGGTTCTTTTATTTTTTTATTTTTATTTTTTTCCACACTGGCCTCAAGATCGTCCCTATAAGCACTACTAGTTATTTCCACTGACTTTTGAATGCCTCTACGTCTTTTTGTTACATTCTCATTTACAACTGTTTTGGGTATAGGGACGACTTCATCTAATAGTGATGCCGTGGATGTTGAAGATTAGTTCAAATCGAGGACTGGTGGTTCGGACACAGACGTGGAGCAGTCCCGTTGTACTGTCTTCCTTAGTGTCCGATTAGTTCCTTCAATTTCCGAAGCATCATGTTGGTCGTTTGTCTGAGTAACATTTGGCATTAAAGCATCAGCAGCAATGAAATCAGATTCTTTAAAGACATGCCTATCAATAGGCCAAACATCTGATACCCTGAAACCATTCACTGCCGTTTCAATGGTTGCCGCTCTTCCATATGCTTCATTTAAGAGCTCTGCTACTTAAAATTGGGAAACCATTCGTCCAATATTGCTCCTTAACCATTTTTCTGAAGCCTGAGTGTAATATACCTCTAATGGTTTGAAAAAGGATCTATCTAGTGGCTGTAAGCGATGAGTGGTATGACCCGGTAGTTGAACCATTATCACACCATTTTCTCTTGCTAGAAGAAGAGCTTCAAGATATTTACAATGTGTTGTGTGCCCATCTAGCAGAAGTAGCACCTTATTGTGCTTTGTAGGACGAACCGTATTTATGAAATGCTGCAACCATTTCACGAATATCTCGCTGGTGATGTATCCGGAATCCGATATCATGATTTTACTTCCAGGTGGAGCTCTATTACCTAGTTCTGGGGTAAGCCTCTTGCGCTTAAAAATTATCATAGGTGGCACGTAAAAGCCTGATGCACTCACACAACAAACTATTGTTGTATTAACACCACGTTCTCCGCTAGCCACAGAACCGACGATCTTGGATCCTTTGGCCGTGACAACCTTTTGACATTTTTTGGCTACGGTGGAAAAACCAGATTCATCCATGTTAAAGATGGTTGTTGCCTCGATTTTGTGCTCATCACACAATTTTTCCAGTAAGTCGTAGAATTCCAGAACGTTTTCCTTATTAAATCCTTTAATCCTATTGAGTGAAGTGGATTGAGGTTGACGCAGTGATAAATTGGGGTCTCTTCATAAATTTGTAGTACCATTTCTTACCCGCAATTCTTTTTTCTTTGTTGAACTCAAATTCAAATTCAAATATATTACGTAAAGTTATATACAAAAGTGTTATTGTTACATAGGAAAAAAAGGTACAAATAAAAATAGATAACAACCCTATTTCATGAGAGAAGAAAAATAACGTTAAATACCTATATACCTAATGTAAAAATCCAAAGAAGAGGAATCGGCCTAAGGCCATCTAATGACGTACCTTGTGTGCAGATTTCCTCTTCCAAAAATGGCACAGATATTAAGAGGTTAAGAACGGCAACAGCCCGGCCGCTATGCAGGCGGAAAACAGGCGAGAGAACAAAAAGGTAGTAAAAATTACGACTAATATGCACTAAAATAACCCAATATCCACACACTCAGAACAACGTTTCAAAAAATGTTTGATTTTTCAATAAAAATTGTTTGGTTTTGGCTTTGAAAATTTTTGGATAATTATAATATTTTTTCAATTCAGCAGGCAGTGTGTTAAAAAGAACTGGTCCATAATAGGTTACAAATCTTTGGGTCACATTTGTACGTTTAAATGGAATAAACATATTTATCTCTTTTGTTGCTCTTGTGAGATAGTTGATAGAATCACTATTAATTGGTGATAATGTAGTATGGACATAGTTTAAAGTGGAATGGATATAAATATTTCTGACACTTAGTAAATTTAGATTATTATATAGTTCACCAGTTGAAAATCTATATGGTCTTTTAAATATTATTTTTAGTGCAGAATTCTGAGTGATTAACAACTTCTTTATAGTATTGTTATACGCGCAACCCCATATAATAATACAGTACCTTAAATTGGATTCTATTAGTGCGTTATATAAAGTTTTTAACATTTTTACATTTAGGATTTCACGTACCTGATACAATTTATAGAAAATATTCCTAATTTTTTTATTAACGAATGCAATATGTTCCTCCCATTTAAGATACTGATCCAGTATAACCCCCAGATATTTGATTTTTTCTACTTTTTTTATTTTGATACAATTACATGTATCATTATGCGATAAGCAGTCATTATTATGAATAACAATCTCTGTGGGCGGTGGTTGATCTACTGACGTTGCGGAAAAACTCATATAATAAGTTTTATTAAAGTTTAAACTTAAAAGACTATTGTTGAGCCACTCATACATTTTACTAAGGCCAATTTCGGCTTTTTTAAAGACTCTCTTCCAAATTATCAAAAAACAGAAAACTTCGCAGTCGTCCAATAAGCTTCCTATACTATTAATATACACAAGGAAGAGTACTGGTCCCAGCACTGTCCCTTGTGGAACTCCGGTTTTAATGTATTTAGGAGAGCTCATGGTGTTATTAATCTTAACAAATTGTTTTCTATCTGATAAATAATTTTTTAATAAGTTAAGAGGCCCGTTTCGAATACCAATTTTTTCTAAACGGTTAAAGAGAATTTCACGTGAAACGGTATCGAAGGCTTTCGAAAGATCCATAAAAACTGCTAAACTTTTTTTTCTGTTTTGTAGATTAATGCTAATATTATTAACTAAATCAAATACGGCTTTCTCCGTATTTTGTGTTTTCTCCGAACTGATGAGGAATTTTGTGTTTTTCAGCCAAATCAAAAGCAATCTTTTGAATATCACGTATAGTCAATCCAAAAAGGCAGTTTGCAAATTGAACGATACGCTCACAAAGTAGTTCTTCAAGTTCACTGTCAAATGTAGTACTTCTTCCAAACGATTTCTTTGTACCCTTGGCTATTTTATTTAAGTAGTGTGGCTTTGGGAATGTTATATTCCCGATAACATTTATTCAAGCCCTTTTCACCAGAGTTATAGGCAGCTAATGCCTTCTCCAAATCGGCCGCCGACCACTTTCCATAATTTCCTCTTTTCGCCATCTGCAAAAAAATACATACAGAGTGTAACTAAATTGATGATCAATATTGATACCACGTGTTCTTGAGCCAAAAACAGGACAAGAGTTCATGTAACAATTTTTCCTGCGGCACTCCGTTGCCGAGATACAAGGTGCTAAAATTAAACAATGCCATATTTTTATTGAACTAAAAAAACGGTACGCTACTGCTTTTTTTAAAATAAAAATTATTTTTGTAATCTTCCATTAGTTTCTAACAAAAATGTCCTTTCAACTTTTTCCTGTGCGGTGAACGGTTTTTAAGTAAAAAAATAAAATTCATTTATTTGCATGACCTGTGCATCTTTAAGGATGAAGCAAATGCAGGTAAATACATTTTATTTTTTTACTCGGAAATTGTTCACTGCACAGAAAAAAGTTAAAAGGACATTTTTGTTAAAAACTAATGGAAGATTACAAAAATAATTTTTATTTTAAAAAAAGCAAGAGCGTACCGGTTTTTTTTAGTTGAATAAAAATGTGGCATTTTTTACTAAAGTAAAAAAAGCCAAAGCACCCTGTATCTCTTAATATTACATGAACCTTTTTTTTTTGGCTCAAGAGTACGTGGTATCAATATTGACCATCACTTTAGTATTATACCCTGTATTTATTACATTTAGATAAATATTTTATAAAAAAAAAACAGTTGCTTAAATTGAACCCCGGTTCAACTTAGGATACCGTTTGGGGTTCAACATGAGCAACCGGACAAAATTTTAAACGTAACCTGATACTTCAAAACGAATAGATTTTCAATGCATTCAAATATGCTTAAAATATTGCTTAGAATATGTAGTGTTTATTGTTATTAATACATTTGCTCTTACCTTTTTTATGAAGTCTTAATCTGCTTAGGTACACACCGAAAAATTTACATAAAATATGGCTTCTTAACACATCAACAAATGCACGAACACTGTTGTTGTGGAAAGAAACCAGTGGTCTGGGAATCTTCATTTGGAAAAAAAATTATAGACGGCGCTAGGTTCTCTCGTAGTGGGAAATTTTAAGGAGGTTCAATTTGGGAGGCGGTTCAATATGGGCGCCCTTACCCTATTATTTATTCTCTTTTTTTCTAAAGTTTAAACAAAAACTAAATAATCCATTAATAGTTAAAACAGTAAAAATTATTGCCCTTGGACTAATTCTTTTTACGATCGGTAGAAATTTTTTGCTCGTGGAATGCATGCCGCTTATTAGATTGGGTTCTCGAACTTTTTAAAATGTAAACATTCTCAATTAAATGTGGCAGCTACTATAAAACATTGTCACTGTCGAAGTTATGTACAAAAAACGCACTTATGTCATTATCTTATTACCCACTTAACACCCACCACCATCTTTATTTTTGAAACAACTGAATTTTTTTTAACGAAAATGAAAGAAATACACTGGCTTTCTTTAAAAATGTAGAAAGAAATTTTTTTGTTATTTTGCGAAATTTAAAGAAAATGCAATTTTAAAATTGCAGATGGCAGTTACGCCTTCAGGTGGTCATTTTTTAAGTCATACGACGAACCGTTCTCAAGATACGGCCGAGGAACAGTATTATTAGATCACCCGGTATATCGATAATTTTATAGGGCCACGCCCGTATTGTAACTTCCTATACACACTTATAATATAGTCCTTACCACTCCTGAGATTGGCGATAAAAAAAAAACACAATAAGACGATAAGATCAAAATATTTGGTTTAATAGCTGAACTGGATATTGATGGATTATCGGTATTTGTCTTGTCAGTAATAAGATTATTTTTAAGATAAAAAATAATATGCATGCACTCTATCGGGGAGCCTCGAAAACTGAAAGATATATCGCACTCCCGCTTCAGAAGTGACATAACTCAAAAAAATCAATTTCTGGTATTACGTCATTTTTGAGCGGGATAAGTTAACCCATATTATACTAAAGAAACGACACATCTGAACTTCTAAAACTATCCGCTAGATGGCCGAAGTGACACTTTTAAAATTTGTAATTTACGTCAGCAGAAACGTCCTGAAACGACACATTTAATATTTGGTCAGTCGCATAGATAATATATTAATAACTAGAACTAATTAATAACTTTAGTCAGTCGTCGCTTGAGTTTAGGCGAGAGTGCACGCGTTGAAGTGACCCATTTTGAGCTGTGTCAATTTGAAAAAAATCTGTTTGCTAATTAAAATGTCTTATTTCGAGTTGTGTCATTTCTGATGATTCTATAAACATTTTTTAGTGGTAAAATTTTGAATTAGGTTACTTTTGAATTTTTGATTACGAACTATTTGTGAGTTGTGATTTATTAAATTAATTTCCACTTTTATTACTCTGGAAGTAGCCACTAAAGGTAAGCTTTGTTCTCTGTTACCGTTTATTGTTTAAAATTTTAATTTTACTTTTTTCATATTTAGCGTCAAAGAAAAAAAAACAAAATAAATTCAAATTAAGTGTTAGGTATATTTTATATATTGTTTTGTTTAAATTGTGTTTTTTTGCCTGATACGGTCTACACTCCGGAGCAGTATAACTTTGTATTGTTCACACTGTACATTGTATATGGATCTATTATTGAATAAATAAAAATAAAAATATGCTTTTATAATAGATACCTACTTAGTTTTTCTTTTTAGCCATGTCTGGAAGTCGTGGAAAAAAGATGCTGGATATTTTGGCTAAGCAAAAAATGAATGAACAACAAACTGAAGAAACTATGAATGTTGTTTCAGCTGAGACAACTAACAATGATTCAGATTTTTGTTTCACTATATCAGATTTTATGGAAGTATGTAAGAAAATTAATGATTTAATAATTTTTTCACCCTAATCACTTAAAAAGTCCACTTTATTGACCTTTGCAGAGGGACTAAAATGATGTTTTACAGTCACAAAATCACTTTATTTCCCGTGGCCTACTTTATTCCCTGTACAATTACTTTATTCCCTGTACAATTTACTTTATTCCCTGTACAATTACTTGTTTGTGTGTCATTGCGAAGTGTCAGTGTGACACTTTTGAATATAATGTATTTATTTTTTTAATATAAGTGACTTTTGTAAGTGATTCAGGTGAAAAATGTTATATGCACCTCGGGAGTAATAGGTTAATCCCTCGGGTGAATTACTGCTCTCGCTAAAGCTCGTGCAGTAAACATCTATTTTACTCCCTTAGTGCATAAATAACTAATTTATTTATCTGTTTTTTTGTAGTTCAACACAATTCGTCCAAAATAGAGAATTCAGGTACCCCTACAAAGTCAGTTCAAGATGATGGGTCAGAAACTCATAACTCTAGCTTAATCATAGTAAAAAATTCGGTTTATGTTTTAACTTGCAAAGTATTTCCTGGGTATATTTTTTTAAATTTTTTAGGTAACCCAAACTTGAATAATTTACAAAATAACACTGCCCTTACGTATTTAGTGCCAGTTGAATCAGAAATTAATGACTCTAAACTAAATCAGGCAAGATTGATTGTCAATGTTTTATACAAAAACTTTATAGATGCAGTATCTTCATCCAAAATAAATACTTTGCCCACTAGTTTTCGCACACCTTTAAGTCCAATAAAAAATTATATTCTACAATCGCCAGTTGCCGGACCTTCAGGGCTTTGTCGCGAAAATTTAAAATTGAAGCTTCGGAAAGTAGATGGAAAATGCTATGAAATTTCTCCTGTGAATAGTGGGGAAAGTGACTATTACGACTCAGATAAAGACCCAGGTTATTGTGTAGATGAACAAAATAAAAGACCCGATTTCCAGGCAACTATCTTGTCTAGCGAGTCTTCCAGTGATGAAGAGTTGGTTGAAGAAATTAATAGTCCAAAGAAGAAAGGAAAAAAGAGAAAGGCGAATCCAGAAAATTGGAGTGTTAAGAAAGCTAAAATCAAAAGGAACCTTGGGTTAAGCTATGTGTCAACATCTAAGAGTAGGCGAGAATATTCAAAAAAAAATTTGCGTCCACCATGCGGAGAAAAATGCAAACTTCAGTGTTCTACAAAAATTAATGAAGAGCAACGCCATGAGATTTTCAAGAGCTATTGGGCTTTAGGTGATTCACACAAACAAAAATGCTTTATTGCTGGTTGCATGACTGCTATAAAACCTAAGTACAGGTATTCATCTACTGAAAATCACCGAAACCTAAGGAAACCGGCATTGTTGGAGTAGATTTAAGGGGACACAATCCTCATCCAACTCCGTCACCTGAAATAAAAGATGGAGTCCGACAACACATTGAGAGTATTCCTAAACTTGAGTCTCATTATTTACGAGCCCAAAATTCACGTCATTACATAGTTGGTAGTAAATCATTAGCTGATATTTGGAGAGGCTATAAATCCGCATGTATTCAAGCTGGGAAACAATTTGCAAATTTATGTATGTTTAGCAAAATTTTTAAAGACGAATATAACATCAGTTTCTATACTCCAAAAAAAGACCAGTGCGAGTTGTGTACTGTCTACTATAATGCATCAGGAGACGATAAAGAAAAATTGAAAACGAAATATGAAAAACATCAAAAAGAAAAGGAATTATCCAGAGAAGAAAAAAATAGGGACAAAATAAAAGTGAACAAGAACTATGTAGTGGCAGTGTACGACCTTCAGGCTGTTTTACCCTGTCCTCGGGGTGACGTAAGTGTATTCTACTATAAATCCAAGTTAAATACTTTTAATTTTACAATAACAGAACTAACAACGAAAAACACAGAATGCTATGTATGGCACGAGGGCCAAGGTAAACGAGGAGTTGAGGAAATAGCAAGCTGTGTACTAATGTTTATAGTAAAAACAGTTCAAAACAGCAATCAAGAAAATTTTGATCTAATTTTTTACTCAGATAACTGCTGTGGGCAGCAAAAAAATAAGTTCATGGTGGCTTTGTATTACTTTGCTATATTAAAATTTCCACAACTAAAATCAATAACCCACAAATACTTAATTATTGGTCATACCCAAAACGAAGGTGACAGTGTCCATTCTGTCATAGAAAGATAGATTAAAAGGGCATTGAAAGGCGGCCCTATTTACATCCCTGGGCAGTACGCACAGTTGATTCGATCTGCAAAGAAAACCGGAACCCCCTATCATGTAACTGAATTAAGCCATACAGATTTTTTAAATATAAAATCCTTAAACGAACAACTACAAATTAGTTTAGGATCACTTAAAATTACAGAAGTTAAAATTCTTAAGATTGATCGGAGTATCTTAAATAAGCTATTCGTAAAAACATCGTACGAAGATGAGGAATTTCGGGAAATTAATATAGCAAAGAGAAGCGTCGATATAACTCCAGATGTTCCCATCCTAAAGCCCCTTTACAAAGGAAAACTTAATCTTAAAAAGAGTAAAAAAGAAGATCTTTTATCACTTCTGCGTGCTAATCACATTAAAAGATTTTATGCTGACTTTTATGAAAATTTGTAATCGTTGTAAAATATAAGAAAAAAAATTTATTACAGTACAACTAAAAATCTAGTTTCCTGTTTGTTCTAAAAAATTTGTCGTGTTTATACTGTGTTTAATACCTAATTACTTGATGTGTATTTCAAATACATCAAAATGTATGCCACGATAAGTTATGTATTTGTATAGCTTACTTAAAAAATAAACATGTTCCACAAAATATTATTGCGTTTTTGTTCTTTAGGGTGTCAGATTCTATTTTTGTGAATTTAAAAATAAAGCCAAAGTGACATAACTAAAAAAATATTAATTTCATAACGAAATCAAAAACGACACAACTCATCAAAAACATTGTTAAAACATACTCAGAGAAATTTCTTTCCAAAATTATGCTAAATACTCTTATAAAGGTAACAATAAAGGTATAACAACTTAAATTTAAAAATGCTGATAAATTTGAAAACAAAACTTAAAATACTTAAAATTAAAAAGTTATCAATTAAATATTGTTGATTTTTTACTTATGTCACTTCTGAAGCGGGAGTGCGATATGAAAAAAATATTGTATAGTGGCTTAAATATTTACGAATTTTATTTAATGGTACAATTCTCTCTAACTGTGATTATGTTCGTGATTTGGGTATCACTATTGACAAGAAGTTTAATTTTTATAATTATATAGATAACATCATATAGTCATCATTAAAATCTCTCGATTTTATTATAAGAGCTACAATCAGAGTTCACTAATATATCAAGTAGAATCATCTTAATATTTAATTCCCTATTAAAATCGCGATTACTTTATGCGGCTCCACTCTGGTATCCAAACTATACTGTTCACATTGTTAAACTTGAATCTATTCAACGTAAATTTCTAAAACATATCGCTTTTAAAATTGATGGAATTTATCCCGAACAAGGATACAATCGATACTTGTTACTCAGCAGATTCAATATGCTTTCCCTTTCATCAGGAAACCATTTGTGCAGATTTGCTTTTTCTTTTCAATTTATGTAATGGTCATATTAACTGCCCGGAATTGCTAGCAGCTCTACACTTTGTTGTGCCTTACATATTAATACTAGAAGGCAAAACATTTTTTACTTACAAACACATAGCACAAATTTAGTAAAGAAAGAGCCTTTGTACAGAGCATGCTCTTGGTATAACTTGGTCCATTTGAGATTAGATCTCTTTAATATGTCAAAGATGTCAAATTATATCGTAAACCTATTTAGTTAATATGCCTCTTATATATTTTTTTCTTGGACATATCTTATTATATGATTACCTATTAGTTATGTTTTTATATATGATTATTATTATTTTTCATATTACCTCAGTGATTAGGATTAGGTTCCTGTTAAACAATAAATATATTTGAATTAATATTTTTAATTTAGGGATCAAGAGTCGATAAAGAAGGCGATAGAAGCGAACGAATTTCTCAGCAAGATTTTATCGGGAAACCGACTGAAAGACATCATTAACGCCATGCAGTTACGAGACGTTGCGGCAAAGAAAATCCTGGTTAAGCAAGGTAAATGTTAAATTAATTTAAATAAATAAAAATTTTATTTTATTTGGTTTGTTTTTCAGGGGAAAAAGGGTCAGAGATGTTCGTTTCCCATGAGGGCAGATACAAGATACTGGTGAAGGGTAAAGTGGTGGACGAGTTTTCTAATAGACGAGTCTTTGGCGAGTTGGCTATCCTGTATAATGCCAAAAGGTTTGTTTCACTAATACATAATTTTTTACGTATTATACACTGCATTGACGATGAAAGTAACAAATTCATTTAAAATTCAGATGTTTTTTTATTCTCCTTATATTTTTCGAATGCCTCGATTGGGATTGGCACTTGCTCGTTTTTTGCAATAAAAATTTTCTATACAGGGTATCTCAAGTAGGAACACCCTGTAAATTATGACATTTTACTTTGCTACGATGTATTCTGAATACTTTTTTGTATAGCATACTTACCATATGCCTAAAGTCAGCCGTTTGTCAAATTTGACGTAATAAACTAATGAAACATACGAAATTAAAATGTATACAATATAAATATTTTATTTTGAAGAGAGAATTTTTATTAAAATGCGGACGGTTTTGTGGTTTTATACGTGTTACCTAAAAATTTATTTGAATTCCTTTATTACGAATTTTTGCTGGTTTTGACCGATAGAATCACCATAAAAATAAATTAATTTTAAAACTAAAGGGTGTCTCAATAGGTACGCACGTTTTGAATTGCGCAGCATTCTTATTTTATCGCAGTATGTCAAAAAAAAACTGAAAAGAATAATGTAAACAGTTTGCGATTCGTAGGCATGGAACGATATACGGTCGAACAACGAATTATTATTGTTAAAACACACTATAAATATGGAGAATGTTTTGCGGAAACAGTTCGTAAATTGCGGGGCATTTTTTGGTCGACACGATGCACTAAATCACACGATCGTCCAAATATTAATTGATAAATTTGAACAAAATGGTTCTGTCGTGGATGTAAAAACACCAGTGCGTCACCGTACTAGCCGTTCTGTTGAAAATATTGCCGCAGTGCGTGAAAGTGTTGGCGAGAATCCAGGAACATGTATCCGTCATTGTGCACAGCAGTTGCACATTTCGAAGAGCACTACCCACCGAATTCTAACAAAAGATCTTCATTTACATGCCTATAAGATTCAATTGACCCAACACATAGAAAAATCCCGATGGATTTTTTCACATTTTGTTGTGTAAAAAAAAATGTTTACTTTTAATACATAATTGTTAGATAATATCTCACAGTCCTGTATAAAAATTCTCAGGCATTTTGTATATGTTTTAATGTGTATAATTCATACAATTATTGCATATTAAATTAATACATTATAAGTGGATATTAATTATTAAGAAAATGTGTATAAATATTCCACATTTTGTTTTTTTAAATCCAATGCAGTTTGGTAAAAAATCTAATAACCAAGTATATTTTTACTACAATTTTTAATTAATTTTTTATTCTGGCTTGTGTTGATTTTATTTACAATTGTGTAGAATAAAAAAGATTCTTGCTAATAGCCCTTCACAATTATTGAATTTTAAAACATGTATTGTGTAGTTATAATACACAATTGTGTATAAAGGAGGACGCGCCCGACGCGACGCCCTTGCCTTTGCCGCATTCAATATTAAACAGTTGTAAAGGTATGCATCAAAATTTGCAGTCGATTTAAAGTTGTTAATTGAAAATGATTTAATAGCCCAATCAGCATAAGTTCTAATTTTATTTATTTAAATAATATCGTGATAATAACACGCGTAAGGAAAAAGGAAACGTAACTTTTTTAATTGGCGGTGTAATCTTTAAGATAAATTTGATTTGGCAGCATTGCTATAATTCCCAGTGCCACAGGTATTCAACTGTTCATTCTTCAGTCCTTGAATCAACCGGCCGGCATGACATTAATTTGTTTTAAAGTTTTTTCGTTTCGTTAAGTGTTAAAATTGCATAAGAAAAAATGGATATATTCGTTGAAGATAAACTTAAGGAGTGGGGTTTATTGGACCAACTCCAGGAGCAGTTTTTAGGTAGGTAATTGGGTAAGCATTTTTTTTTTGCATTTACTTACTGTATACTTTGGAATTTACTGGATATTTTGATGTTTAGCCAGGTAGCTGGTACCTATTTAGTTTTTCAGTGATAACTGATAACTTTACTTATAGAATAGATAAGTACCTGCTATGTACCTATGTACCTGTAGTTATGTACCTGTAAATAAAACCCTTAGCTTAAAACTATATGTTGTTAATATGAAGGTATGTACCTACATAAGAATTTTCGTTAAGTTCCTAATTACGTGTCTATTAGGCATTTCTATTTTCTTTTAAGTTTTTTCGTTTTGTTGTGTCATTTATTTTTATTAAGTGATTTTGAAACAAATTGATGAAGGACGATTTAAAATGAAATAACAATCATTTTGATTTCCATGGGATATGAAAATCCGGTATATGTAAACATGCCAAAACCTTAGTTATTGTAAACGAACCACCCTATAGTCAACACATTTTTTAAATTCTACATAAAATGTTAAACATGTTCATGTATCATAATGTCATACTTGTTAACTATTTTTTTAATATAAGGTGTTGAAAATGGCACTTTTTATGACTTTAAAAGGGATCTAAAGATAATTCTGTAATCGATTTAATTCTGTTATGAAGAGAAAACAGATTTCAATTTTCCATTTCGTGTTTTTAATTTAAACTTTTTATATGATTTCTAAGGTTTTTTCTATTTTTAACAAAATTAACTCTAAAGCCTCCTTAAGTTATAAAAAGTGCAATTTTCAACACCATGTGTTAAAAAAATTGATAGCAGTGAATGATTGTTGTTTTGTTAACAATTACCTGCCTGATATACTGTAGATGTTAAGTAACTACATACATATATATGTACAGGGTCATTTTTTATATTTGCGAGCCCATATACAGAGGTTAATATTACTGATAGAGACAAACTTTTTATACAAAAGTTGCATGCTTTTTTCCGTATTATCTTTTAAAGTTGTAAAAAAAACAAAAGCGCATAGCAAAGTTGATAAAACAATAGCAAGTTGATTTTTTTAAATGAAACACTACATATTTTCTGCCAAATCGAAAGACCTTTTTTCCCTGATTTTAATTTTTGTTTTTTTTTTACAAATCTAAAAGATATTACGGAAAAAAGTATGCAACTTTTGTATAAAAAGTTTTTCTTTATCACTGACATTACCCCTGTTTATGGGCACACAAATATAAAAAATGACCCTGTACATAAATGTATGTGTTTATTAGCCTTTAGGTTAAAATCCTGTTTTTACAACTAAGAATTTCCATTTCGAGTTCCTATTTGCGTTCCTAATGTGTATTTATAATACTACTACTAAAGATTTTTTGTTTTGTTGTGCAGGTTATGTGTACTTTTTTAAAAAGTATTTAAATAAAAAAATGTTTTTTTTAAACAATTGGATTTTTTTACCCTACCTATACATCTAAAATTTTTATAAAACATAAATGTTAGAGTGCTTGAGAAAAACAGTCAGTATGGAAAAAAAGTCATAATTTGCTTAAAATGAAATAAGTAAATTAAAGTGGGGCCTAACGTTTGATAAAAAGAAAATAAGTCAAATTAGGAAAATACATATTCAATCTGTATTTTTGTAATATGACTACTTTTCTTACCAAACGTTGGGCCTCATTTATTTCGCATTTTTTACAAGACTTATTTTATTTTAATCAAATTATGACCTATATATCCTGTTTTTCCCAGGCGCCCTAGAATTTATTATTCCACAGATTTATGACGAAATTCTCTAAAATGTATTTTAAATTTTTAAACAATTTGTTTATTTTTTTTATACAAATATATTGATTATTTTAAAATTTTTATGAATATAAATACAAAATATTGTAATAACAAACTCCAGTTCTTATGTTAATTTGATATACAAACCTAAAATAAGTAACCTATACTATATTTAAATTTATAAAACAATATATAGTATTATTATACACAATTTGTAATAAAATTTTATAGTTGAAATGAAAGAAAATAAAATATATTGTAAAAACAACCTACACTAACGTGTGTATTTAAAATGCACAAATTGTGTTTTTTTCCTGTACATACCATGTTAAAAAAAACACTAAGAGTTTGCTTATTTACTGAACAATTATATTAAATAAATATAAAATATTGTCGAATTTAAGTACACAAATAGTGTACTATATATGCAATAAAATAAATCAAATTGATACACAATTTGTTGATTATAGAACCACAGTTGTTTAAACACAATAGCATAGAGAAATTCTACACAAATTGATTCTGTACCATTTCCAGAATCAAATTGTATGTAAAATCTATACAATTGTTGAATTTTTATTCACCTATTTTTAAGAGTGAAGAATTAAAGCCAGTGGACCATGCGACGCGCCGTACATTTTCTTCTTGGGTATTGCAAAAACAATGTCGATTTTTCGGAAAAAATTTTGTTTACCGACGAGGCACACTTTCACATTAATGGCTTTGTTAATAAACAAAATTGCCGAATTTGGGGCGAAGAAAATCCTAGAGTCATTCATGAGAAGAAAATGCATCCATTAAGAGTCACTGTTTGGTGCGGACTTTGGACAGGTGAAGTAATTGGACCGTACTTCTTAGAGGACGAGGCTGAAAATGCAGTTACCGTGAACAGCGAACGCTATCGCATGCGATTTAATGCCTTGTGACTTTTTTTTGGGGTTTTTTAAAATCCCTCGTATACGCTTATAATAACCCAACAACAATTCCACAGTTGAAAAACGAAATTAGACGTATTATTAGCGAAATTGGGCCGTAATTATGTGAAAATGTAATTGAAAATTTCTCAAAACCAATAAGAGTCTCACGAAAGTCGAGGCGGCCATTTGTCAGATAATATTTTTCACGTTTAATTGCAGTGTATTATGACTTTTATTTACCAATTAAAACGTGTGCTCTTATTGGGACACTCTTTATAATATAAATGAGGAAAATGGCCAAAAATAGAAGCCGTAAAGAACACTTACAATATTCTAGTTATATTAAAATATTCGTCCAGAGTGTAACACTCCTTCGAGACCGATATTTTCTTTAAAGCTTTCTTTAATCTAACAGGACAGTTTATAAATTTAATTTTAGGAAGAAAGTTGTTAAAAAGTTTATTACTCATATAAACAAATGATTTTTTTATTTACTCACTACGTGGTATCTAAAGCTGTAAGTGAGCCTAGTACCAAAAGAACTGTCTTATAATTTCGTTTTTATGATTTTTTAGTATAAAACTAATAATTCAGTCTGTTGCAAGATATTTAAAGAACAAAGTGTTAAAATTTTATGTTTTAGAACTTGTGTTCAATTTGTTTTCCATTTACTTCAATGCGTTTTTGAAGTCGGTAAATAACTTCCAATTGCACATGTTCAATCAGTTGAAGATCGTTTAGTCTAATTTTTTTTGTCAAATTCTTTGCATTAAATCATGAACTATATTTGGTCTATTTGCATAAACTTTGGACTCGATAAGAAAAAGTCTAATGGGGTTATATCCGGTGACCTTGGTGGCCACTCAATTGATCCTCTTCGTCCAATTTATCTGTTAAGAAAAGTTGCACAAGAACTGTCCGAAAATAATTAGGTCTACTTACTCTCTAAGAAATCTCATAAAAAATTAATTTTCGCGTCATAGTTTCTACTTGTAAAAAAAATTTTCATTGCAAAGGACGAAAATCTAGAATAAATTTTTATGTTTTAATTTCATATATTTCGTTAGTCTGTTGGTCTGTCTGTTTATACTATACAAAAAGTATGCAGAATATATCATGGAATTGTAAAACGTCATAATATACAGGGTGTTCTATTTATTCTACGTGTTTCCTACTTGAGGCACCCCGTATAGAAATTTTTTATTTAAAAAAAACGCACAAATGGCAGTACTAATTGGTGTGTTTAAAAAATAAAAGAAGAAAAAAATACCTGAATTTTAAATGAATTTCTTCCTTTCATCGCGAATGTATCTATTTATATTTTCAATTTTTATTATTTTTAATTTATAATTTTTTCTTTTAGGCATTTCTCGGGTTTTTTGCTTTTTATCCTCCATGAGAAGGAAAAGAAAGTTTTTTGATTGGGACAAACATAATTTTTCATTTCAAGGGTTCTTATGAAAATTTCCTTAATTTTCCACGATTTTTTACCATACCATGGACAAATATTTTATTGACAAATAAAATATTTGTCCATAAGACTTTGTTCCTGATTTTTTTATTCTGCTTAGATAGGAATAAAGAAGTTTTTGGTTTGACTAAATTCAATTTTTCATGTTAAGGGTTCTTATGCATATTACGTCAATTTTCCACTATTTTCGGCTCTTCTATATCAAATAGAATGTTTCTCCATAAGACTTTTTTCCTTATTTTATTCAGCTGCATAAAAAATAATTTTTTAATTCAGCCAAATTTTCCATTTTCATTTTAATAGACTCTTATGAAAACTTCCTTAATTTTTCACGAATTTCCGCCATTCTATGCAAAATAAAATATTTGTTCATAAGACTTTTTTTTCTTATTTTTTTAAGTTGCAAAAGTAGGACAAAACAATTTTTTAATTCTACTAAATTTTTCATTTTTATTTCAATAGACTCTTGTGAAGATTCCCTTAATTTTCCACGAATTTCCGCTATTTTATGAAAAATAAAATATTTGTTTATAAGACTTTCTCCCGTATTTTATTCAGCTATATAAATAAGGAAAAAGAATGTTTTAATTCAGCCAAATTTCCCATTTTCATTTTATTAGACTCTTATGAAAATTTCCTCAATTTTCCACTAAAAAAATGATAATTTTTTGGACCAGAAAATCTTGCAGTACTGTACTTAATTGCTCCTAACAGATAGTTATTTTTATTGTCGTATTTTTTCCAAGTATCTAAAGCAATAATTTGTTTCGTCCAGGCATTTTGTCCTTCTCAACTGCCTGGAAAAATTTTGTAAAAATTTCCTATGTTCAACTCAATAAGGTCTTATGAAAATGCCCTCAACTTTCCACGATTGTCCACTTTTCTGTAAAAACCAAAATATTTTGACATAACCCTGTTTCTTCTATAAACATTTTTTATGACTGTGTTATAAATTGGCGAATGCACCAGACTTTCGGCCCCAATGGGACAAATAAATCCCAACATACATTTCATAACATCTGCTGGGCGCTATCTGTTCCGTTTTTAATGGAAATTGTCATTAGCGGGTATTTTAAGGTTTTAACAATTTTTCGACAGGCAGCGACACGCTTTTTGAAGGTCATTCTGATTGTAAACGCCGAAAAGCGAGCACGTCGTTCGTTTTTGACACTGTTTTTTTACAAATTTGATAGTTTTTGTGTGGCTTTTGAAACAATCTGTTTAGGTAAGTTCAGCATATATAATAGCAAAGTATTTTGATGGTTTTTGCATTTTGGGTGTAATATTTGGCTATGGGATGTATGTGTCCCAGTAAGTTTTCTGATAGGGTGATTTATATCCCAATGGTATTTTACAGTATGTCAAGAAAGAAACTGACTAGGGCAGAGTTTCAATATCTTGCTAACAATTTAGAAGAGTTGTCATCCGGAGAAGAGGTGCAATCCCCGTATGAAGACTCTTCCTCAGAAGAAGACCCATTCCGTAATAGTGAAGAGTCCGACGAGTTGTATCAGCTTCGGACGAAGATAGTGGAGACATTGAAAGTGATGCAAACGAGAACCTAACCCAACCCAACGACGGCATTATTTTTGCTGAAAATTCAGATCAAGAGGCTGAAACTCTTGTTACTGGTAATATAATTTGGTCATTACCTACAAATATCTATGTGCCAAGACTTAGCATTCCAAATGAAAGTCAATGTATCATACATCCTTCAATTGCTGCAAATGCCTCCCCGCTGGACATATTCACTAAAATTTATCCTCGGAGTTTATTTACTTTTATTGCTGAGTCTACAAACCAGCGAATCAAAATTTACAAAGAAAATAACAAAAGCAGGCGACTTTCACTGATGCAGGGGAGATTATGATTACTATTGGTTGCACATTACTTATGTGTTTCAATAAGGTGCCGAAAACTTCGCCATTACTGGTCATCGCATCCATCTTTGGGAAATAAGGCCATCAAATCGGCCATATCCAAAAACAGGTGTTTGTTTTTACTATCCAAGCTTTATTTCAATAATCGAGTCAAGCCAGAAGGGACCAGTAAGATTTACTATGTACAAGAGCTTCTATCTTGCTTCAAATATACATTTCAGAAATATCGATCCGATAGTACAAGTCAAAGTATTGACGAGAGCATGGTGGGCTTCAAAGGAAGATCTTCACTGAAACAATATATGCCTCAAAAACCTGTGAAAAGAGGCATAGAATTATGGTCTAGATTTGATGCCAAAACAGGATATACATACGATGCAAATGTATATTGCAGCAAAGAGGACGTTGAAAGGAGCGGAACTTTGGGCGAAACTGTTGTAAAAAAATTATGTGAAACTATACAAAATCCAAACGTAGTTCTGGCCTTTAATCGATTTTTTATAGATTGCCTCCAATACCCAGCTGTGGGAACAGCGATTATTACAAGAAAAGACATGCCAAAAAAATTCATCGAGAAACGAAAAATGTCTAGGGGTGATGAGTAACTGCCATACCCCTGATATGACTGTGTGAAGAGAAAAGACAAGACTGGGCAGAGAGTTGACGTACCATGTCCCACTGCTATTGCATACTACAATGAAATCATGGGTGGTGTGGATCTGGCTGATCAGATGAGTGGTGTGTACGACTTTGGCAGAAAATCATGCACATGGTGGAAAAAAGTATTTTATCGACTTTTGATGATTGCTGTTGTTAACAGCTGGGTAATATATAATGACTTACGTCGTACCCAAAAAAAGATACCCTTACTGGAATTTTTATTTACCTTATCAGAGGACCTAATCGAAGAAGGACAACAGTCAAACTTCGAAGAAACAGCTGTGGAAGGCCATCGAAGAGATCAAAAGTAATAAAAAATGTGGGTGATCACTTTCCAATAGAAACATCGAATCCGCGAAGATGTGCTCGTTGCGCTCTTCAGAAAAAAGAACGTAGAACCACTACTATTTGTGCAATGTGCTATGTAGGGTTGTGCAAGCATTGTTTTACGCTTTATCATTCGTCCTAAAATACTTACCTTTGCGGGTTGTCTTTTTGTGAATAAAAAAAATAAAAATTTTGAAATACAAAAATGTGTTTCTTTGGCCCCTAGGGATATTTATAACATCCTTAAAATCATTAAAAAAAAAATTGGGTCCCAAAGGGTTAAACCCCCGACAACTTTTAAACTAGCCAACCGATCCTAACAATTCTTCTTTTATTGAAAAACGGTTATATAGTATTAACAAGTATATAGGACCAATCTAAATATAATTTATTAAGTACTTTCATCAAAAAATCCATCATAGGTTCACACATTTCCAGGATGGCGACCATTCAATCGATCACAGCGGGTAAAGTATGGGTGCTAGACCGTCAGGCCTACCAGAAGATCGTAATCAGAGGCAATTTACGCGAACAAGACGAACATTTGAGGTTCCTCCAGAACGTGGAGTACCTCAACGTGGTGAACGAAGAGGTGCTGCGGCAGGTGTCCAATTTACTGAAGCAGGAATTCTTCACCGCCGGAACGGTGATTATTAAGCAGGGAGATAAGGGCGATAAGTTTTATATTATCAGAGCAGGTACGACCCCATCCGATTTCATGATTCCATGAGAGTAGTAAGAATGTGAACAAAAAGTGAACTTTTCACTCATTTTTAGAGAGTCTTTGAGATTAGGGAGTTCTCGTTTGCACACATGTCATTTTTAAGACGATGAATGTATGGAATTTAGGACATTTAATTGGTTATAAACCCTTATGGTTTTAGGTACTGTCACCATCAGTAAAAGTGGTGAAGGAGTGTTGGGACAACTGGGCAAGGGACAGTGCTTCGGGGAGAAGGCTTTGCAGAAAGAGGATACCAGGTACTGTAACAGTTTATTTACTATACGTAGCAAAGGCATTAATTAAAATGTTGGAGTTTTTTTTTGGCTCATTTTATAAAAAAATTCAGTGCTCATTAACTGTTGGGCCGATTTTACTCTAGTTTCCACTAGTGATTAGGGAAAACCTTAAAGTGTAATGGATATGATGCACTAAATCACTTGCTGCTGTAAAAGAATTTTTAAGTATCGCCAAAGAGACACTACGATTTTTTGACTAATTTTATAACAGTATTCACTGCGCATTAACTATTAGACCTATTTTACTTTAGTTTGCACTAGTGAATAGGGAAAACCTTGAAATATATTTAGAATAATACACTAAAACACAAGCTGCAGTAAAATTATCTTTTAAGTGTCACCAAGAGAAGTGTCACTAAAAACACACTACTAATTTTTTTTTACTCATTTTATAAAAATATTCACTGTGCATTAATTATTATGCCAATTTTACTTTAGTTTGTACTAGTGAATAGGGAAAACCTTAAAGTATAATAGAAATAATACACTAAAACACTAGCTGCGGTAAAAGTATTTTTTTAGTGTCACCAAAGAAACACTAATTTTTTTTTTACTCATCTTATAAAAATATTCACTGCTCATTAACTAATAGCCCGATTTTACTCTAGTTTCCACTAGTGCATAAGGAAAACCTTGAAGTATAACAGTAATAATACACTAAAACACTAGCTGCAGTAAAAGTATTTTTTAAGCGTCACCAAAGAAACACCAAAGTTTACTGAATAAAATACTAGTATTTGATTCAGTAAACTTTGGAAACACTAACATTTTTTAACTCATTTTCTAAAAATATTCACTGCTCATTAACTATTAGGCCAATTTTACTTTAATTGGCACTAGTGATTAGGGAAAACCTTGAAGTATAACAGAAATATTACAATAAAACACTAACTGCAGCAAAAGTATTTTTTAAGTGTGACCAAAAAAACACTAATTTTTTTTTGACCCATGTCATAAAAATATTCACTGCTCATTAACTATTAAGTTGATTTTACTCTAGTTTCCAATAGTGCATAGAAAAAACCTTACAGTATAAAGGAAATAGTACAATAAATCACTAATTAGAGTAAAAGTATTTTTTAAGCGTCACCAAAGAAACACTAAAATTTTTTAACTCATTTTCTAAAAATATTCACTGCTCATTAACTATTAGGGCAATTTTACTTTAGTTTGCACTAGTGAATAGGGAAAACCATGAAGTATAACAGAAATAATACACTAAAACACTAGCTGTAGTAAAAGTATTTTTGTAAGTGTCACCAAAGAAACACTAATTTTTTTTTTGACTCATGTCATAAAAATATTCACTGCACATTAACTATTAGACCAATTTTACTTTAGTTTGCACTAGTAAATAGGGAAAACCTTAAAGTATAACAGAAATAATACACTAAAACACTAGCAGCAGTAAAAGTATTTTTTAAGTGTCGTCAAAGAAACACTAATTTTTTTTTTAATCACGTCATAAAAATATTCACTGCTCATTAACTATTATGCCGATTTTACTCTAGTTTCCACTAGTGCATAGAGAAAATCTCATAGTATAATGGTAATAGTACAATAAATCACTAATTACAAAAAAAGTATTTATTAAGCGTCACCAAAGAAACACTAACATTTTTTAACTCATTTTCTAAAAATATTCACTGCGGATTAACTATTAGGCCAATTTTATTTTAGTTTGCACTAGTGAATAGGGAAACCTTAAAGTATAACAGAAATAATACACTAAAACACTAGCTGCAGTAAAAGTATTTTTTAAGTGTCACCAAAGAAACACTAATTTTTTTTTTACTCATCTCATAAAAATATTCACTGCTCATTAACTAATAGCCCGATTTTACTCTAGTTTCCACTAGTGCATAAAGAAAACCTTGAAGTATAACAGTAATAATACACTAAAACACTAGCTGCAGTAAAAGTATTTTTTAAGCGTCACCAAAGAAACACTAAAATTTTTTAACTCATTTTCTAAAAATATTCACTGCTCATTAACTATTAGGGCACTTTTACTTTAGTTTGCACTAGTGAATAGGGAAAACCATGAAGTATAACAGAAATAATACACTAAAACACTAGCTGCAGCAAAAGTATTTTTTAAGTGTCATCAAAGAAACACTAATTTTTTTTTACTCATGTCATAAAAATATTCACTGGTCATTAACTATTAGGTCGATTTTACTCTAGTTTCCACTAGTGCATAGGGAAAATCTCATAGTATAATGGTAATATTACAATAAATCACTAATTACAAATAAAGTATTTATTAAGCGTCACCAAAGAAACACTAACATTTTTTAACTCATTTTCTAAAAATATTCACTGCTCATTAACTATTAGGGCAATTTTACTTTAGTTTGCACTAGTGAATAGGGAAAACCATGAAGTATAACAGAAATGATACACTAAAACACTAGCTGCAGTAAAAGTATTTTTTTTGTGTCACCAAAGAAACGCTAACATTTTTTAACTCATTTTCTAAAAATATTCACTGCGCAATAGCTATTGGGCCAATTTTACTTTAGTTTGCACTAGTGAATAGGGAAAACCTTAAAGTATAACAGAAATAATACACTAAAACACTAGCAGCAGTAAAAGTATTTTTTAAGTGTCGTCAAAGAAACACTAATTTTTTTTTGACTCATGTCATAAAAATATTCACTGGTCATTAACTATTAGGTCGATTTTACTCTAGTTTCCACTAGTGCATAGGGAAAATCTCATAGTATAATGGTAATAGTACAATAAATCACTAATTACAAATTAAGCGTCACCAAAGAAACACTAACATTTTTTAACTCATTTTCTAAAAATATTCACTGCGGATTAACTATTAGGCCAATTTTATTTTAGTTTGCACTAGTGAATAGAGAAAACCTTGAAGTATAACAGAAATAATACACTAAAACACTAGCTGCAGTAAAAGTATTTTTTAAGTGTCACCAAAAAAACACTAACTTTTATTAACTGATTTTCTAAAAATATTCACTGCGCAATAGCTATTGGGCCAATTTTACTTTAGTTTGCACTAGTGAATAGGGAAAACCTTAAAATATAACAGAAATAATACACTAAAACACTAGCTGCAGTAAAAGTATTTTTTAAGCGTCACCAAAGAAACAACCACTAGTAAATAGAGTAAACCTTAAAGCATTATAAAAATAATCCATTAAAACACTAGCTGCAGAAAAAGTATTTTTTTTGTGTGTTTTTTAAGTGTCACCTAAAAGACACTAATTTTTTTGACTCATTTTTTTTAAATATTCACTGCTCATTAACTATCGGGTCAATTTTACTTTAGTTTCCACCAGTGAATAGGCAAAACCTTAGGGTACCAACGAACTAATACACTAAAACGCTAGCTGCAGTAAAAGTATTTTTCAAGTGTCACTAAAGACGCACTAATTTTTTTTTGGCCTCAATTTATAAAAATACTCACTGCTCAATAACTACCAGGCCGATTTTACTCTAGCGTCCACCAATGAATGGGGTAAGTAAATATTTTCCTATTTTTCTTATAGACAGGCAACGGTAACTGCAGAAGCTCCCGGAGTGGAGTGTCTCACCCTCACCAGAAGGGACTTTACCAATCATTTCGGTGACGTGGACATACCATTAATAGAAGTGAAAAAAACGAGCCTTAAAGACGAGGTAAAAGCGGAATACCAGGACGTGAAACTGGAAGAGTTGGCCATTATTAAAACTTTGGGGGTGGGAGGGTGAGTTGAATCAACGTTAATTTGAACCTTTTGGCTTTTAATTTGAGATTTTGCCTGTAGGTTTGGTAGGGTGGAGCTGGTGCAGCACAAGAAGCACAAAAACAAAGTGTTCGCCCTCAAGTACCTAAAGAAGATCGATATCGTGCATCTGAACCATCAGGAGCACGTCTACAACGAGAAGCTGATACAGATGAACTGTAGATCTCCGTTTATTGTCCGGCTCTATCGTACTTACAAGGATAATAAGTAAGTTATATTATTATAAATTTATCTTTTATTAAATGACCTTTTATCTCTCTGAGCTGCAGACGTCATGGTTATTTTCGTCAGTCATTAAAGTAAGTGTCATATTATTAAAGGGAAAAAATTCAAATCAGCACGGTTGTGTAATTTATTTACTTTTGAGGACAACACCAACAGAATAAAGGTCACCAAAGCACACAGTTGCTTCTTTTTAACATACAAAGTTCCTGTTTTAATTTTACCTGTGATTTAAACGATAATTGTGAGTTCACCTTAAATTTATTTGGTACACTGTTTGGGATTAGCCAAATTTTTAATACATTTAATTTTAAACGAAATGTGTCGCTCTGCCCTTGCAATCCTGGATGATCATATTTCTGAAGAAGTATCTATCGCTGGATTAGCGTCCTTTATAAAATTGAGGTGTTTTTCAGGGTGGAGTGTCATATTATTAAATATTAGCGTAATTTCCTATTTTTTCAGGCAATCTTCCAGAATTTATTCAGACATTATTTTCCTTCAGTGCAAGTTAAAACATCTTCTCGTTCGTTCAGAGAATTTCTCTCTTTTTAAAGTTTTGAAAGTTTATTATTTCTAGACCCAATATTAAAAAAACTGTCCATAAATTATCTTAATTTCTCTCTTTTTTCAGGCAATAATTTTAAATATTTAATTCTCCTCAGACAAAAAGAAATTCGAAGAGGGAAGTGGCTGTGTTGCTCGAAGGACAATACAAATCAATCAAACCAGATGTATTCAGAGCAATTTTTATTTTAAAAAGCTTAGCAGAGCGCTTTCGGCGTATGAGCCATCATCAGTGCTAATTCTCAGTTAAGCCCAGAAGTTTACCATAGTGGGAACACATTCGATATTATTAAAATTACACTTAACATTTAGACACACTTAAGAATACTATACAGAACACTAACAGAACAACAAACTATACAAACACAAAACAGGACGAACAGTATTTAAAAAGGGAAGGACGTTGGTCTCCTTTGTGTTTTGTTTACATTTATTGTGATTTTCCATTAACTGACAATTAGCACTGATGATGGCTCATACGCCGAAAGCGCTCTGCTAAGCTTTTTAAAATAAAAATTGCTCTGAATACATCTGGTTTGATTGATTTAAAAAAGAAATTCGTTGCTTTCTTCCAGGCACTCAGAGTCATGTATCATTTCTTCCAGGCAATTAGGGATTAATTATAACAATTAAATTGTGCCTTCGTTCTAAGCAATTATTGTCTGAAATAATAATAATAATACGTTTATTTCCAAAATTACAAAATTTAAATACAAAATACCTATTCTACTTTACGTACTAGTACAAGGAAGAAATAAACGATTAGTACCGAAGCTGCTCTATTTAGAAGCTTGTTGGTACTTTTTCTTTAGACAAAAAAATATTTTTTCTAGGCACAGTTCTGGGCAAATAAATTTGAGTGCCTGAAAGTAAAATATATTCTAATTGATCTGCAATAATTGCCTGGAAGGAAGAATCAATTTATCGAATGCAAAAATGCCTGAATAAATTAAGTGAATTGAAGTGAATGATACTTCAAGTGAGTTTACTGGAAAGAAATATGTAGTTTAATTGCCTCAAATGTATTGAAAGACACTTCATTAGAATGATTGTAAATAAAAGAACTGCTTGGGATTAGAAAATTCAGTAGTTTTGGTCAAATTAATAAAAAGTGCCTGGAATATATAAATCCGTTGCCTGGACTGAACTGCCTGGAATAAAATATTAATTTTCGCTTAAGTGTATGAAAACTGAATTGCTTGCAATAAGGTAATTTTATGATTTTAGTCAAAAAAAATTAAATTAAAGGCTTCTAAAATCAAAAGCTCAAATACGCTTTTAAAAATCACGATTGAAGTGCTTGTAATTTTGAAAAAAAAGAACTCGTCACCTACATGGATTACAAAAAAAACATGGATGAGCTGCTAAAGGATGCATAATTTAACTTGCGTAAAATGAAGTAATTAAACTAGCTGCCTAGTCTCTGGAACTGCCTGAAATTTCAAATAAAAACCCCTTTTATGGGTACTACTTCTTAGAAAAAAATTATAATTTCAACTGCCTGTAAGAAACTAACTTCTTGAGACTCTAAAGCTTCAAAGGGAAATTTACTACCTCAACTGCCTGGAATTAGAAATCAAGTAGTATAGTCAAAGCAATAAATGCAGATTTGCCTGAAAGAAGTTGTTAATTGGGCCTGTAAACAATATTTGAATTCTCTATATAAAATATTGTTTTAATTCTTAGTAATTAATTACTTCTTCCAGGCAATAGGTCACCAAATGGAAAATATGTTCCTTTGCGGTTCATTTACTCCAGCCTAAAAAACTATTTGTTTCTCCCTTTTAAATACTTCCATTTTATCCAGGCATTATTATAGTCTTTAGTTCAAGTTAATGCATCTTTTTATTTATTCAGACAACCTGCCTCATTTTCATGCACAAAAACAGGTTTTCCTTACCGACCTAAGTTAAAACATCTTCTTGTTCGTTCAGAGAATTTGTCCCAATTTTATTATTTCTAGACCCAATATTTAAAAAAAAAAATGTTTTACTTTCAGGCTCTGACTGTCCATAAATTATCTTAATTTCTCTCTTTTTAGACAACTTTTGCAGGCAATAATTTTAAGTATTTAATTCTCCTCAGACAAAAAAAAATCGTTGCTCTCTTCCAGAGCCATATTTCATTTCTTCCAGGCAATTAGGGATTAATTATAACATTTAAATTGTACCGTCCTTCTAAGCAATTATTGCCTGGAATAATAATAATAATAATAATACGTTAATTTTCAAAATTACAAAATTTAAATACAAAATACTTGTTCTACTTTACGTACAAGTACAAGGAAGAAATAAACGATTAGTACCGAAGCTGCTCTATTTAGAAGCTTGTTGGTACTTTCTCTTTAGGGATATATATAGTCCAATTGGGGTTTAAAGGTCAATATCGGCTTTTTCTTGTCAAGTCCGAGAAAATATTCCATCAATGGTTTTTCAATACATCACTCATAATTTATTTATATCTGTCCATATTTAATTGTTCTTATTGCCGGTTTTAAAACAACATTAAAAATATGAACAACCACATCTTGTATAAGAAAGGACAAAATGATTTAAATTTAACTACTCACAGTAGCACATAGGAATCAACAAAAGAACATGGGAATTATCAAAAGTTATCGCTCTGTTATTACAAAAATAATAAGAACAATCTATAATACAAGTTATTGACGAAACGATGAAATATATCCACATCTGTCCGTTTAATCCATTGTCCTACTTAAGCTTTAAACGTTGCTGCAGACATTTTTTCCTGTATGGGTCTTGGTCTATAATATTATAAAGTTTCGGTGCTAAATGACGCTGACCAATACTTTTTTTGTACTTCTTACTTGCATTTTTTTAGGCAATAATTGATTCTCTCCAGGCAAAAAAATCTTTTTTCTAGGCACAGTTCTGGGCAAATAAATTTGAGTTCCTGAAAGTAAAATATATTCTAATTGATCTGCAATAATTGCCTGGAAGGAAGAATCAATTTATCGAATGCAAAACTGCCTGAATAAATTAAGTGAATTGAAGTGAATGATACTTCAAGTGAGTTTACTGGAAAGAAATATGTAGTTTAATTGCCTCAAATGTATTGAAAGACACTTCATTAGAATGATTGTAAATAAAAGAACTGCTTGGAATTAGAAAATTCAGTAGTTTTGGTCAAATTAATAAAAAAGTGCCTGGAATATATAAATCCGTTGCCTAGACTGAACTGCCTGGAATAAAATATTAATTTTCGCTTAAGTGTCTGAAAACTCAATTGCTTGCAATAAGGTAATTTTATGGTCTTAGTCAAAAAAAATAAACTAAAGCCTTGTAAAATCAAAAGTTCAAATACGTTTTTAAAAATCACGGTTGAACTGCTTGTAATTTTGAAAAAAAAAGAACTCGTCACGTACATGGATTCCAAAGAAAAACATGGATGAACTGCCTTCAAGGATGCATAATTTAACTCGCCTAAAATAAAGTAATTAAACTAGCTGTCTAGTCTCTGGAACTGCCTGAAATTTCAAATAAAAACCCCTTTTATGGGTACTACTGCCTAAGAAAAAATTGTAGTTTCAACTGCCTGTAAGAAACTAACTTCTTGAGACTCTAAAGCTTCAAAGGGAAATTTACTATCTCAACTGCCTGGAATTAAAAATTAAGTAGTATAGTCAAAGCAATAAATGCAGATTTGCCTGGAAGAAAATGTAAATTGAGCCTGTAAACAATATTTGAATTCTCTATATAAAATATTGTTTTAATTCTTAGTAATTAATTATTTCTTCCAGGCAATAGGTCACCAAATGGAAAATATGTTCCTTTGCGGTTCATTTACTCCAGCCTCAAAAACTATTTGTATTTAAATACTTCCGGTTTGTCCAGGCATTATTTGTCTTTAGTTCAAGTTAATGCATCTTTTTATTATTTTCATGCACAAAAACATGTTTTCCTTACAGTTTCTTACTGACCACAAATGATCCTCATTTTTCTACTCTCAGACACTTTTTATTTGTTCTACATGTTTCATTTCTTCCAAGCAATTGGGGGTTAATTATAACATTTAAATTGTAGCTCACTTCTAGGCAATTATTGCCTTAAATAACTGAGGCATTTTTAAATATATATTTTTTTAATTCCAGACACTTTTGCAAGCAATAATTTTGTCTATTAAAAAGAAATTAATTCAGCTGCAATAACTGCCTGGAAGTAAAAACAAAGTTCTATCAATAATTTTTTTTTTCTATAATTCTTCGTTCCAGACACCTGTATTATTTCTTGCAGGCACAACGTCTTCATATCCAGATAACAATTTATGCCTGAATAATTCAAATTCAAAAGTCAAAATATGCTTTATTGTATAGGTAACTAAAAATGTTGTTGTTTACAAAGCAAGATTACAATTACTAAACTAAAACGAGAAATACAAAAAGTAGTTTGCATAAAATACGTATTTAAAAATGTATTTTTAATCAATATAGGTCGGTTTAAATTTCATAATTTGGTATATTAACATCAGGCAAACATAAAATTTAGCAAACGTTTAGATGTCGACACATACTTAGATTCAAAAAATTCGCGACTAAGAGCACATGTAAGAATGGTAGGACTTAAACAATTTATTAGTTTTTTTTAATGAAATCTATGTTGAATCTTAAATAAAAGGCTACTAACTTCTATTAAATAGTAATGAAATAAACTCTAAGTCACAGGTCTCAAATTTATTAAATTAAAGTCAGAGGATTACACGTGTTTCTCCCATATGAGGCATCATCAGATCCACTTGTGTATTCACTAATAAAAAGAACGAAAAAAGAAGCAGAGAACAACATTACATGACAAGTCAAGGGTAGATATTAAGTTAAAATTGGTAAAATCAGACAAAGACTAGTTTAAATGTCTGAAAAATCAATTGCTTGCAATAAGGTAATTTTATGGTCGTAGTCAAAAAAATTAAATTAAAGGCTTGTAAAATCAAAAGCTCAACTACGTTTTGAAAAATCACGGTTGAACTGCTTGTAATTTTGAAAAAAAAAGAACTCGTCACCTACATGGATTACAAAAAAAACATGGATGAACTATGCTAAAAGATGCATAATTTAACTTGCCTAAAATGAAGTAATTAAACTAGCTGTCTAGTCTCTGGAACTGCCTGAAATTTCAAAAAAAAATTCTTTTTATGGGTACAACTGCCTGGAATTAGAAATCAAGTAGTATAGTCAAAGCAATAAATGCAGATTTGCCTGGAAGAAGATGTTAATTGGGCCTGCAAACAATATTTGAATTCTCTATATAAAAAATTATTTTAATTCTTAGTAATTAACTATTTCTTCCAGACAATAGGTCATCAAATGGAAAATTTTTTCCTTTGCGTTTCATTTACTTCAGGCTCAAAAACTATTTGTATTTAAATACTTCCAGTTTGTCCAGGCATTATTTGTCTTTAGTTCAAGTTAATGCATCTTTTTATTTATTCAGACGACCTGCCTCATTTTTTATTATTTTCATGCACAAAAACAGGTTTTCCTTACTGACCACAAATGATCCTAACTTTTTTACTTCCAGACACTTTTGCAAGCAATAATTTTGTCTGTTAAAAAGAAATTAATTGAGCTGCAATAACTGCATGGAACGAAGAAATTCTTATCCTGGAAGTAAAAACAATGTTTCTATCAATAAAATATTATTTTTTTCTATAATTCTTCATTTCAGGCCTCTTTATTATTTCTTGCAGGCACAATATCGTCATTTGTTTTACTTTCATGATCTTATCCAAACAGCAATTTATTTCTGGATAAATCAAATTCAAAAGTCAAAATATGCTCTATTGTAACTTAAAATGTTGTTGTTTACAAAGCAAGATTACAATTACCAAACAAATAAAACTAGAAATACAAAAAGTAGTTTGCATAAAATACGTATTTAAACATTTATTTTTAATCAATATAGGTCGGTTCAAATTTATATATTAATTTTATTTATACATAATTTGGTATATTAACATCAGACAAACATAAAATTTTAGAAAAGGTATAGATTTGGACACATACTTAGATGCAAAAAATTCGTTGTAAAACACACAAAATATTGATCTACGAGTAAAAGCACATGTAAGAATGGTAAGACTTAAATCATTTTTTATAATATTCTTATGATACCAGAAGTTGCGTAAACAAACACTTAGTTACTCAAAAAATTAACACAAATTTGAACAAGAGATCTTTAAACTATCTTGCACCAAAAATTTGTAATTTAATTCCAAAGAACATCAAGAGTGTTAAAAATAGGTTCAAAACATTTAAAAAATTATGTAAAAACTTTATTTTCAAAAATAGAACAAAACTTAAAAAACTCTTCATCATAAGTTAGATTTTTGTGAAAGTGAATTAAGGTTGGGCGTAGGTAATGATGCGTATTCATTTGTATATGTTTTGTTATTGTGGCTCATTCTCATTATTCATTTGTATTGTTTTTGTAATGGTTAGGGTATACTTTATTAATTTTTTTTTCGTTAAAACAGTTCGGAGCACATGCAGATATTCGGTTATCTAGGTGCATAATTCGTAATTTTGTATGTCTGTGCTATGCATTATATTTATGTGTGTGGATATATGAAGTAAAAGTAAAAAATAAATTATGAGGCAAATGTTTTTTGTTTATTGAATAAAAAGCTACTAACTTGCATTATGTAAACATCAGTGCCTGTAAGGATCTTCTCCTTCCTAAATAATGAGCGACATAAATCACGAGGTTTAACCCTGCAAATGTATCTAACAGCTCGCTTTTGCAGTACAAAAAGAGGCCCAACAATGCCCCTGACATAATTACTTTAAATGTAAAAATAGAGAGATACAGATTACGGCTTAGGTCCTACTATAATAAATCCCGAATAATTCCAGATACGTGTACTTCCTTATGGAATCCTGCTTGGGCGGAGACCTGTTTTCCTTACTGCACAAGCAAAAGACCAAACGATTCGAAGACAAGGACGCGAAATTCTTATCCGCGTGCGTATTGGAAGCCCTCGAGCACCTCCACAGGTAAATCTGTCCATTAATCAGTCCAAACATCCCCAAGTAAGTTGTCGATTTCAGTAAGGGGGTAGTCTACAGGGATCTCAAACCGGAAAACCTGTTGGTCGACAAAAACGGATATTTAAAACTGACGGATTTCGGATTTGCCAAGAAAATTCCCGCCAGGGGTAAAACGTTCACGTTCGCCGGTACTCCCGAGTACGTCGCCCCCGAAATTGTCCTAAACAGGGGCCACGATAGGGCCGTGGACTATTGGGCGTTCGGAGCGTTCATTTTCGAATTACTTACAGGTAAAACTTCATCAAGATCCTTTTAGAGCACAGAACTATCAGTATCACTAAGGCTCTTTATGAGGGATTAACAGTGGTTGACCTTAATAGTCCGGGGAATCTGTACCATATTTCATGAAAAAAAAAAATTGCAACCCGCAAACGAATGACTGGATATGGTAAAGGGGTTCATAAGAAACACAAAAAAAATAAATTCATACCTGGGGTAGTTGCGGGGTGGTTTTGCGGGGGTGAAAACTGAAAAAAACAGCTGGAGCATTTTTCTATCGCCATTTCCGGCGAAAGTTGACGCCCAAATGAAAAGTGCTTAGTGGCAAAGTTGTAGATAATATAAAAATCTATAATTTTTGTAGAGGCCACTTTTGAACATAACCTCAAAATGTTCAAGATAAATGCAAAAATTGCGAATTTTTTTTTTTTTTTGTTTTTTATTTTTCATTTATCCAAAAATTATGCAATTTTCATAAAACTTGGTATAAATATACCCTCTAGTATCCTAAATAATCTCTATTTTTTTCAGTACTATACAATAACAATTTTTCAAGAAATTCAAGTTTTTCAAAAAAATTACTTTTTTTTTAAACGAAATTTGTCCTTCAGAGAATTGTCCTAGGAAGTTCATATGGGGCTCATTTTTTTTTGTTTTTATTTCTACTTTTTAATAAGATAAAGAAAGGTTATACTTCCCATTTGAAAATAAGCCAAAAAATGCAAAAAACTGAAAAATTTTTTTTTGCAACAATGAACTTTTTAATAATTTACTAACAATTTTTAAAATGTCAAAAAAGTAATAGCACCACTAGATTCTACGAAAAAAAATACATAAGAAAATATATTTTTCATCATGTAAAGTTCAATAGATTGTTTTATGCAGGAGACAATTCAAGCTTACCCCCCAGTATATATCACATGCCTCGACGCGTATTCTGTATATTACACTAAATCAGCCATATAAGTCGATGTCGCTATATAATTATCGACGTGCAGAATTGATTTTTCGAACTTATCAGTGGCGGCTCGTGACTTTAGGAAGAGGTGAAGCGCAAAACCCAAAATATACCATAAGCAGCAAAAACAAAATTTTAAAACACATAATAAAAAATTAATATTAGAGAGACACTTACCCACGCTTATTGTTACATCCGAGGCAGTATTTATTTACTTTTTAAAGATAAGGTCTATTCTTCGGTCTTTTAAAGCTGCAAATTTATCGATGATATCGTCATAAAATGGTTCTACACTTATAAGTTCATTTAAAAGTTCCTTTTCAATAGAAATCTTTGCTAAGTTAGTAAGCCTATTTTCTGTCATTGAATTCCGTAGGTATGTTTTAATTCTTTTTAAGCAAGAAAAACTACGTTCAACTGAAACACTTGTAGAAGGAATGGTCACAATTAGACGAATTAATTTTGCAGCTTCTTTAAAAATGTCACTATTTTCGTGTAACTGTTCCAACAGTTTATCTAACTGAATATTGCGGTTATTTTCGTCATTATAGATGAAGTTTAATTCATTTTTTAGCCGTGGCAAATCAGTAAATATATTAGGGAAAGAGTCTTTTAAATTATTTAATGATTCAATGGGAAAATCCCTAGAATACTCTTCAAACTTAGTTGTATCTATCAACGTAACAAAAGCAATTTTTTCCAAATCTTGAAACCTCGTATCAATTTGTCCTAATATTGTATCTAAAAGTTCATAATATAGAACTTTGTACTTTTGAAAAAGTTCTTTGGTCGTCAAAGTTTTTCGTCCATGACGATAATTCGATGGCACTGACACTCTCAAACTCACGAAATCAAATAATGATTGGAAACTGTTTTCATTTCTCTTTTCTTTAATAAGTTGCTGGGTGTTCTGAATTTGTGACATGCAAAGGCTAATATTTAGTGAACGTTTCTGTAACGTGTCAAAAAGAATATTAGTAATTTCGAAAATGTCACTGAAAATGCTGATGAAAAGACCAAACTCAAAATCATGGAGGTGGTTCAAGAAACCAACGTTTTGAGTTATTGAAGTTTGATCCGAAGTTTTGTCATCTTTAATTTCAGCAAATACTTGTTTTAAAACATCCCATTCATTATAAATAACATTTACAATCTTAGAGTTAGATGTCCATCGCGTTATTGCTGACGTAGGTATTCTTCTTTTAATGATCTGATCAGCTACATAAGTTCTTTTTGAAGAATGATGAAAAAATGAGGGAAAACTATTTACATTTGCAAAAAAAATACGACATTGTGGTATAGTACTGCAACTCTGTTGGAGTACTAAATTAAAACGGTGGGCTGCACAGTGTACAAAAACGGCTTGTGGAGCTTCAACTTTAATTTTTGATTGCAGACCATTTACATGTCCAGACATAACACTAGCACCGTCAAAACACTGCCCCACTAATTTCGAACGATAATCATATTTTTCTATTCTTTTGGTAACTAAGTTAAAAAGAGCATCAGCTGTTCGGTCCGAACTTACATCGAAGAATCCTAAAAATCTTTCGACCACTTTCCCTGCACTATTAACAAATCTAATTATTATGCTGCATTGGGACTTTTGAAGAATGTCCGTTGAATCATCCACTTGAATAGAAAAAAAATTACATTTTTTTATTTCGCGGTCTATATGTTCATCGAGATAATCGGAAATGCAGTCTATTAGTTCATTTTGAATAGTTTTTGAATTGGCAGAGAAAATAGATGATACCTTTTTATAATGCTCTTGAATATCTATGTTACTAATCGATATGTACGAGTGCAAAAGTTCTTTAAAATTACCACGATTGTCCAAAGAATAAGTTTCATCATGCCCCGAAATGCTAGCTCTTGCTTGGCTAAATACACAGTAGCACGAATAGGTAACTGCATAAACAACTTATCAATCCCAAATAGGTTTTTTTCAATTCAATTTGGCTACTTTTTTATCGAAATCGGCGATTATACACATATTTCAGGACCTCTAAATTAAAACACGATATAGTGTGTACATTTTTTATGTGTAATATCCCGTTTCTGTTTGGAATTACTTATTAGAGGTATTGATGTTGCAGCTCGGAAAGAGATTACCTTCGAAAGATCATTGAATTGCAGATGAATAATGTCTGTATAAGGCAAATAATAATCTAAGTACGGCAGTTAAATAGAAATCAACGCATCAGCATATACTATACACTCATAGATCCCCTCTCCTAATTTTTGCTGCAGCTGCTCCCATAGTCTAAATATGTAAGGTCTGCTCGGTTGGGATGCGCACTCGTCCGGTTGCGCAGCTTCATACTTCTTAAACGCTTTGCTATGCAAGCAAGTACCCAACCAGGTTTTATCACTAAAATGTGTTAAAACGACGAGAACATCATAATCGATCCTCTGATTTTATTTCAAAGAATATGCTTGAACATCAGCAAAAAAAGTGACATGAAAAATTACTTAAAGTGTGAACTTGCGCCATATCCGTTGTCACTTTTTTCTGAAAACGGTATGCGGAAAAATGTTAAATCGCAACTATTTGACCTTTTTACCATCACAGAACCTACACCGGTTACCGAAAACGTTGTACATGTCATCGATGGCGGCTTTTTATTACGAAAAGTTGTATGGCAAAAAAATGATACTGTACAGATTATTATTGAAAAATACTTATCTTTTGTGCAAAATCATTATGCGACGAATTCGTGCATTATATTCGACGGTTGTCCAGAAAGTGAGACTGATAACTCGACTGCAAGTTCAACAAAAGCAAGCGAACGATTAAGGCGGAAAAGTTCTTCGAACTTTCACCTTGAACTGCACACACAAGTTACTCTTTCGCAAGAGAATTTTTTGTCAAATGAAAATAACAAGGTAGAATTGATCAAACACTTAGAAAAAGCTTTTAAGTTTGAAGGTTATTCAGTTAAAGTCGCTGAAGAAGATGCAGATTCCTTAATTGTTAATAGTTCAATTGAAATTGCTGAAAGTAATATGTTTAAAAATTCAGCAACTGGAGTAACTGAATATAACAAGCAGATCGTCATTGTAGGCCAAGATGTTGATCTTTTAGTTTTATTGCATCAATTCAATTTAAACAATGCACCGATCTACTTTTTGAAAGTAGGTACAGGAAAAGTAAATGATGCAATTTATTCATCAAAAAGTTTCAAATTCCAGCACTACCAATCTATTATTGCTTTTATCCATTGTTTTACTGGCTGCGATTCAACATCTGGGTTCGCAGGGAAAGGCAAAAAAAAAACAGTGGAAGCGCTCATGAACTCTCCGAGGCTGAATTAGCAAAGCTATTTTATGAGCCTGATTCTCATCCAACTGTAATAGCTCACAATGGTTGTAATATGATTGCACATATTTACAATTACACTAAAGGAAAAGCAACTTTGAACGATTTGAGATTTCAGCGTTACGAAATCTTAACTGCTAAATCTACATTCAAATTAGAAAAGTTACCACCAACAATTGGAGCAGCTACACAGCATTGTTTCAGAGTATATCATCAACTTCAAATGTGGCTTGGTAACAACTTAAGGGCAACCATGTGGGGATGGAAAGAGTCACTCGTGAATAATAGTACAATTCTTATGCCTCGAAGAGTTACTCAAAAAAATCTTTTGCACCTGCAAAGGTAATTGTAGTACAAATCGATGTGGGTGTAGGAAGCATGGGCTATCGTGCACATCCTTGTGCACTAATTGCCAAGATACAGGCAACTGCTCCAATATCGATGAAATAGAGGAAGATTGCAGTGATTCGGAAGAGATTTTAAATGAGTTTGAACTTCCAAGAATCTCATTAGACGCCGAAAATGAAGAAGAATGTGAAGACTCTGATATCAGCGATTATGAAGATGCGGAAAACGCTGAAGAACCAGATTGTACTGGAGAGTCCGACCATGAACAAGTTTCACAGCATGTAAATAAAAAAAAAGACTAATAAATCAATAAAACAATACGTCGTATTATATAAACTGTACATAATGTAAAAAATTTTCTTGTATCATAAAATGTATAATGTATTCATAAAATCAAATACTGCAATAATAATATTTTCAGCAACTTTGTAAAATTTTAATCAATTTTGTACAATTATTTCATACTTCATTAAATATCTTTTATGGAAATATGTAAAAACCGCTGATTTCAATCAAAAAGTAGCCAAATTTTGTTTAATAAAATCGATTTGGAATTGGTAAGTTCGAAAAATCGATTCTACCCTTCGAAAATTATAAAGCGACGTCGATTTCTCTGGCTGATTTAGTGTAATATACAGAATACGCGTCGAGGCACGGGATACATACTGGGGGGTAAGCTTGAATTGTCTCCTGCATAAAACAATCTATTGAACTTTACATGATGAAATATATATTTTCTTATGTATTTGTTTTCGTAGAATCTAGTGGTGTTATTACTTTTTTGACATTTTAAAAATTTTTAGTAAATTATTAACAATTAATAAAAAGTTCATTGTTGCAAAAAAAAATTTTTTTGCATTTTTTGGCTTATTTTCAAGTGGGAAGAATAACCTTCCTTTTTTTTTTTTAAAGTAGAAATAAAAACAAAAAAAATAAGCCCCATATGAACTTCCTAGGACAATTCTCTGAAGGACAAATTTCGTTTAAAAAAAAAGTAATTTTTTCGAAAAACTTGAATTTCTTGAAAAATTGTTATTGTATAGTACTGAAAAAAACAGAGATTATTTAGGATACTAAAGGGTATATTTATAACAAGTTTTATGAAAATTGCATAATTTTTGGATAAATGATAAATAAAAAACGAAAAAAAAAATTTTTTGCAATTTTTGCATTTATCTTGAACATTTTGAGGTTATGTTCAAAAGTGCCCTCTACAAAAATTATAGATTTTTATATTATCTACAACTTTGCCATTAAGCACTTTTTATTTGAGCGTCAACTTTCGCCGGAAATAGCGATAGAAAAATGCTCCAGCTGTTTTTTTCAGTTTTCACCCCCGCAAAACCACCCCGCAACTACCCCAGGTATGAATTTATTTTTTCTATGTTTCTTATGAACCCATTCACCACATCCAGTCGTTCGTTTGCGGGTTGCAATTTTTTTGTTAAAAAGTACAGATTCCCCGGACTATAAGCCGAATGTTCATGTTAACGGTTTATTCCTACAGGAAGAACTCCGTTTAGGACAGGGGACAGCAGCCACATGAAAACTTATAATAAGATCCTAAATGGCATCGACAACGTGAATTTCCCGAATTATGTGAATCCCAAGGCGGCTAATTTAGTGATGAAACTGTGTAAGCCGATACCGGCCGACAGATTGGGCATGCAAAAAGGTGGTACTAAGGACATTAAGGCCCATAAATGGTACCAAGGTAGGTTTTTGAAATGTGCTTAGAATGTTCTTATATATAGAAATTGTGTCTGTTTTTTGAAGGATTTGATTGGCAGAAGTTCCAGCAGTGTGGCATGCCGTCACCGTTCAAACCGAAATTAAAGGACGTCACGGACACGTCTAATTTCGATTTGTTTAAAATTGATAAGGATTATCCGCCCGATGAGCTTTCTGGATGGGACGAACACTTTTAATTTAATTTTAACGAACAAAACAACCAAAAAATGTGTAATTTTTAACTCACGGCGCGAGACTAACCATTTATAGATGTATACTTATAATATTAAATATATTTTATTTTATTAGCTTATTGTTTCTATCAAATAGTATGTCGTTATGAATGTTGCGTCTAAACCCACCTTAAGCCTCAAAAGGCAAAATGACATTGACAGTTCAATTAGTTACTACTTTACAACCGCACACCATTGTTGCCAAGCTTCAACAAATTTTACTGTAGACTGTAGTGCAACATCGTTGCCAATATGCATATAGAAAATTTACATTACCTCAGTAATATGCGAGGGACACTTCATTAAATGATTAATCATTAATTTTTAATTATATACCTAATTAATGGCTGTTCTTTCATGTTAAAAACTATTATCCCGAAACCGCTCTAGCGGCTTGCCCAGTCTAAGGGTGAATCGTTTAAAATATATCTGGCAACAGTGCCTTAATTTTTTATTTGACCTTGACAGTTCAGTTTGTTACTACTTTATAACAATATACCATTGTTGCCAAGTTTAAAGAATCTGTGGGTGCTGTGAAGTAGAGACAACAGCGTTGCCAAAGTGTAATATATTTCTGAGCCCATGGAATATTTACATCACCTTAATAATATGCAAGGAACATTGCCGGGAATTTTACAATTTCACTGAATTACCAAATATTTTTCTCTTAATTATATTATGTCAATAGTTGCCATAGATATTAAAAATTATTATCTCGAAACCGCTTTATCAACTTACAGAATGCAACAAGGTTGAGTCATTTAAAATATATCTGGCAACAGTGTCTTATTTTTATGGACGATTTTTGGACGTTGACAGTTCAATAAGTGCGAACTGTAGTGCAACAACGTTGCCAATATGTGATAAATTTCTGAACATATGGAATATTTACATCACTTCAGTAATCTTTAAGCAACACTAAAGATTTTAACATTTTTGAATGGCTTAATATTATTTTTTTAATTATATGTAAATAGTCGCTGTTGTTTGAGGTTAGGAACTATTATCTTGAAACTGTATCAACTTGTATATTTTGACGTTGACAGCAGACAATTAGTTAGCGAAACTAACCATTTATAGATATATACTTATAATATTTCGTTTACTTATAATATTAAATATATTTTATTTTATTAGCTTATTGTTTCTATCAAATAGTATGTCGTTATGAATGTTGCGTCTAAACCTACCTTAAGCCTCAAAAGGCAAAATGACATTGACAGTTCAATTAGTTACTACTTTACAACCGCACACCATTGTTGCCAAGCCTCAACAAATTGTACTGTAGACTGTAGTGCAACATCGTTGCCAATATGCATATAGAATATTTACATAACCTCAGTAATATGCGAGGGACACTTCATTAAATGATTTATCATTAATTTTTAATTATATACCTAATTAATGGCTGTTGTTTCATGTTAAAAACTATTATCCCGTCTAAGGGTGAATCGTTTAAAATATATCTCGCATTACTTTTTTCATTGGCGTTGACAGTACAGTTTGTTACTACTTTATAACAACATACCATTATTGCCAAGTTTAGAGAATCTGTGGGTGCTGTGAAGTGGAGACAACAGCGTTGCATATATGTGATATATTCCTGGGCACATGGAATATTTACATCACCTTAATTATATGCAAGGACCATCTGGGAATTTTACAATTTTACTGAATTACCAAATATTAATCTCTTAGTTATATTATGTAAATAATTGCATTTAAAATATATCTGGCAACACTGTCTTTTTTTTGTGGACGATTTTTGGACGTTGACAGTTCAATTAGTTACTATTTTATAACCGTATAACATTGTTGCTAAGTTTAAAGAGTTTGTAGGTGTTGCGAACTGTAGTGCAACAACGTTGCCAATATGTGATAAATTTCTGAACATATGGAATATTTACATCACTTCAGTAATCTTTAAGGAACACTAAAAATTTTAACATTTTTGAATTCCTTAATATTATTTTTTTAATTATATGTAAATAGGCGCTGTTGTTTAAGGTTAGGAACTATTAGCTTGAAACTGTATCAACTTACACAGTCTAAGGTTGAAATATTTAAAAGATATCTGGCCACAGTGTCTTCCTTTTTATCATTGACCATCTTTTGACGTTGACAGCCGACAATTAGTTTCTACTTTATAAAATATGCCATTGTTGCCAAGTTTAAAAAATCTATGAGTGCTGTGAAGTGCGTTGCCAAAATGTGATATATTCCTGAGCCCATGAAATATTTACATAACCTTAATAATATGCAAGGAACACTCAGGAGTTTTACAATTTCACTGAATTAGGTACCAAATATTAATCTCTTAATTATATGTGAATAATCGCCGTTATTTGATACAAGTCTAATTCAACCTAAAATATATCTGGCAACAGTGCATTTTTCGGATGATATTTCTGGCATTGACAATTGACACCCTGTCAATGACAGTTGACACGTTCCTTCTGAAAAAAAATTACAAATAATTCACGTGTGACGGACGCGTGCATTTAAAATTGGGTTTCGGCAAAAGAAAATCGCAATTTTCTGGGAAAATTAGTTAATTTTGGAACCTTAAGCGTTCCAAAATGTTGGTGCTGTTCGAAACGGCCGCTGGTTACGCCATTTTTAAGGTAAATCACGTTTTAAAGCGGTTTAAAACGTGTTTATGTTTCTAAAACCTAACCTAACATTTTTGAAAACCATGCTTGTTTTCAGCTTTTGGACGAGAAGAAACTCGAAAAAGTCGATAGTTTGTACAACAGTTTTAGAAATGTGGACTCCGCTAGTGAGGTGTAAGTACTAATTTTCCTTTTATTTTATTATTTATATTAAAACTGTGAATATCCTTAGAACCTTTAATTTCCATTCTTAAGCCTCTCGAAGAGATGCTACAACTACTACAACAAGAATTTCTTATTTTTATAAAAATTTTACACACTTATAGTCATAGTAGTAATCACAATCAGAAATTTTCGCTTTTTACACAACATTATTTAAGCAGTTTTGTCTTCCTCCTCTTGTTGTTCGTCGGGAACAACGGGATTTAAAAAATTTGTATAACCTTCTGACTGCTTCTGTAGATTCACCAGACCTGCTATATTCAATAGGTCTAGCAATACCTACGAGAAATACAAGGTCAAACAGCCTTTTCTACCAACCTTTCTGTAGAACAAACATCAAGTACAATAGCTTTATTGCTAGATCAGCCAGGCTTGCAAATAATAGTACATCTCTGAACATAGATTTCAATATAAGTCCAAGGCGCTTTGCTAAGTTTGTTGAGGATTTTCATGTGTGACTTTGTATATTGTTGTGGGGTTTTTGCTATTCTGTTTAATTGTGTGTACATACTATTCATACTTCATACTATTGTGTGCTGGTTTAAACCAATTTTGGAGGTGATAATTGGGTTCAAGGGAGTGAAAACTGAATTTAATTAATTTTATTGTGTTCTTTTGTTGTATATTTTTTAAGTTCTCCTGTTGCCATTATTTATTAATCCTGTTTTATTCTATGACTGTGATAGTGATGGGTTGTGAATATCAAATGATAATTATATAAAATAATACTAAGTATAAATTGTTTGAGGTTATAAATTATTGTTATTGTAAATTATGCTATTTCTGTAAAAATGGGTAATGCCTGTAAATAAATAAAAAAAAAAAAAAAAAAAAATTATTATTTATAGTCAAAGCATCAACACAAACATATGTAAAATACGCTTTAATATGTGGTTTATTACCTGTCAGAGTTGTTCTTAGCCAATGAGTCTCTACAATGCAAATTCACTCAACAGTCATCCTTCTTATATTGTTAGACATAAACTTGAACATCACATAAAAATAATAAAAAAAAACAATATTTACTGTTCTGTCAACTTTTGGCAATAATAAAATATACTCACCGGGGAACTTCCGTTCCCTTGCATCATCTTAGTCAACATTAATTTACACAATGTCACATTTCAATATATACATATGTCAAACATGTTATCTTTCTTTATTTGACGACTAGCTAGTGTCACCTAAAATAGTAAGGGCTTTTCCAGATGCTCCACTGCCGCTAAACAGTAAGCATCTCAACGAATTAGATGAAGGATATATTTCTACTATATCCTTCTGTTTATTTGTGTCAATCGAGCCCCAGGTAAGGCCCCCATTCTTACCAGACAGCACTCGAGGAATTGCGCATTCGTTCCTAATTGAACAGAGGCTTTCACACCTACTTGTGCGGGCATCTTCAAGAGATCTGTACAGACTTCTCATAATGGCCACATATCTACTCAAGATCAACTATTTCTCACATATTCACCACTATTAAATTTAGCAGCCTGGTTTAACCAGTAAACACAACTCTTTTTCCAACACACCACCTTACACACATTTCTCTCAAACGTTGCTTTCTGACTGACTGGCCAATTAATATTTTTGGGTGTCCTCTTGACTTAATAAAATGATAAAAATAAAATATGTTTTACACATATAACCTCACTTTTGTGGCTGACCTATAATTTACTCATTGGTCCTGTTACAAATAAATTCTCTCTGCATTTTCAGTGTAAAACTAAAACATTTTGAAAAATTCACTGATATAACTGAAGCCTTAGTGGCAACCACAGCTGCCGTTGAAGGAAAACTCTCAAAGAGCTTAAAGAAACTGATCAAAAATCATGTTGCTAAAGACGTACAAGAGCAGTTACTGGTGGCCGATGCCAAACTTGGTAAATGCAATTAATTTTTAAATAATTGTAATATTTCATAATCATATATTTCTTTAGGAAGTGCTATCAAAGAAAAATTCAGCCTGCAGTGCCTCTCTAATAACTCGGTGCAGGAGTTGATGAGGTGCATCAGATCACAGCTGGATAACCTGATATCAGGTCCTCAAAAAAAAGAAATGACTGCCATGGCATTAGGTTTGGCTCACTCTTTGTCCAGGTATAAATTGAAATTTTCACCTGACAAAGTGGACACCATGATTGTCCAAGCTGTTTCGCTGCTTGACGATTTAGATAAGGAACTGAATAACTACACCATGAGGTACATCACATTTTTTTTAAATTTATTTAATTTGGTTTGTTAACCTTGTTACTTGTAGAAATGTCCTAAACCTCCCTCTAACACTGGTCATATGCCTCGCCAGGTTAACAATTTTCCCTTATAAATTATACCATATTAACAAATTTTATACATAATCAAAATTTTGAAAGCATTTTTAACAATGATGATCCAGAACTAGCATTGGAAATTTTATACAGTACTATTACACAAGCATTAAATCATTCAAAAACTCAAAAATTATGTCAAAATAAGTATAAAAAAATAAAACCATGGATCACAATTGGTATAATTAATAGTATCAAAAAGAGGGACAAAATGAAAAAAACACTACTAATTCATAACAATTTAGAAAACAAAACTGCCTTTAATAGTTACCGTAATACCTTATGCACGTTAATCAAGAAATGTAAACAGGATTATTACAAAGCCAAAATCGAGTCTAGTGGTACTGACCTAAAAAAAAAAATAAGATAATAAATGAAGTAACAGATTCAAACAGTAACCAAGATTTTAAGTTTAACGTAACTAACAATAATTCTAGTTTTAATAATAAGTTGGATATGGCAAATTTTTGCAACAAATATTTTGTTGATGTAGGTTACAATATGTATAATAAAATTAAAAATCCTCCAGATTCCCTGCAAATAAAACCATCCACACAGGCTTCAATGTTTCTAAGACCTACTAATAAGAATGAAATTATCAAACAAATTGCTTCTTTAAAAAATTCCTCTGCACCCGGAATTGATGGTATTACAACCGATATTATAAAACATATTCATATCTATATTTCTTCCCCTCTCGCACACATTATAAATTAAATTTTTCAAACTGCAAAGGTCCCAAAAAAATTTAAACAAGCCATAGTAAAACCTATTCACAAGGCAGGTGATAAATCAAATATAAATAATTATAGACCCATAAGTATAATGAACATTTTTTCTAAAGTCTTTGAGAAATGCCTTAAGGACCGCCTGGTGGAATTTTTTAATCAAAACAATATAATTTCTAAGAACCAATTTGGTTTCCAGAGTGGCCTCAGCACAACCGATGCAGTTTGTGTGCTTTGTGAGCAAATAACAGACCATTTGGATGGTGGCAGAAAGTGTCTTACGGTCTTCCTAGACCTAGCCAAGGCATTTGACACGGTCCCTCATAACAAATTGCTCCAAGTCCTAGAATCCTATGGGATAAGGGGAACCGTGTTAGACGTTTTTGCTGATTATTTGATGGATCGGGAGCAATCCGTCAAAGTTGAAAATACTATAAGTGAACCCCTTCAAATTAAAATGGGCATCCCTCAGGGGACTGTTCTGGGTCCAATTTTATTTGTAGCATATGTAAATTCCTTAACCAATATGTCAATACAAAACGGTAGTACTATCTCTTATGCTGACGACACAGCAGTAACTTTCTATGGGGAAACATGGGATTTGGTGAAGGAACATGCTATAAACGGTATAAAGAAAATAAAACACTGGCTAGACTCATTTAAATTATCATTAAATATCACTAAAACTATTTATATAGCATTTTCCCTCACAGCTGCAAACCGTCCATCATTTAATAGTATTTACATAGATAGTCTTATGGATAAACTTCATGAAGTTCACTCTACAAAATATCTTGGAATCTATATTGACAAACACTTAAAGTGGGACCACCACATCCTTAGACTATCAAAAAATATTCGAAAACTAATATACAAGTTTTATGTGCTCAAGGAAATATTAAATAAACAACTTTTGATTTCGATTTATAAAGCAATTGTGGAATCACTACTAAGGTATGGTCTAATTCTTTGGGGTGGGATATACCAAAACACATTGACTTCTTTAAATGTAACCCAAAACTACATTTTAAAAGTTATTTTCAAAAAAAACAAAAGATTTTCTACTGCATTACTTTATTCCAGAAATATTTTTGATGTACGCACATTATACTGTTGGTCGCTCTGTATATATATTCACAAGTCGAATAAATTTAAGAACTTTGTTAATCATCAGTATCAGACTAGATTAAATGTAAATAGACACTTATCAATTCCAACTGTTGCCACTACTATGAAATTAAAATCAATTTTTTACCACGCACCCAAACTGTACAACTTATTACCACCATATATTAGACATACAAAAGTTGTCAAAAAATTTTGTAAAATATCTGGGGATTACATTTATGATCATTTACATATATTTAAAAAACTACTTACTGTTAATTAATTTTCATATTTCATAGCTTTAGGTATTCATACGTGATCGTGAAAGATTTTTGTTTTCTAATGTTTAATTATTTATTGGGTGTTAAATGGAAACTTTGCAATAGTTAGTGGATGGGACATATTTTGTTTAAATATTTATTTTTATAAAATTGTTTTTGATTTTTTGCACATACAGGTATTTGGTTACCTAGGTGCACCTTAAAATGTACTGAGATAGATTATAATTATTGGATTTTATTACACATACTTTGTAAAAGCTTATATGTAATATATCCGAGAGAGTATCCGAGAGAGAGAGAGTATTACCAATCCCTGCATCCTCCCTCACCAAGAACTCACTTATATACCTTAGCAAAAAAATTTACAACCATGTTCCTCTATGTATCAGACAAATTTTAGAAGTCAAGAGATTCAAAAAGGAATTAAAATCACTTTTATTATCCAGGGCATATTATAGCCTTGACGATTTTTTTAATGATACCTTTTAACCTGTGCTCTGACATCATTTTAGTGTTTTAGTTTTGTTTCCTGTTAAATAATTTAATTTACTTCTTCTAAATTCTGTTTTTAGTATGCTTGTACAATTTAGTATGCTTACTTCTAATTTAGTTTTTAGGATGCTTGTACACAAGATTTTGTTGTCTTACGTAATATAGCACATTTTCTTTCTTTAGATGCAGGGAATGGTATGGTTGGCATTTTCCAGAGTTGGGAAAACTTATTACCGATAACATGGCCTTTGCCAAAACTTTGAAAGTTATTGGGACCAGAGAACATGCCATCACATCTGATTTATCTGATATTTTACCTGAAGATGTTGAAGAAAAGGTACTTAAACTTGTGAACACTTGAAATTTAATTTAATAATAAAATAATAATTTGTTCAGGTTAAAGAGGCGGCGGAAATTTCAATGGGCACAGAAATTTCCGAGGAGGACATTCTAAACATACTTAGTCTCTGTGACCAGATAATAGATATGACTAATTATAGGCAACAGTTATACGACTACTTAAAAAATCGCATGATGGCCATAGCACCCAATCTCACCATTTTAGTGGGTGATTTGGTTGGGGCCAGACTTATTTCACATGCTGGTAAGTACATCCCTCTTTAATCTATAAATTGAACCTTAAAAAAATCAATGTTTTGGCCAGGTTCATTGATAAATTTGGCCAAACATCCTGCCTCAACCGTACAAATCCTTGGAGCTGAAAAGGCTTTATTTAGGGCCTTAAAAACTAAAAAAGACACTCCTAAATATGGTCTGATTTATCACTCACAGTTAGTGGGGCAGTCCAGCACTAAAAATAAGGGAAAAATGTCCAGGTACATTTAACATTTTCTTCACCTAGTTGTGTTCTTTTTTATTAGGAGTGATTACTTTTTAGGATGTTAGCAGCCAAAGCTTCATTGGCCACGAGGGTTGACGCTTTGGGCGAGGACGTGACTATTAATTTGGGTGCAGAACATAAGGCCAAACTGGAAGCCAGATTGAGGATTTTAGAGGAGGGCAATGTGAGAAGGATTAGTGGTACTGGTAAGTTTAATTTTTTTTTAAGAGGGTGTTTGATATACAAGGGAATATGAAAATTGACAAGAGACTCACATTCAGTAAACACATAGATGAAGTTGTAAAAGCATCATTAAAAATTCTTGGTTTTATCATTAGGTCCACAAAAGATTTTATGAATTTGGAAAGCCTTATTGCTTTATATTATAGCTTGATAAAATCTGAATTGCTTTATGCTGCAATAGTATGGTTCCCTAACTATGAGGTACATATTGACAGGCTCAAGTATGTACAATGTAAGTTTTTAAAGTATTTTATTTTCAAAGCTGATGGTTTTTACCCCCCAAGAGGCTGTGATCATAGCTTTCATAACTTTTATTCAAAGCAACCAACTTTTTCTATTTAAACTCTGCTGCAATAAAATTAATGCTTTAGACCTTTTAGGGGGAATTTTTTTGTACTTCCTATACACAAAAGAAGGCCACAGTTCAATTTGATCTTGAGAATACCCAAACCAACTTAAGTAGAAATGCTCCTTTATACCGAGCCTATTCATGGTTTAAGACACTGAATAGTGAGAATAACATTGACCTTTTTAACGGCTCTACAACTGCTTTTAAAAAAAAAGGTGATGCAAGCATTATCTTCTGCAGCATAAATTATTGGTTCTCAATTGATTACAGTTAATTCAATTCTACAAAGGTCTTAAAGTCAGGAAGGGATCATGTAAAAAGTGAGAAGGCAACAAATTTATGTACTTAAATCTACATTTACTTTAAAATGGGCCTGGGTACATGTCAATATACACAGTGTGGTTTACATTCATACTAATTTAAACTTATCCTCAGGTAAAGCAAAGGCCAAATTCGAAAAGTACCATGGAATAAGTGAAATAAAACAATACCCAGACGCCGCGGACAGTACCTTACCATCTACCAGCAAGAGACAAAGGGCAGAATCTGAAGTAAAACATGAAGTCAAAGAAGAAAAAGAAGTACCTGAAGAAGTTGAAATTAAACAAGAAAAAAAGAAAAAGAGGAAAGTTAAAGTGGAAGAAGTAGTAGAAGTGGAGGAAGCCGAAACGGAGACTCCCAAAAAGAAGAAGAAAAAGGTGAAGCAAGAACAAGAGGAGGAAATGCCTGAAGTATCATCAGAAAAAAAGAAAAAGAAGAAAGTGAAACAGGAACTGGATGAATCTGCGGTACAGGAACCTGAAGAACCCACAAGCGAGAAAAAGAAGAAGAAGAAAAAGAAGGCCAAGGATGAAACCGAGATGGAGTGATATGTGCTTTATTTGGATAAGTTTAAACATGAAATAGTTGTTAAGATATTAAAAGTGGATTTCTTTATCAGAGTTGTAACTACAAAATGAAAATACATTTTTTTTTGTATCAAAGTTTATTGTGTTTTTGTACACTTAACTAATAATATATATAATCATTTTATTTACACTAAAAATCTTGGCCTACGTCTTAGATTATTGGTGTAAAGTTTGCTTTGCAGTACACTGAAAAAAAAAATATAGATTTTAGACATAATTGTAAAATACCCAAAATTAGGCAGTTTACCGATAAATTCGGACACGGGATCGTTTTCGCCGTCTCCCCTCATGGTTCCAGTGATTTCGTCGTTTTCCACCATCGGCATGAACAATTGCACGAATTCGGGAGTGTATGGAGGTCCTATAGTATCTAAAACCTGTAAAAAACATTCTTTTCTACAAAAGTCACTCGAAATAGTATCTTCCAATCGGCTGTAGTTTATTTTGGCAAATTAGCTTGGCGATTTTCGTGATTTTTTCAGTGGAAGGTTAAGAACATCCCAAGGAGACTTTCAGGCGAATTTGAGCACCAAAAGTGGAGTTAAGACCCAAGTTACCTCAAATTGTCTGTCCTGGATTTTCAAAAATGTTGATAAAAATGGTTCTAATGCATCGATTTATGTAATTTTTTTAGTGAAAGCTTAAGAACATTCCAAAGAAACCTTTAAAACAAAAATCATGCCGATCTGAGCACTAGAAGTGGAGTTATGACCCAAGTTACTTCAAACTGTCTTTCCTCTCGGACATGATTTTCAAAAATGTTGATAAAAATGCTTTTAATGCACGGATTCACATGATCTCTTAGATTAGAAGCTTAGGAATAGTCCAACGAAACTTTTAAAATAAAAATCATGAAAATCTGAATATGAAAAGTGGTGTTAACACCTAAGTTACCTCAACCTGTCTGTCCTCTCGGAGATGATTTTCAAAAATGTTGATAAAAATTATTCTAATGCATGGATTTACATGATTTTTTCAATGCAAGCTTAAGAACATCACAAAGAATCTTTTAAATAAAACATCTTGCCGATCTGAGCACTAGAAGTGGAGTTATGACCCAAGTTACTTCAAATTGTCTGTCCTCTCGGACATGATGTTCATAAATCTTGATAAAATTGCTTCTAAAGCATGGATTCACATGATTTTTTCAATGGAAGCTTAAGTATGTTCCAAAGAAAGTTTTAAAACAAAAATCATGGAAATCTGAGCACTAGAAGTGGAGTTATGACCCAAGTTACTTCAAGCTGTCTGTCCTCTCGGACATGATTTTCAAAAACATTGATAAAAATGGTTCTAATGCATGGATTCACATGATTTTTTCAATGCATGCTTCAGAACATCACAAACAATCTTTTAAATAAAAGATCTTGCCGATCTGAGCACTAGAAGTGGAGTTATGACCCAAGTTACTTCAAGCTGTCTGTCCTTTTGGAAATGATTTTCAAAAATGTTGATAAAAATTATTCTAATGCATGGATTCATATGATTTTCTCAATGGAAGCTTAAGAATATTCCAAAGAAACTTTTAAAACAAAAATCATGGAAATCTGAGCACTAAAAGTGGAGTTATGACCCAAGTTACTTCAAACTGTCTGTCCTGTCGGACATGATTTTCAAAAACGTTGATAAAAATGGTTCTAATGCATGGATTCACATGATTTCTTCAATGCAAGCTTCAGAACATCACAAAGAATCTTTTAAATAAAAAATCTTGCCGATCTGAGCACTAGAAGTAGAGTTATGACCCAAGTTACTGTGTCTGTCCTCTCAAACATGATTTTCAAAAATATTGATAAAAATGCTTCTAATGCACGGATTAACATGATTTCTTTAACGAAAGCTTAAGAATATTCCAAAGAAACTTTTAAAGCAAAAATCATGCCGATCTGAGCACTAGAAGTGGAGTTATGACGCAGGTTACTTCAAACTGTCTGTCCTGGACATGATTTTCAAAAATTTTAATAAAAATGGTTCTAATGCATGGATTCACATGATTTCTTCAATGGAAGCTTAAGAATATTCCAAAGAAACTTTTAAAATAAAAGTCATGCAAATCTGAGCACTACAAGTGGAGTTATGACCTAAAATACTTCAAACTGTCTGTCCTCTTGGACATGATTTTCTAAAATGTTGATTAAAATTCTTCTAGTGCATCGATTCGCATGATTTTTTCAATAGAAGCTTAAGAACATCACAAAGAATCTTTTAAAACAAAAATCATGCCGATCTGAGCACTAGAAATAGACTTATGACTCAAATTACCAGAATGTGACAAAATGTCACATATTGAAACTCTCAATCAAACCTTACCTCTGTAACAAAATATCGTATAAGCGATATATCCGTATCGCCACGCTGCCAACATTGCTTGATATATTTCACCACCGGCACCACACAGCCTGAGCATAACAGGTTCACCATCCGATCCAGAACCATTTTCCGCATCTCTAACTAACAAAAAACAAACTGCTCATAAATCCTAAAACCCCCCACGTTCACTTACTTGCACTAAGATTTCAAGTTCGTCCTGTTTGGACTCGAACAAACGAATAAGCAACTCCAACACCTGAAAGTGTAAAAGAGCATGGCAAGTCACCACCTCATCCAGAAGGGCTAAATGTATAGGAGTGTGTTCGGTTGATAGTTTAAAATAACTAGAGTCTGTCACCGTACATTCCACCCATCTGATCACCCCCAAAGACACCACTGGGAACTTTAAACTTTGATAGATCGTAGCTAAGTCCGCGATAAGTTCACTGCTGCCTTTGTTCCCGTTACAGATACCATGCACTGTCTCTATCGCTTTTATGGTCGCCTGTAGTTCCTCCTTATTTGACACCCTCTTTTGCCCTTTTTTCGGCAGTTCTTCGCTAACGCTCGCGGCATACGCCAGCAAGTGGATGTACTTTGGTTTGTGGTCGGGGTTCAGTTTCACTCCAGGTTTAAATAGGGCGTCCACCAGTAATTCTGGAAATGAATTTTTGAAAAACAACTGAAAATTAATAGTTGACGACTGTTTATACCTAGGAACTGTGGCGTGCGAATTAAATCAATTGGCGGTGGGTCTGGTGAGTTATAGTTTCTATATAGGACAGTAATATCTGCTGGATTTAAAGTGTTTTTTGACAGCATGGCCGTTAAAGCTTGTGCTGCTTGAGGGTACCCCGAGGCCCCATTTAGGGCCATCGTAATTGGCGTTATATCGTTTCCGCTAAAAACAAATATAAGAATTTCAAAAAACGCCTCCTTTTTTTCAAACTTAAAATTCTTACTTTTTCTGAGCACATTTCATAATTTCTTGGGATAATCTTTTCATGCTTGACCCACCCTTATTTTCCCTTGCCAAAATGTGGATAACCAACTGGCTGTAAACGTAAGTGTGCTGCCCATGACAAACCATTTTCTGAAATAAAAATTATGAATTCCAAATAATGAACAGATTAGCACTATCTTACTGCACATTCTCGGCTAGTACTCTGCCACTCTTCGGGATTAGTGAGAAAACTCGTTATAGAAGTTTTTAGCACCCTAGAAAAAACTTCCAACTGCTGTGCAGCGGTGGAAATACTGGTAATTTCACCTTGAAAACCTGCATCAGATATCAACTGAAAACCAATATTATTACAGACCTTTAGGCCTCTTTATAAAACACACTTGCTACCTTTATAGTGAAATTTAACATAAGACAATCGGGATACTCCTCAGCCAGTCTATAAATCAAAGACCTCCAAGTGGGATGTTCAATCAGCTGAGTCAACCAAGCAGGAGTCTCTCCCTCTTCTGTGAAAATCGTATCAGCCTTTTTGGGGTCAAAAGTTTTTAGTATCATTTCTTTTAAATGGTTTTCCACCATTGCCTGGACATCTTGAACCTTCACACCTGTACAATAGTTTGAAACTAGATCAGGATACCCAAGTGCTGTTTAGCCAGTTACCTCCAATAATAAGCCATTCGGCAATTAAATTCGCCATCTGTGCTACAGCCGTGTAGTTTTGAGAGAGTTCCTCAATGACCTGCAAAGGGTTACCACCTGCCTGGAAGTACCTTTTCAGTTGGGAAAAGATCCCCGGTTCCATAATGTAGTCGGGGGTGGCAAACTTGACAGCACAGTCTGCCAGGATTTGGTCGGGGGTTTCAGTTTCATCAGGGCCATCCAACTAGGAGGGATTTTTACGGATTTATAGCCAGAAAATGTATTTGAAGTTGAAGTGGATCAAGGGTAAAGGAACAAGAGAAGGACTTCATACTTTAATTAAAATATGCTTCATTATTTACTAGAGTACTTAAACTAATTACTTAAGTAAAGTTCCAATCCTATTGTCCAATATATTTATAATAATTTCTTTATTGCTTTCAAGATCTAATTAAAATAGACAATATCAAAGTCACAAAACAAACAAAATTGAAATTTGATAACATCTACACAGTACATACTGCTAATAAAAATAGTAAGAACAAACAGATAATGTTGGACATAATAATGGGTGCATTACCTTACCACTTGTATCTCAAGTATGATACATTATGAAGATAAATAAATTAGTAAACAAACCCTTAATATTAATCATAATACACATTTAAAATTGTAAGTCGAAACTATAGATAGATACACTTGCCCAACAGATACCTTGCAGTGTCTTTCCTAAACTTCATGATATTTTTCTCTTGCCTTAGGGCGAGAGGTAATCTAACGAGAGCAGCAAAGGCAGGAGATCTTTGAAAAAAGGCAGAGTGATGAGTTGGGACACTCAGTTCAGCTCTCCCCCTTGTCACAATAGACATACCCTCAGCATAATGATCTTCATTAGTTTGAAAAAGATGCAGGTGTTTCTTTGCAAAAATAGATAACATAAGAATGTACAGAGCTGGAACAGTGAGTAGACCAAGCTTAGTAAAATAAGTCCTACAAGATGTTTGTGGTGTGAGTCTGAGCATGCATCTTATGATGCGTTTTTGTGCTATAAAGACTGAGACGGCGTCAGTTGAAGATCCCCGAAACATCACACTATAAGTGATTAGAGATTGGACTGATGCATAGTAAAAAGTTGCTACAGACAATTTAGGGAAAGCTCTTCTCGTAGACGCCTTATTAACGCGCAGAAACAATAGTTTTTTGCCAAGAGTGTCTATGTGTGGGACCCATGTGAGACAGGAGTCAATTTGTATACCAAGGAACTTTAAGGAAGCTACCTCTCGAAGAGACTTTTTTTCAAACTTTACTAGTAGGGAATTTTGAGGTAAAGTTTTGGAGAATGTCAGTAGCCCGGTTTTATCAGCATTTAGCTTCAGAGCATGATTGTCACACCACTCCTGCATCCTCTCTACCACCTGAGAAGCTCTGACAGATAGTTCTTCAATCAGATGTTCTGACAAGATTATGGAAGTGTCATCAGCATATTGGTTGATAAAACACCCTGGAAAACACTCACTGAGACCATTTACATATAATATGAATAGTACTGGGCCTAGGATTGAACCCTGAGGCACTCCCTGTACCACCAAGGATGACGCTGAGTAAACATATGTACCATTACCAGAGCCAAGGCAAACTGTTTGTTCCCTCTGATCTAAATAAGAGGCTATAAGTCTGGCACAGTTTCCCCTCAGTCCATAATTTTCATAGTGTGAAGCAAAATTTCTGTGTGTTGTTATTGATCAGCCATATATTGAATTCACTTAAAAAAAATTGCATTTGCCTGCGATGCAGTGTGAATCACTGCCACTGAACTTAAACATTCATTGGCAAGGACAGTCCTTGGTTGAACCAAGGCGGAGATATGAAATATGCTTTTGGGAATTGTATTTAATGGACTATCTCTTTAAGATCACTCTATTCATCTTAGAGACTATCTTTGATCCATGAAAATGATCAAATATATCCATCCCTGAATCCATCTTACCGGACACAAAATGTATCATATCATATGTTGCCAATTGCTAGTTCTGCTTTGGTAAAAAGATCACTTATTTATGAGAGCATAAACATATATAATCATTTGCCAAGGGTCTTAAGAGCTTGTACTTCTCATAAACAATTTAAAATAAAGGTTGAGTTGTGTTTGGTTGTTTGTGGTGCCCATTATAGACTTGATGAATACAATTATGATAATATTTAAATTGTATACAGAAGAATATTATATAGAATTTTATTTTTTATCTAAATTTAATGTTTCTTTTAATTATATGACTTTCGAAGAACAAATTTGAAACATGAAGAGATTCTGCAAAAAGAGGATCCATTAACCCCTGTTCAGATTTGTCTGGACTTATCAATGTTGGGAAAAAAACTGTTAAAATCATCAATATTACAGGAGGTGAGAGCGATTTAGTTAATAATTTATTAATTTCAGATCTGCTTTATATATTACAGGCTGAAGGTGCCTATTGAAGATTTTCAATTTATTATAGAAAATGCAAAGTACCTCATTATCTCCAGTGTTTTCCCAATGCCTCTCGTCGTAGTCTTCGTCCATGGCAGCAAGAAAGACTAGTTTTATTATATGAAATGTATGTTTTGCCCCTTTTCAACAATAATTAATTATGAAAAAATTAAAATATGTTTGTTGTTGTTTACGACTTGAAGTTTTTTGACAGATGTCAAATCTGTCAACGGTCTTTTTTTTTTAAGGGAGTGGGAAATTTATGCCGGGTTGCCGGATCTCCGAAGTCTAATCCGTTCTCCTGATTAGGTACAAATTCCATTTGAAAAAAAAACTTTAAAAATTATTAAATAAATAGTTATTTGTGTAACAAGTGTGTAAAATGATCCTTTTTTTATGGATGTGAAATTCGCCTAGGGCTCATGCGACAATTCCCATGAATAAAAAAAAGGGGATTTTACACACGTGTAACCTGTATAACATACAATTTTTCTACTACCGAAGAATGTACTGAAAACTTTTTTAGGCACTAGTGCAAAAAAAGTGAGTTTTTACATACCCTGGAAAGTATGTAAAGTGAGTACTTTACGCACGGTAGTAAAAAAAAAATATTTTTTTGTAAAATCCGAAATAGCCGGCAACAGGGCACTACTTTTCCTCTTCAAAGTGACATTTGACCCCACCAAAACATAACCTCTCTTTTTGTTTACGTCAATTTTCCACAGAAATTTCCTTTTTTGTCCCGTTCCCATTTCTTAACTAGTTCAGTCCCTTTTCTTGTGCTAATCACAAAAAAAATGCAAAACCCCAACGAAGACACTGAATGGAACGACATCCTGAGGGCCAAAGGGATCATCCCGCAAAAAGAAAAGGAAATTTCAGAGGACCAAATCGTCTCTATGTTAGAAGAGACCATTCAGAAGAAGACACAAGGTAATTTAGCAGCTATAGTAACATTAAGTTTGTATTTCTAACGGTCCACACCAGTTTAGCATTAACTATTCTTAACAAAAAGATGACTCATTTGCCTTCTAATGCAGTTCTATTTTAAGATGGTAAAAAAATAGAAGATCTTGACCTGGATGAACTGGACGAACTAGAAGACTCGGAAGATGAAGCGGTTTTATTGGAATACAGGCAAAAAAGGATAGCGGAAATGAAAGCATTGGCAGACAAATCGAAATTTGGTTATGTAGGTGAAATATCGGCACAAGACTATGTTGATGAAGTTAACAAAGCCGGAGAAGGGATTTGGGTGGTGTTACATCTGTATAAACAAGGGTAAGAGGTCCTTCGATTTTAAGACATTTTATATTTGAATTAGTTTATCTTCAGAATTCCCTTATGTGCCCTCATAAATGAACATATGAGAAACTTAGCTCCGAGGTTTAAAACTGTGAAGTTCCTTAAGTCAATATCGACCACATGTATACCAAATTATCCTGACAGGAATTTACCCACGATTTTTGTTTATTACGAGGGGGATCTCAAGAAGCAAATTGTGGGGCCTCTGGAGTTTAGGGGGCCAAATTTGACACAAGATGGTAAAATTTATACTTCTTGGTTTAGACTATTATTTAATAATGTGTTTTTTGCATTTAAGAATTTGAATATTTATTGGGAAAAACTGGAGCGATTGAAACAAGTATTAAAGATGACCCTAGACCTAAAATCAAAGATAAAATGATGCAGGATTTGGCCGATACAAATGACTGGAGCCTGTAAAGTTAGACTAAGGTCAAAAAAGTTTTATTTATTTTATAGAGAAGTTTTTATAATATACACTCAATAAAACAAAATGTTTTTCTAATAATTAAATATGTTTATTTAAATATGTGTTTTTGTACAGCGAAAAATCTTCTGTTCCCTAACACACTATGATACATTAACCATATAATATATATGTATATATATATAATATGTAAAAATTAAAATCTATTTAATAAAAAAATTACCGCCTAAAATCGTCATAATATTGTATATATACAATCAAACAATCGTTCATCTTTGGTAAAATTTACAAAACGAATTTAATTTTTTTCTTTTGATAAAATGTTTCTTTTGATTCTCATATACAATTTCTTTTTTTTTTTTGATAACAAAACGATTTTTGAACTTATTTTAATAAGAAAAAACAACCACTGCACATTGACAAACTAAGAGGAATTAAAACTAAGTAAGAGTAATTTTTGTTGGTCGTTTTCTCTTAAATATGCTAACATTTACTAGGCATACTCTCTTCTATTTATTAGAAAAAATGCACCTTTCCCTACAATATTTTTATATATTTATTCATATTAAGTTAGAAAGACAAATACCCAGTAAACGATGAGGATAACAAATTAACCTTTCAATGCTGATTTTTGGCTCAATTATTATTGACACACACTTTTTCATAAATAATCATGTTACTGGACAAATGTATTTCTATGACACTTAGTAAGTTCTCTTCCCAACTAAAAAGTCTAGTTGTGCATAACTAAACCGTTTATTTGACAAGACTTTTCAATGAGATTCATGCATGTAAAAAATTAAACAAGATTAGCAATCGATAAAGTTCAAAAGGACCACCATGGAGGTTAATGGGGCCATAGAGAGAGTGGTTCAATTCGAGGTGACTTTTCTGTTTTTATAAGCTAAGAAGATCTTTTGTAAGTATTTTCATAGAAGTACAGAAAGAGATTTAGATTTTTTTTGAGCATCATGTACATGAAACTGGGAATATCTTAAGAACTATTTAGTACGTGTGATGTTTACATTACAACTTAACTTAATCCAATAATCCAAAATTTTGGATGAGATTTCCTGCTTGAACCTTAACCCATTAACGCCTAGCGTTACCACATGGCTACAGCAAACACGTGACTACTCGAAGTGCGATGGCATTGGCCATGCGCTAGTAAATTTGTTGCGAGCGTGTCATATCACCAATCACAGTGTGCAAAAACCACGCGTTCACTTAGTTTCCGTAAAAACGCCGAACTGTGTGTGTTTAGTGCGGTTAAATTTGATAGTTATTGAAACATCGTGTATGAAAATATGGATATACAATTCGAGTAAGTATAATTTATTTTTTATGTGTAATAGTGGGGGATGTTTTGTTACACTGTGATGCTCAGAATACTATGGCTTATCGTTGGCCAAATTTGGAATAAAATCCATTGATAAGTTAGTGAGTTACAAGGGCGTAAACTTGTATGTTACCATATGTGGGGTATAAACGCAAAACGCGACATGTCCATTTTTCAACGAAAATGACCTTCATATGCACCCAGAAAGTGTATAAATTTCTCTATCTGCCACTAATATATTTGCCTGCAAACCACGACATTTACGCTTATAAACGCTCGTTAAAAATTTCGGTTAAACGCAAAATGCGACAGAATTTCCCAAATGTGGACATAGGGAAAGTAATGGACCATTTCTATGCTGGCATCTTACCATGAACGATATGAAGGAGTTTCATAGAAGTTTTTATTCAAGCAAGAAGAAAGCTGACCAAGATGCATTTCTTTTAAGTTATTGCTCAGGATCCACGCCTGCAACAAAAAGAAGTAGAGGGCGTGCTGCTAGTAAGCCAAAAGCAGTGTCTTTAACCTATAAGGTAAGACAGCAAGACGGTAAAGCAGTTCAAGTATGTAATGTGTATGTATGTATGTACAAGGTGATCGTGTTATGGGGAAAAACGATGACAAAAAGGTTTGCATGAAGACATTTATTGAATCATTAAGGTGCACCGAAAGTCACTATTGCCGCTCTGATAGTCCACATCGTGTTTATTTGCCTTGTGACTTAAACATAAAAAAACTATGGAATGTCTACAACGAACAAGCTAAGCCTGATCAAAAAGTGAAGCAGTGCTACTTTCGAAAATATTTTAATAGGAAATACAACGTTGGATTCGAAACACCTCAAACAGATCTTTGTTCAACCTGTCTTCAATATAAAGAAAAAATTAGGAGATGCACGGATCCTAAGGAAAAGCAGTCATTTATTACAAATCACAGAGTCCATACTCTTCAAGCCAAAAGCTTCTTTGCTTTTCTCAAACAAAACTCCGATGAAGTAGTAAATATTTCTTTTGACTGTCAAAAAAATTTACCCCTACCGAAATTACCCGATCAGCAGGCCTATTTTTCAATGCAAATTAACTTTTTTAATTTTGGAGTTGTCATAGGAAGTTCAAAATCACCATTAACAAAAGAAAACGTAAGGTGTTATACATGGACAGAAGTCGAAAGACCCAAGAGCTCCAATGAGATTGCATCTGCTATTCATCATACTCTAAGTACGTATGAGTTTAAAGCTACTAACAAAATCATTCGACTTTTCTGCGATGGTTGTGGGGGGCAGAATAAGAATTCGATTTTCATCGGAATGCTTTGCAACTGGTTTAATTCCAATGCGCCTCCGAACATTGAAGCGATACAAGTATTTTTCCCTGTAGTAGGTCATTCTTATGCCACCTGACAGAGTTTTCGGCAATATCGAAAAAGTAGTCCGAAGAACTGCGGAGATCCTAGAACCTTCTCATTACGTGAACATGATAAAAGATCGGGCAACAGTTTTTAAAATGGGTGTAGATTTTCAGGTTTTCGACTGGAAAACTGAAATAAAAAAAACTTTAAAACCTACTACACAATGGCACTTCAAATTTAAACCAGCAAAAAGATTCGTTCTAACCAAAAATAAATTAGGCACGGTTTTAGTCAGAGGCGAAGCATTATACAGGAGTGATTTAGGACAAGCAAAAGGTATTTGTAAAAAAGGGAAGCGAATTGAAGCAGTAAGGCCTAAAACACTCCAAGTTGGACTGAGAATAAAAGAAGATAAAATTAAAAGCATTTCAAACTTATTAAAGACTCACTACGGGGATGAATGGAAATCAAACGAAGCATTAGGTTATTTCAAAAATATTTTCAACAGCAATGTAGAAAATAATTTTGAAAGGCAGGTTGATGCCGATGAAAATGAAATAATAAGTGACGAAGAAATTAATATCTAAAAATAAGTTTTTGTAAAAGTTTTTTTTATTTTAATAAAGTTTTTCTAAGTGACTTGGTTTTTTTTCCTAATAAAAAACGGGAGCTAATAATTTTAGTAAGTTGGGTTTATCATTGCTCTGCTCGATTATTGTGTCCAAATTAGGCATGTCCAAGCCTTAGTTTCAGAATGCGACATGTCCAAAATATAGCTCTAAATTAAAAGAAGCCTAATGATTATGCATTCATCAAAATGGTAGGGTAGACATATTTAACAATTCAGTTTTAAACAATAATTAAAACTTATTTCAATAAAGCAATGAAAACCTCGAAAAAGGTTTTTTTTAGTTTTCTCAAATTGTAATCTAATGGACATGTCGCGTTTTGCATTTATACCCCACATATGGCAACACTAGGCGTTTGCACTAAGTGATTTCAAATAATTACAGATATGGCTTTTCACTTGCGGAAGCGCTTGATATGGTGTATAACGATGATCTTGACGGCGATATTTACATTGAGCCACCAGAACCCAATCTAGATACTGACGAGGACCATGGCGGGTAATAAGCCAACTTTTTATCGTAATTTGTTATTTTTTGATCATTTTTTTTTTCGTAGGCTAGTTGACAATTTGACAGCTCGACAGTTGCGAGCCCCGGCCGAAATAAAATTATACAATAACGAGAGATTGGGTACCCAATGTGAGGTTGAATGTGATGCAAATATAGCAGATCAGGAAACAAATACTGTGCCTACTTCGGTTCTTGTGCGGGAATACACAACTTGGCTAAAAGATAGGCGAAACCAGGCTAAATCATTTATACCTCAGTGGGAAAAAGGAGCAGACTATGCAGTTGTACCGCCAAAATATTTTCCGCCACCAGATTATTCCAGATTTGAGCAAATGTCCGTAATTCAAATTTTCGAAGAGTTTATAGATGATGAATTTATAAAACATTTGGTGGCGGAAACTCGCAGGTATGCATTATGTTTGAATTGTCCAGACCCTAATATTACACCAGATGAAATTCGTTGCTTCATAGCAATATTATTTGTAAGCGGCTATAATAATTTGCCATCTAAAAGGCAATATTGGAGCAGTGGCGAAGATCTTAAAAATTTAGCTGTGTCACAAGCAATGCGCCGTGATCGATTTTTACAGATCACTCGGTTTCTTCATTGCTCTGATAATACAAAACTAGACAAAAATGATAAGTTCTACAAGATTCGGCCTGTCATAGAAATGAAAAAAAAAACTGTTTGAAAAATTTCGTTCGGGAACAAAATTTGGCTTATGATGAGAGTATGGTTCGATATTTCGGGCGACATAGCTGCAAGCAATTTATTCGTGGAAAACCCATTAGATTTGGGTATAAAATTTGGAGCCTAAATACTACAGACGGCTATTTGGTAAATTTTGATGTTTATCATGGTAAAAGTCCCAAATCTAATGCGGACTCCGATTTATTGTTTGGCAAAGCTGCGAGCCCTTTGGTAGTAATGTTAGATGAATTGCCGCCATAAAAAAAGGATTTGCGATATGAACTTTATATGGATAATTTGTTTTCAAACCCAGCGCTTTACTCATATTTGCAATTTCGTGGTTATTCTGCAACTGGAACAATTCGTGAAAACCGGATGCCCCAACAATGCCCCCTCACGAATAAAAAAATGTTTGTCGAAAAAGACCGACAAGACCGTGGATATTTCGAAACAGCCATGGAGAAATCCGATGGCCATTTGTATGTGAGATGGATGGATAATTCAGCGGTAACTATGTCTACTTCGCATGGAGCTCAAGAAATTGGACAAGTTAAAAGGTACTCACAACAACAAAAGAAAAATATAATGGTTACACGACCAAAAGTTATTGCGAAATATAATGCCCACATGGGAGGAACTGATCAGATGGCCCAGAACCTTGGCTGTTATCACATCGGTATTCGAGATAAGAAATGGTATTGGCCTTTGCTAACCTGGATTTTCCATGTTGCTCTTCAAAATTCCTGGACACTATACAATCGATCTCGAAAACAAAAGGTTTCACAGTTAGAGTGTAAAAGAGAGGTGGCGACCGTATACTTGAAAAAATTTCAAGTTTTGCCGAAAGGATCTGGGCAACGAGCTTCTGCATTGGAATCTTCAAATTCGCGAGTTTCGGATAATATCCGGTTTGATCGTTTAGTTTAACAAACAACACAAAACAAACGAAGACGATGTGCACTCAAAATATGCAACTCCACAGTAAGAACCATGTGTTCAAAACGTGATGTAGCTCTATGTATTTCTTGCTTTGGACCTTATCATTCCCGTTAACTTTTGTTACTTATTTTATATTACTTAGTATAACGTTCTATAATAAAATTTTAATATTTTCTAATTAAAAAGATTGTTTCAATTTTAGGTAGTGTAAAGTCCTAGCGTTGCCATATGGTAACGGCTAATATCTCAAAATGTAAGTAGCTAAAATTAAAAAACTAAATTTTTACAGCTTCCTGAACGTATTTTTAGTAATCTTAAAAGAGCATAAAAAAAATAATTCCGGCGCTAATGGATTAAGGTCAATCAGTTCAAAAACATCTATAATAGTGTTTTTTTTATTATTACTATTAGGGCAAAAAAACCTGAAAAGCCAAATAAAAATAGACACGTTAACCTATATTCTAATTTACTACGTACCTCTATGGTGATAAACCCCAAAAATCTCTGTGGTGGCCCCTGAAGCACTTTTTGAGTAAAATTTTGAAATCATGCATGCCGCTTCTACGGAATCGACAATAAAACAACAATAACTTTCATCTTAGCTACATTCAAACAAAAAATTATATAAACAAGTAGATGGCTCTGCGAGCCGGCAACTAATCACATCTAGCCTAAGATAAATTAAGAAGAAATAAAAAAGAAACAAACAAAATAATACACATTAAGAACCTTTTAATTGGTTATACCGTCGTTTGCACTTAACCATTATTAAATTACGTTTAGGTAGAGCTTAAGCTACTAGACTTTTAGACGAATTTTTAAAACGCTGTCAGGTTATATCGTAAATTGGAACTTAGTGAATTCAACAGCCTTTTTTTTACAGCGTGTATGGTGTAAATTCGTCGTTTCAATTCATAATTGATAGGGAATAATACCTAAATGTTTTGACTTTTTTTGCAAGGACAGGAAATAAATATGCATGTAAAAGTGCCTTAAATAAAGTATGCCACTGTTAAATTAGAATATTAGAAAAACTTTGCCAGTTTTGAGGTTGCGAATCCGTTTAAGGTGTTGCAAAATCTTTATTAGTTTCTGAATTACAAAGGGATATGCCAAAGGTTAATATTTTCGAGAGGCTTTAAATTAGCCTGGATTTGTCTTTTTTAAAAGTCCTTTAATAGTATCGCGTTCATTCAATGTTTTCCAACATAGGAATTACCACCACCATTTTTTATTAATATAAAAGCAGCCACTATTCAATTTTATATTTAATTCGACTGCGTGGAATCGAGTAATCAATAACTCAACTACCTGGAAAAAATAACTTCAATAGCAAGATATCAATAATAAACAAAAATTCAACAGTGTGGCTTAAAGAATTAGTTTAACTGCCTGGTATTTACCAATTATTCTTAGCTGTAAAAAAATAATGAATAAGCATAAAACCATTATAAGGAGATTCTCATTATACATTTAAAGTACTATTGCAATATGACATTGCTGCTCAAAATAGGGCTGAACTCAGCAAGAGTCACAAAAGCAATTTTTAACTCTCTCATAAAAGTTTGGAATCATATGTTCGTATACAAAACTAGCAAACTTGAATAAAATTATAGAGAAATATTTAGAAAGCACAAACAAAAACGACTAGCCTACAGGAAACACTATCTACAATATTCTAAATATTACCTCGTGTAGAAGGCATCTTTAACGTAGTATACTTTTTTAAACAATAAATTGTAAGACTCCGAAAAAATTTAGTACTCGCATAACGAAAGTTTGAAAAGCCTTAGATAAACAAAATAGCAATTTAAGCATAAAAACGTATAATCTAAATGAATACGATTGACATTTTTCTATCAAATGAGAAAAGTGAAAGAATACTGCAATGAGAAAAATTAGCCCAACCAATCGGAATTTAATAGAAGATGTATCAAATGCCTAAATTAAATGTTTGGAAAAATCGACTTTTACCGTCCGTAAGCCTGAATTAAAATTGCTGAAATATTTGTTGAAGTCATCCAAGAAATTGTGTAAGCATATGAAATATGAATATCTTTTTTTTAATTCTCCAGCTTAAAAAAGAATATTTGCCATGTATTTGAGATCATTGTTCTAAACATGGAAGCTTTCAAGAAATTGGCAGCATTATTTATTTTATCCAGGCACATTTTTTAGAATAATTTTCATCTTTCAAAACCTGTTTTTCTTATTTTAGGCGTTGGCAATATTTCGGTCTAGTCCAGGCTTTTCTGGAGCCACAATTAGCTAAAAACACTTTTAAATGCCTGGAAGAAATAAATTTATATTCATAGGTCTATAAATAAACATCTAAAATAAGCAACCTTAAAACTCCTTCCTGGGAAGAATTAAACATTTTTTTTTACTTATTCAATGAGTAGAATTATGTCTGCCTGGAAAATACACAAATAACGCCTCCAAATTAACTTAAAAGTAAGCATCACATAGTTAATTCTATACTAATTGTTGGAATATTCGTTAATTTTAAGTACTTTATCAATCGAGGACTTTCAGGTATTCGGCTTAATTATTTATTTCGTCTAGGCACGATATAGATCAATATGTTACTCCTTTAGGCGTTTAAAAAGGCGCTTAGGCAATTTTTTGGCGCTTTCCGGAGGGATAATTAGGAGAAAAACGACTGAAAAAAAACCTTTGGTTTCATATTTCTATATGTCTAAAACGTCTGAAGTAATTAGGGCGATTGATGCCTTGATTTGCTCACTAAATGGGACGTTACAGACCCTTTTGTTAGTGTTTATATTATCTATGAGAATTCCTGAAAAAATAATATTTATTTTTCTGGCTTAGAAAAGCCAGTTTTCTTCGTACTTTCTGCCTATATTTTAACATTAATTAATTAACATTATTAGAATATGCGTTCTAGTATTTCAGAGAATCTTGTTTGTTACTTCTAAGCATGTACATCAATTTATTTGTTTGCCAGACATTTAAGAATTTGCTATTTTTTAACATTTCCTTGGTTTTGTTAAAAAAAAAAACCCTGGAACCTAATAAAATTATTGAATTTACTTAATGAGTACAAAAACGACTGCTCGACTGCTTGGAAAAAAAAAGGAACAAATATTGCCTGGAATTATTTTTGTTGCCTTAAAATCAAATTAAAAATTAATTTTTGCTCACTAAACGAGACCTTCTGGCTGTAGTGCCGAGGATGTAAAGAAAAAGAAAAACCAATTTTCTTTCTACTGCTTGCTGACTTGTATTTTAATAAAAATTATTTAAAATTGTTAGAATAGGCGTTGAAGTCTTCCAATAAATTTTATGTTTTACCCCAAAGCATATGAATCAATTTGTTTGCCTTCCAGACATTCAAGAGAACTGTTTTGTTAATTTCTGGCACATAGAGTCGATTTTTCTATAATAAATTAAAAAATTGCTTTCTGCCAAGCGCTTTCGACCGTAGGCCATCATTAGGACTTAAGACACTGTCAAAGCAACGACACTATTAAAAAAAAACGGTACACAACATATTAAGGTTCCTTACGTTCTCCTTACTCTACTTTACTTAAGTAACCAATAGGCAAATATGTTGTGTCTCATTTTTTTTTTTGAATAGTGTCGTTGCTTTGACAATGTTTTAAGCCCTGATGATGGGCTACGGTCGAAAGCGCTAGGCAGCAATTTTCAATTTATTATACACTGAATACAAGAAGTGTGTTTTATTTATTAAGCAAACTCAGCGTACAACGATACACTCATTATCGATTTTTCTTGTTTCATAAGAATTTTTACTCATTTCCTTGGTTTCGTTAAAAATAAACCCTCGAAGATAATACATTTCTGAAGTTTCTTTAACGAGTACAAAAATGATCCTGACTGCCCAGAAAATAAAGAAATAATGCCTGGAATAAGATTCTCTGCAAGAATTTTTGCTTACAACAAGACAAATATCCCAAAATCCTATTCAACACTAAATTATAGTGATCGCGTGATCTATTTGTTCACAAACAGACGTAGATTTCCTGCTAAAAATCTAGGTGAAGCGGCAAGCGATTATTTGCGAGATAAACAGAACCGCTAATTTAGTAATTTGTTGGTTTCCTCTTAAAAATGACAAGACGTTGATGATGATAACTCGTGTTCGGTTATTAGTGTTAGTTAAAGTCGCTTGCAATTATTTTAATACGGACAAGATTTTAAGTGATGGTTTGCTATGATAGGTGAATGTAATAAAGTCTCGACGACATCTGGTATTATTGTGTTAATTAGAACTTAGCTGTCGTGGGAGTAATTTTACTTAAGTACATCGGGTCGAGAAAATACAGGTTTTTATTATAGAAGTTAATATGGGATTAAAGAATCAGGCCAGTCATTGTGAAATCATTAGTTTTTGTTGGCATGAGTGTGTTCAATTTTGGGATCAGATTAAGGGGCAACTCCTAAGGGAGTTCTCTCTAACAATTTATACTTATGAGACAAGTTAAATGTATTATGGGAAATAGAGATTTTTCTTTTAAGATTATTTTTATTTGTTTCTTGTTGTCTTTCACTATGGATTATAGTTAAAAAAAATACGTTTTCAGATGATTTTGGCAACGAGTGCCCATCAAAATAGGGTAGAAAAGCTAAAATTGTTCATTCATCAATTCTTATGAAATCATTTTTTTTGCCTGAAAAATTCTGATTATTTTTTAAAATATTAATGAATTCTTTGTAAAACTATTAATATATCTTAAAAAAGTCGCTAAATACATAATATCTTACAAACCCAAAACCCAACCCAATGTGACCCAATTCCCCCGAAGAATTTCCTATAATTAAAACCGCCCTAGCGAAGATTCTATTAAAACCTTCAGAAGGGCCGTCGCATCTTAAATTGGTTCCAGGTGACAGGAAACATGTGATTCCGTGACGTCACAAGGTTTTATTACTATACTCGGAATATTTTTGAGCGTATCAGCTGTGCTGCATGCTATTCAGAGTCGGAACAATACAAGGGGGTTTTGTTCTTATAGGTACATAAAAGACCGACTAATAATTGTACGTGAAATTTTTTAAATGCTATCAAGTACCGAATGCCAATCATAGAAAGTATTGGGGGTTTTATAAGAAGAGCAGAGTAAAATGCTTTAGTATAAGCAAACTTTATGTTAACGTATGTTGGGTTAAAAATAGGAATAATGCTTAAGTAGGAAAAGGTTTTACTACTAAAACTATACTTTTCTGGGGTATTTGTGTGAATATCGCTACTACAAACTTTTACCAAAAGGTACAAATTTCCTTTTGGTCTCATTAGAATAACAGGGACCGAAATACCTCAGAACTGGTGGAATTATGAAGAAAAAATCAACAGTTCTCTCACAATCATCTTTAGGTTCCAGGCATACAAATTTAGCCTGACGTCAAAATCGCATTACATAGTTAAGAGATCTAGAGGAATTAGTACTCCCTAATTTGATCTATATATATTTCGCTTTTTTATGCTAAATAAATATTATTATTATTATTCTGTTTTAATAAATCATGGAACAAAATAAAATTGTCAAGTACTTGGGAATATTAAATGATGAACATCTTAGTTAGTCTTATCATGTAAATATGGTTTTAAAGAAATGATCAATCTATATCTATGTGATCTGGCAGTTCAAAATCAATATTGGCCTGATACTTCTTTTTTACTATGGTTATGCCCAGTCATGCTTGTCATATGGCATAATGTATTGGGGCAACTGTTCTATAAAGGGTGAAGTTCTTACAGCCCAGAAAAAAATAATTTAAACTATTTTATTTAAGCCTTTACATTTTATTGTAGAACACTTGAAAATTATGCCATTTCCATAACCTGTCGGACTATTCTTTGTCTAGAGGTACCCACTATGAACTTAGGGTTAACTTGAATTTGCATTTATCCAAACATAAATTAACCAAAGTGGCCCATTAGTTTTACCAATTAAATTATACAATAATCTTCCCATCGAAATAAAAAGAAAAATGAGAATGTTAGTAATTTCAAAGCTTTATTGAAAAGGATTTTAATTAAAAATTCCTTTTCTACGGTAATAGAATATTTGAATTGCAGCGTCTCGTCTCTACTCCCATAACTCGTATTTGTTTGTTTGTTAAAAGCTGTAGTTTTCTTATATTCTTAGTTTTTAGTTAATTGTAGATTTTTTATTGTTTTTTCTTAAGGCCTTTTAAAAGTTGTTGTATGTATGTAGGTCTTATACTTTTATTTTTTGACATTATCCGATACTTATTTGCATGAGTCTATGGAAATAAATATTTGAGTATTGAGTAAACAAAATATCTTTAAAAAAAATTCCTAGGAAAACATTATAAAAGTATTCAATTTACACAACGTTGACTCTGTTTTTTTTTTTTATATAAAGTATCCCGTAATTCAGGTCTTGCAACACCGTAAAAGACGCGACGGGAACAGTAGCATATAAGACACCTCGCATGAAAAGGGCTCTTCGTTTACTTTTGACGATGTTATACATAAACCCCAAAAAACACACATAATAAATCAAAACCACCATAAACCCTAAAAAATCCTACTTGTAGTACCCCTACAGCCACGAATGTCGCGACATCGAATCGTAAGGCTGTCGCATCGCCAACGCGGGATGGTACCCGGGCGTCGTATGGTACAGCCCCTGATGATTCAACACCCCCGCCTGCAAATAATGTTGGTACAGTTGGGAGGACGTGTCCATAAACGGTCCGCCCAACGGCGGATAACCGGCGGTACGACTCTGATGGGCGGCCGCCGGATTTAAAAAGGGCGGATACCCCGCCTGCGCTTGCGCCTGACCCGGCTTCGCTGCATTCGTCGCCCCGCCCATAAAGTAGTTCGGGGTACCTCGGAAATCGTCGAGTAAATTCGAGTAGGGACTGTCGGGCAGACCGAGGGTACCGGAGCCGAAATTGAACGCGCTCCCCGGCACTGAACTGGTCGATTTTAGGGCGTCCAGGGACGAGGTCGGGGGGTTGGATGGGGCTCCGCCACTGCCGCTCGGGTTCGCTTTTAGGCCTGCGTACGATTGGAAGCCGTGTTGCTGTTGTTGTTGTTGTTGCGGGGGTGGTTGCTGTTGTTGCGATTGGCCCGCCATCGACGAACCTTGGGCGAGCGCCGCTTGGGAGGATTGGCTGCTTGTGCCCAATGAGGAAGTGCTTTCTGAGGAAGAACCTGTAACCGTAAAAAAATAGCTTAATAGATCTCTGAAAAAAAAAGCAGTTAAATATGAGAAGTTTTACTGAACTGAATGATATTAATTAGAAAGACACCTTCTTCAAGGGTCGTCTTTTCGATGCTTCATACAAAATAAAAAGCGTTGCACGTCACAGTGCCAACCCAATACCAACCCACAAATCAACTGCAACGGGTCGATTACCTCATTTTCTCTCATCCAATAGGGACTATTTCTGATCAATTGTGACACCAAAACTTAATACTAAGATCGAAAAGCATTCACCTCTATCTACCAGTGTCATTTATCTCCAAAATAGTTAACGATAGTAATAACTTTATGCTAATTCTATGTGTAAAATTTTAAAGGTACAGAAAAACCATTTTACCTTTGCTACTGCTTTTCTTCTTCTTTGGCTTCCGTTCGGAGACGACTTGTTGTTGTTGCTGTTGTTGGCCGGCCGACACGCCCGATTTAACGTCGGCCGCGGACATTTGGGCCTGAAGTTCCGCAGCCATTTGTCTGCCATAAAGGGACTGAGCGGCGGCGGCGGCAACGGCGCTTTGCGACTGTGACTGCACCTGTTGAGATTGCGCCTGTTGCTGTCCGTAGCCCATCGCTGCCGCCATCGCGTTACCTTGACCGAACAGTTGCTTGTTGAACATGTGCGAGGTGGTGCCTAAACCTACAAATTTATTAACGCAACATTCACATTTTAAATCTTTATGACCATAGACTAGTGATAGACTTAACATGTTAACAGAAAACGAAAGCATACACACATATAACATAGCGGGTGTTCCGTGAGATACATTCAACACCTTCTGGTGTCTTAGACTTATCAACATACATATACAGGTTCCAGTTTAAACGTCATTTATTTTAAAACGTGATAGAGCATTTAAAAAGAAATAGACTTTCATTATAAAATTTTTCTCAGAAATGTTTATCATAAATTTTGAACTATCAGCACAATTTTAATTAAATTTTGCGTGCAGGTTATTGTAGTGAATTATCAATTACTGATGATTTAAAAAAAAATTACCAGTGGCGTAACATACGAAGGGATTTGGTCCTTTTTGTCTCAAATCTGCAAGGTGATAAATTTTTTTTTAATCAGAAATCAACTGTTAGATTCGCCATTCACTGTTTTTAAAATCCCATGCATGATGATTTATCTGATAGGTAAGCATTATTAGAGAGAAAATATTCACCTTCGAATCTCCAAGTCACAGGTCTCAAATTTATTAAATTAAACTCAGAGGATTATCAGATCCACTTGTGTATTCACTAATAAAAAAGAACAAAAAAAAAAAAAAGCAGAAAATAACACTACATGATACAAATCAAGAGTAGAAATTAAGTTAAAATTGGTAAAATCGGACGGAGTGAAACACGTGTAATCCTCTGACTTTAATTTAATAAATTTGAGACCTGCGACTTAAAGTTTGTTTTCATTACTATTTAATGTAAGCCGGTCTCTTTGAGAAAAGATGAACTATTAAGTAAATAAAAAAAGTCACCTACGCCTATGTCACCTTCATCGCGACATTAAAGAAATATAAATGAAAAAAATATAGACGTTGTCATTACATGTGAAATTAGATTTCCTAAATTTCAACTGATCGATCGGCTTCAAATTCTACTTACGAATGCGTAATTTGGTCTGACATATAATTAGTTATAAGTCTATATTTATGATACAAAACAGGAATTACCTTTATCGGTATAATAAGGATTCGTGGCGGCAGACTGTAATCCGGCGGCCGCCATCATCCGCTGCTCGTTCCCGTAACGATCCACGATATTCGAGATGTTCGACCGACTTATGCCCAGGGCCTGTTCCAGATCTATCGGGGTCGAATTGTAGCTGCTCCTGCCGTCTTGTTTGTACCTAAAAATGCATTAATTAGTAAAGAAATGTGAGAATTAATTGAGAAAAAGTATATGTATATATATACCCTGCGGCCTCTTGTTGCACCTGAGCCGCCAGACGTTCCGCCACCGAATCCACAGCGCGACCGGACTGATGGTAGGTGGCGCCGTGCGCCTGTTGCTGATTGGTCGCCGTCTTTTGGTAACCGGGCAACGAACTGACGCTAGACGCCGACGGTTGGCTGGTGCTCGTAAGGGACGAATGAGAATCTATTGAAAATATAACGATAGAAACGGATGAGCCAAAAAAGAAGTACGTTTCAATTTGAGAATTTTTCATTTTAGCCCAGACATTTATAATTTTACAGTTTATACGTACGTTTGAAATAAGTACTTTAAATTCGGTCTTGAAACTGTCTAAATAGGGCTATATAATTTACTATAAATTGTATTCCTTACAGGTAGTCTTAAGATATTTTCTACTTCTCCTATGCATTTGAAGTAATTTTTTATTGCTTTCAGGCAATTTGAAGTAATTCTCTGTTCCTCCCAGGCATTTAGGGTATTTTTTAATGCTATATGTTAGATAATGAGTGAATCGAACTGTATTATATGAATATTAATTTAAAAACCCAAGATTTTAGAAGTGAAGCCAAAGAAAATCCGAGAAAGCGGCCGGTTTGAAGGTTTCTGAAAAACTTCCTTTGGGGAGAGAAGAGATTTTTTATTTTTATGTTTTTAAGGTCTTTAAGCAGCAGAGTTTTCTGGGTCAAAGAAAAAAGTGCGTGGTTTTCAACGGGTTAACATCCCTGCGAACTATGATGATACAAATTTACAAATTCACCTTTACATACGCGTAATTCATATTAACGGCCGGTTCTTTTCGAATGCTTCTGGCAATCTATAATTTGTCTTTGTTTGAACCAGAATTAAATTTATTACAGTTCATTTAAAATGTGTTTGTAGTAGTGTTTTATTTGGGTATTTTTAATAAATGTATGAAATGACAAACTGTGTTATTTGCCTGAGGTTTATTATAACGCAAAAACGCTGCTGCAGACTGGTCCTTCAAAGAAAAAAACACAATTTGGAACACTATATAACTACACCAAAATTAAATATTTTATAAAAATGTATAATAATATTTGTAAAAAAATCACTGCTGACTTATTAGGATTGACGTCATTCTTCTTCCAAAAATATCACTAGAATACATTAGAAGATTTGAATACATAGAATTAACTTCTGAAACTGCCGGGATGCTTCAGTTTCATGTATAGTTATATAAACAGAGTTTCTCCTTAAGAGAATATAACCTTAAACTGTATCATAATAATTACACTGTGAAAGCACCAAGGTTTTGCATAACAGTTTTTTAACTACTTGATATAGACAATGCCTGTGTAGATATATTAAGTTAAAAGCAAAATATGCCTTCTTAAAAATAATAGATATTTCGAACCTGGAACGAAACTTAATATCAATCAACAGACCTAAACTCTTGCATTTATATCCGCTATTTTAATACTAGCCATTTTACCAATCTGTAGCTACAAGACAATTTAAGAGGAAAGATACACTATCATTAATTACATACTACGCTACTTGCTCAAAACACCTAACCTACCAAAAATAAACGCCACATTAAAACAGCGTTTCTACTTTTATTTCAGTCTTAAAATTCGTTCAGTATTCCCTGCTGTCTCTTTGGCATTAATTCTATATTTTTGTTAAAAGCAAAATTAAAGGAGTGGATTCTAAGCTATAATAATCTAGAAAGCATATTGAGTATATCATAGATTCCAAAAATCAGTAAATCCATGTTTTTTACCAAATTGCCACCAGTAGTATAAATAAATATAATAATAATTTGTTACAAATTTAGACGCAATATCCTATTTTGACAGATATCACTATCTACTTTGATCGTTATACTAATTAGTTGCTTATTACACATCATCGACTTAAAAATTGTTATCCAATTTTAGCATTAAAATTTCGAATAGCATAAGTACTTTTTATCGTTATTAGAGTAATAAGTTTAATGGTATCAAACTAAAATTTTCGTTTAAACATTTTTATTTAAACAACCACTTTATTTAAAGTATTACTCTGTATATTCATAAACCCCTGACAAGATTAACTTTTTGTAGGTTATTTGTCTACACAGACATTTTAATTTTAAACATATGTTGTTGAATAAACTTATTATTATTAATATTATAGAATTATTATTATTTTAGTAATTTGTTATTACTTTCAGGCAATAAAACTATATTTTATTTCTTCCAGGCATTTGAAAATATTTTTTAATCAAATACCTGGAAGGAATAAAATATGGTTTCTATTTACTGGAAGCATTAAGAAATTACATCAATTGCCTGGGAGGAATAGCGACAGAGGCAAGACTGCAATCAATTTATTACGGGAATAATAGCAATTTTTATCGAACCATGACTTGCTAGAAATAAATTTAAAAAAAGATCTTTTTGTGTGCAAAATTCATCATCCAACTGTAATACTTTCTTAAAAAGCAAAAATTAGTGTAGAGCACCAACTCAAGATTTGGAAAAATTAAATTGCAACAAATTTTTTGTTTTTTTTTTTATTCGTTTGATCATGTTTTAAAGGCAGTTTAAAGTAACTCACATGTACAGGGTTGTCTTTTATATTTAGACAGAGCCTGGCTCGGTTACTATACGAGGTGGAAAAAAAAGTTTGATATAAAAGTTATAGGGTTTACCTTAAATCGCTAGGAAATGTTATAAAATATAATACAGGGGTATCGCAAAGTTAATAAAAAATACACAGTTAATTTTTTTTAAATGGAACCCGTTGTATATTTTTACTTTAAATGAAAGACATTTTTTTTCTAATTTCAAAAATATATAAAATGTTAATATTTAATTCATCATTTTTAAACAAATTTGGTTTTTTGAAAAAAAAAACCTTTGAGCCTTGTTTCTTTAAATATTTACAAATGTTGTATATGGCCGCCATTATTTTCAACGCAGTTTCTATAATCTTTGTCCAGTTTTAACAGAGCATTTGAAATATATTCAGGGTGTTCTTCATTTAAGGAGTTTATACTTCTTTGAATTTTTTCCCTTAATTCCTCCAAATTTTCACTTCTTTCCTTATAAACTTCATTTTTAAGATACCCCCATAAAAAACTATCTAGAGGAGTCAAATCAGGGCTGTTTGGTGGCCAGTTAATGGTACCATGGGTTCCAATCCACTGAATAAAACGATTATGTAAAAAAATCCTTACTGGCCTAAAGTTATGAGGCGGGGCGCCATCTTGATGCCGTATAATATTGGTATATTCTCTTAAAGGTATTTCTTCTAATAAAGCTTCAATCTCATTTTCTAGAAACCGCAAATACCTATTTCCAGTCAAAGATCCTTGAAATATAATGGGTCCAATTATTTGGTTTCTAAGGATACCACACCACACATTTAATGACATTCTGCCCTGTTTTTTTATTTCGACGTATGCGTGAGGATTTGCTGGTGCCCACATGTGAGTATTTTTTCTATTATACATCCCTGCTGTTGTAAATACAGCTTCATCCGTCCACAAGATTTTATTAAAGATATCGTTATCTACGTTTTTTATATCTAACATCTGATTACAGTATAATAATAACTACTTGTTTACTTTTGAAACCCCATAACTTTCATAAGTTTATATTGTTTAACCAGTTAGCAGCCCATCAGAGCAAACTTTTTGCCTTCAATTTTCTCGAAAACCATCGTTCTGGGCGATGTGCAACAAGAGTACCTTTTTTGTAGGAAAAAGTATGTAGTTTTTAAAAAATGAACCCACGTTGCGAAGAAAATAACCTAAAAAAAGTTATTCACGAATTAACCCCCTACCCTTGCAAAAACTACCCTTTCCGATTTTCCAAATTATTTTTCAGTATCACCATTTGATTTTGGGTCAAAATTTATGGCAGAGGATTTTTTTTCGAAATTTTATCTCGTTTTTTAAGCCTACAATTTCAAAAAACCGTTTTTTAAATTTACCCTTTCAGTGCCCCTAACTCCCTTAATATGCATTTTCCACCCTATAGTTATAGGAACTTTTTTTAAAATTTTTAGGAGTACTATCACCCCCCGAATTTTTTTACACCATTTCAATGACACCCTGTATAAGACTTTTTTTTGTAAATATTTTTTTATTTATAAATTAGCCTCATCTGTCTTCAAGGCATCTGAAAGCATTCGTTGAAGACATATCTTATTTGATCTAATTGAGGCATTTTACATAAAATGATATAATTTTTTTTAATGTTTTTTGTAAAATGCAAAGCAATATAGAAAATCTACAGCATCACATAAAACATTTAATAAAAAGACGAAGGCTATGTTTCGCTCGACTAGGGCATCATCAGACCTACACTAATTATGATGATGTAACACGAAGAAAGGAAAATTCAACAAAAATTTTACCATAACATTCACAAAACATCTTAATAACTTATATTAATTAACTTATAAATAAACAAAGCTTATAATAACTTGGCAGTATTTATGCATAAGGAAATTGACTAAACAATCAAATTACTTTATACATTCCAGAAATCTAACAATCATTTGAGAGTCCAAAATTATCATCAAATTCGAACCTTTCATTAACACAGGACAGATCTGGACTTTTAAAAACTTTACTAATTTCCATTGTCTCCAGAAAAATTGTGTCATCTCAATTGATTGTTAAGATTTTTGGAATGTATAACGTAATTTGATTCTTAGGTTAATATCTTTGCATGTGTAGTGACCCTTTATTGTAAGCTTTGTTTATTTATAAGTTTTGTGAATGTTATGCTAAATTTTCCTTTCTTTGTGTTGTTGTCATCATTATGCTCTAGTCGGACGAAACATGTAACCTTCGTTTTTTTATTAATTGTTTTATGTGATGCTGCTGCAGATTTTGTGTTGTTGCTTTTTACAAAACGTATGACCAAACGTATACAAACGTATGTTTATAAAAATGGATGAATTTTTCGATTTAAATGATGTCCTTGACTGACAAACTACAAATTCTTATATATTCCAGATTTTTGGAGTAATTTCAAAGCATTTCAAGTCTTCAAATTGCCAGGAAAGAATCAAATATGGTTTAAATTGCTGGCAAGCATTCAAAAATGACCTCAAATGCCTGGGAGAAATGTTTTTTATTTATTATTTTATTACAATTGTTTATTGCCTGGAAAGAACAAAAATAAAGAAAGGAAGAAAAATTCACTTTAAATCCCTGGTAGTGCAGTATGTTTGTTCAGATTCATCCAGGTGAATTTGCAATTTATAAGGTCAGCAGGAAATTGTTTGTTATCATTAGGATATCATATGAAAAACCTACTTCCAATTTTAAATAAACATGATGTGGACAACAAGTGCGTGGATTGTAAATTATGTTATATGAAGTGAGTGTCGCGCCTGCAGGTTAAAGACGTATTACCTACGTAGTAGTAAATAGTAAATAGTAATAAGTAAAGTAAATAGAAATTTTGCCGAAAGATTTGAAAGAATAAAAAATTTTAAGCGTATCTTTATAACTGGACTTATCCAGTTACAAAATACATCCTAATGTGCACTTAAACACAGATCTGTAAATAGTTGCGCAAAAAAAACTCATCGAATAGAACATACTGATAAAGTTACGAAATATTGTTTTTCACCTTTTTTGAACACGGTTGTTTTAAGCGATACAAAATTTCACCGCCTCGTGCAAGATAGCGGAAAACCTGCAAAAAGTTGAAAAGTTAAATTTGAGCCTTTCATATGATGTCCTAACGATAACAACTTTACCATATGAATTACAAATATCAATAGTAAATATACTGGACTATGTGAGGAATAGAGAATTTGGTTTTAAAGCTGTGTCAGAGGAATCAAATATGGCTTCAGTTGCTTGTAAGGGCGAGAGAATATATTCAGCGTACAATGCGTATTTATCCAAAAATTAACCAATTATTTACTGTGCTAATATGAAGTAAAATTGGCTTAATAGCTTAACAGGGTGAAATCCATAATAACAAGAGATCCTAACCTCAAATTGTACACATGTGTTTATTTTTGCTCTGTTTTAATTTTAAGTTTTTTTTAATATTATAGCAAAAATTTAAACTTATTTTGCTTAAAGTTAAAGAGCTAAGTCGGTACTGTGTGTGTGTGTAGCATATTAATTTTACACAAGTATTTATGTTTTTATTGGAGTTTTTCTAAGTAAAGTTTGTAAGGTTATATTGTGAATAATGAAGCCCTGCAACAAGTGTTTAAAGACAATCAATGATGATCACACAGAAAAAGCCCCTAGATGTGATAGCTGCCGTGAATTTTTTCATTTGGATGAAAAATGTTCCGGTCTTTGTGCAAGTGAGCAGAGAGCCATAGTTGTGCAGAAACGCATGATGCTTGTGTGCTCTCCTTCAAAAAAATTCCTCTGCTGACAAACGAATTTATTCAACTGGAGGAGCAGATTAAATCCCTAAAGGATGAAGTGTAAACATTAAAAAAACAGCAGACATCTCAACAGAACTTAGTTGCTCCTGCTAAACATGGAATCAATGTTACATGAACTTGAAGATCGTGCAGAGCGGGCGAACAATCTAATGGTTTATGGAGTTCCTGAGTCTGGAAGTAGTAGTATGCAAGAAAGAATTGATAATGACAATGTTGTACTCGCCCCAATCTTAAAAAATGTTGGAGGAGTTGCAGGATGATGTTTTAAAGGCTTTACGAGTAGGGCAGGTTTCCGAAGGAAGGAATAGGCCAATTAAAGTGGTAACTAAACACTCAAATTTGGTAAAGAATGCAATGAAAAGGCGAAATAGACTTGATGGTAACATAAGAATAGGCTATGATAAAACAAAGCTTCAGCAAGAACAGTTTAAAGCTGTCTTATCTGAGCTACGCGGCAGAGAACAAGAAGGAGAGACTGATTTAATTATTAAATTCATAAATGGTTCTCCATCTATTACCAAAAAACCGAACACATTAACCTCCTAATTCATATCTATTTTTGTATTCATTTTTTTTGGCCAAGGTTAGATTGTGCTTAAATTTTTCTGGATGTTTTCTCTTATTTGTATATCTTGGGCTGCTACATATTAATATACATTTAGATAGATATATTGTTGATTTATACAAGCTTTGGATATTTAATAGATTAGGTTCATTATACAGGGTGATTCATTAATATTGCACGAAAATGAAATGCCGGTTTTTTTGGGTTAAATTATGACGAAAAGTTCCTATAAACATATGTCCGAAAGTGCTTCGTTTCCGAGATACAGGGTGTTCAAATTTTCTTAAAAAATCGATTTTTTATTAATATCTAAGAAATGCCTTTGCTGTTTGCAATGTCATTCACACCATTTCTGGATATCTTAATGATGTATCTTTTTGACATATGACAGTTGATTTGTTATTCCAGGGACGTGCCCACGGGGTAAGCGGGTTAGGTTTTTTGTACAAAAAATAGCACCTAGTAGATTTTTTGAACCTCCTGTACATTTTTTGGATGACGCAACTAAAGATGGAATTGTTTCAACTCTTGGGTGTTTTTCGTATCTCCCTCCGTTTTCGATAAAAAAATTAAGAATTGCTTTTTTGCATCCCTCTGTAAAAATACAAGTAAATGCTTTTAAATCACGCGAAAGCAAAGAAATAATTTTCTTCCTAAAATGTAATACTTACCTATTCATAGTGTCGAATATCAAGTACAGCATTAACAACTGCTGATCTAAAAAATACTGCGGAATGTTGAAATTGTAAATACGTATTAAACAAAATTTAGTAAATACTATTATCGTTTTAGTTTTTGTCGCCTTCTTTTCGTTGCTTTGAAAATGCAATAAATAAAATACCAGTTCATTTAACATTACTAGGTGTGGCTCAGTGATAAGGTGTTGTTTTTTTCCTGTCAAGTAGACAATTTCCTCATTTTTGTCTAAAATGGAGTACACTTATAGTGAAATGTGCGATATGCACTTTGTGTATGGTCTTGCTAATGGTAATTCACAAGCAGCGAGGCGTATTTACGCGGACAAATACCCTAACAGAGTACTTCCTCATAGTCAAATGTTTACTCGCCTCCATCAACGTCTCAGAGAAAGTGGAAGTTTTAAAAAACTTACAGTCGACAATGGACGACCCCGCACAGTTGCAACCGCAGAAGCTGAAGAAGCAGTGCTCCACGAAATCGAGGATAATCCTTCAACGAGTACAAGACAGATTGCTGCCACTTTAAACATTAGTCAGCCAACAGTATTTAGAATACTGAAAAATCAACTTTTGTACCCGTATCACATCCAGCGGGTACAAGCACTTTTGCCAGACGACTATCCTCATAGAGTGGCTTTCTGTCGATGGTTACAACAAAACATTGTAGAAAATCCTCCTTTTTTATCAAAAATACTTTTCACGGACGAAGCTAATTTCTCCAGGAATTCGATAATGAATTTCCATAATAATCACATTTGGGCAGATGAAAATCCACATGGAATAAGTGAAAGTCGCCATCAACACCAATTTTCACTGAATGTTTGGGTTGGAATCATTGAAGACCACTTAATTGGTCCTTTCTTTTTGCAACAAAGGTTAAGTGGAGAAGTGTATCGGCGTTTTCTTCAAGAGGAGTTGCCAACACTATTAGAAAACGTCCCGCTTGACTTAAGGTACCAAATGTTTTTCATGCATGATGGCGCTCCGGCGCATTTCAGCTTAATTGCTCGACAGTATTTAGATAGAGTATATCCCAATCGTTGGATAGGTCGTGGAGGTATACAACCCTGGCCTGCGCGATCTCCCGATCTAAATCCAATAGACTTTTTCCTCTGGGGCCACCTCAAGCAATTAGTTTATACCACCCCCATCGAAAATGTTGAAGAATTAAGAAATCGTATTATTGCAAATTGCGATATTATTCGAAACACGCCAGGGATCTTTGAACGTGTTCGCCAGTCAATGCGTCGCAGGACAGACGCATGCATTGCAGTTGGAGGAACTCATTTTGAACAACTCTTATAGCGTACGTTTCTTAGTCCATAGCTTTTCATTACCTTCATCAATTTACTAATGTTTATTCTAAGAATTTAATTAATGTACCTAAGTTTAATTAAAACTATTTTTCAACAGGTAGTACAGTTAATGTCATGTCAAAATTCCAAATTACCGTATTTACTATTCTTCACCCTGTAAATCGATAAGTAGGCATTTTATTATGTTTATTCAAGTTTTTTCAAACGTTTGCATTAAACTAATTTTTTTATCGAAAACGGAGGGAGATACGAAAAACACCCAAGAGTTGAAACAATTCCATCTTTAGTTGCGTCATCCAAAAAATGTACAGGAGGTTCAAAAAATCTACTAGGTGCTATTTTTTTGTACAAAAAACCTAACCCGCTTACCCCGTGGGCACGTCCCTGGAATAACAAATCAACTGTCATATGTCAAAAAGATACATCATTAAGATATCCAGAAATGGTGTGAATGACATTGCAAACAGCAAAGGCATTTCTTAGATATTAATAAAAAATCGATTTTTTAAGAAAATTTGAACACCCTGTATCTCGGAAACGAAGCACTTTCGGACATATGTTTATAGGAACTTTTCGTCATAATTTAACCCAAAAAAACCGGCATTTCATTTTCGTGCAATATTAATGAATCACCCTGTATATCTTATCAATATATTTGTTGATGGCAGAATAATTATATACATTTAGGTTTAGAATATTATTTATTTTGTAATTTTGTTAGAATCGGGACATCCCGTAAATAAATAAATAAACTTACTTAGAAGCTGCGAAGCCTGCGATATGGCCGATTGCACGGTGGTCCTCGTATAATTCGCCAGTTCCGCCCTGGAATATTGTTGCTGTAACGCACGTGAAAAATTCACTTCTGGTCCGCTATAACCTGTTAATAATAACAATTAAAAACCAATTTAAAGCAATATTAAGAAGAATAACGGAAATATCACCGTACCCATATTAGTAAACTTGGACATGTCGAGTTTTTGTTGGTGCGGCGACGGTAACGACCGCGCCGCAGATACGTTCAATGGATATGCATCTCGAGTGTTGAAATTGGCGGTGTATTGGGCGGTAGTCGCTACCGGATAGGACATACTTCGCACCGTTGCGGCTGCGGAGTCTACACCTTAAAATTTAAAAAAAAAAGATTTTTAGCGAATTTTTATCAAATAATTCAGTTTCAATCAAAGAAAAAGCGTTTTTTCACAATCGTTTCATATAAGAACGTTTCTTATACTTCAAAAACTTTACGAATTAAAAGTATTTTTGTAAGTCAAGATCAAAAAAAATTAATAATCCAACTTGTATTAGTACTACTAGTGTGACATTAATTGATACACTTTTTGGAAACTTTTGATAAAGGAACGTGGAGTAATGGATTTTTCTAAATGTGACCACATATTGAAAATATTTATTAATATGCCAATAGAAAAGCCGAAACCAAAATTTATCCGATATGTTATTGGAAGGATTGATATTCCACAGAGATTTAAAACTTTTTCATTAGAATGATATATACAGCATTAATACAGTGGGTGAAAAGGTCCACATCTAAATAGCCTTATACTTTTTCATATCGATTTACATGCTCCCTTACAAGAATTTTTTTTAAGAACGCAAAAAGTGCACCTTGGATAACGGATAATCTAAAGATTTCCTGACACCGCTTTTCGTAAAGCTAAGAAATCAAAAAATGTGGTTCACTGGGAGCACTACAAGCAATCTGCGAAATTAGACGTCTTCCGCAATCAAGAGAGAAAAAGCTATTTATTTTTCACAGAATTTTCAACGTGTAATAATCAAAATGCCTAAAAAAGAAACTGCAAATCACTTTCCAAGTGTTGAAAATGACTGGAAACTTTAGCATTCGCTAGCAGCATGGTACGTCAACCCAAGGAATTTATTTGTAGGTTATGATACCCTCAACCAATAAAAAGTTTTAAACTAAATTTGACAATTTACTTTGCTGATGACACCTACTAAATTATTCATAGACAAGCCAATATGACGTTATGTCATATAGGTCAATAAGAAGCCAATTTTTCAACCAATAGGAACGTCAAACTTACAACTGTAATAGAGCTATAAGCGAATAAAAGTAAGAGAAGATTTTTTGTTTTCTGTCAACTGTCTGGAATAATAAAATGTGTTACATTTAAAGAATGAGGTAATGAAGGCGTTTGAAAATAATTTGTTTTTTGAGCTGCCTGGAATTAAAAAACAAAATGTTTACAGTCCAGGCAATTGAAAAAAAAATTATACTCATTATGTTTGTTTTTTAGATAATAGGCACTTGGATATAATTTCTTGCTCAACTGCCTGGAATTATAAAATTATATTTCTTGTAAGCAGTTAAAGAAAGAGAAAATCTATAAAATTAAAGTAAAAGAAAATCTTAATAAATGAAATTGTTATGCAATAAATGGTTTAACTGTACAGAAGACAATAAGAAAAAGAAACAAATTAACAAAAAACATGTCTGTTGTGTACATCCCTGCAGAAGACGAAATTGATTCTTTGACATAATTTTATTATGATTTAAAAACATTATTAATCTGTAAAGTATTAATAAAACTGTTTTGATTTGATAAGGCTTATTGGGTGATAATTATTAATATCACGTTTCATACCTCACTTAGGTATGTTATGTTTTATTCTATATTAATTATATAGAATAAAGAAAGAGGTTTTGAAAGTAACGCCATTTTTTTTTTGTTAAAAAGGTACAAGGCAAAAGATACGATAAAAATTATCTATTACTGTTAGTCAGTTATATAAATTGATCTTATACCTTAACAATTCCGTATCAGTCGACGTAAATGAGTTTTTTATATTAATCAATCGATAGTCTGGATTCCACATCTATCTGCGAAAACGAAAATCTAAAAAAGTTTACTGCTTTTTTTTTAATTGCACGTTTTATGCGACTATAACTTGAATTTTTTCAAGAAAAAAAGACCTAAGTATAGAAAAAGTTATAAATGTTGTACACCATTTACAACTCAGAGGTGTCCAAGTCGACTTAGGTCCTTTTTAACTTGTGAAAGCGTGGAAGGTTCGCCTCAAATTCAACAAGTGCAAAAGGGCATAGACTTAGGTTCTTAAAAAAAAGATAAAATTAAAGGAAATGAAGTAGTAGTACTAAGGATGGGGAGGCTAGAGCTCGGCATGTAGGCCTAAGGAGTCCCTTTTCCTGCTTAGTACTCCTAGTACTCATACATGTACTCCGTATTAATATAATTAATATTCTTTTAATCTTATTTCGTCACTCATAAATGCGTCATCTTGCATTTAAATTATGCTAGTTTTCCTGTCAAATAAGTTAATTTTTTTATTTTTTCAAATATTAGAACGATTGATTTGTTTTTCGATATGTATTTAAGCGAATTATCGATATGAGTACGATTTGCGATGTTCGTCAGGGTGATAATTTCAACAAACAAAAAATATATTAATTAAGTGAATCGAGAATATAATTTGTGTAGTAGCTGACGTCATCAGACTTCGAACTTAAGGTGATTCTTCGCTTGTAAAGTGGACGAAGCTCGAGCACTTTTACAAGTAAAAAAGACCTATGAGGACTTTTTTCCCTTATATTTTTATTATCGCACTGACCTAAGTCGTTTTTCTTAGTGCAAATAACAAAATTATTAAAATTTTTAAACGGAGTCGGAAAGAGAATCATCTATCTTTATTAAAAATATTTTTATATCAGATAAAACATTTTTGGTAAACAAAACATCACAGGTTTGCACCTGTGCCAACGGTTTCATAATCGAGGCATGACCCTATTTATCATAATGGTTTATTTATTGTAAATTGATAATTATGTTTGTAACTTTATTGATAAATAAATTTATTTTGAATTTGAAAATATGAATATTTAATATGTATTTGGAAGAAAATCGATCTCCGTTCCAAGCTGAACGGACTTAACTACTTTTTTGACTTGTACGGCAGAACTAATAAATAACGTTCTTTTTTTATTGATTTCCAACTTACCTGCATGCGCGTTAGTTTGCTGATGAGCCCGTTGAGCCGATTGCTGCGGCTGCCCGGCCTGCTGCTGCTGCGTCTGTTCCATCGAGGGCGGCGAGGGCGTCCTCAAAGAACCACTCGAGGTGCTGCCCGCCTTTCCGAAAGCGGCCGCCATCGCGTGTTGCTGCAACAGTTGCAAGTTACGTTCCTGCTGCAACATCTGCAGCTCCTTTTGCTGTTGCTGCTTCTTTTGCTCTTGGAGCAGCTGTTTTTGTTGCTCCTGCAAAAGCTGTTGGGCCTTTTGTTGCTCCTGAAATATGTAAACCGTATGAAAATTTTTAATAAAGGCGGGTACATTGCATCATATAGCGTACTAAGCTGAAGAGTTAAAATGTCTCTGCAATATTCGAGTTTTAAAGTGGTGTGAGATAAATGTACTTGTGTGTAAGAAAGTGAATTCAGTTGACTTAATTTTTAAAAGGATAATAACATTCCATAATTAATTATTTCTCCTTTACAACTGTTATAAGAAATAGGAATTAAAGCACTCTGAATTCCTTATTGTTCCGCATTCCTAATTGGCTGTTGTGTTCAATTCATTAGGCAATTCATTACATTTAGCTATCATGCAGTGTGATGCGTGCAAAACCAAACAAGACCAGTTTTCAATGTGATACATGTAGAAAAGGAATTTGCAAGACTTGTGGAATTTATCGGCGTCCGAAGTAATGGTTTTAGAACAAGAGGGAGAAAGAACTTTAAAATCCACTTATTCTGAATATCCAAAATGTACCAGCAGGAGTACCCCAAGGCTCTATGCTTGGCCCACTCCTTTTTTTCATACGACTTTGCTTTATATTTGCTTCCATACCCAATATTTTAAATGTACACTTGATAATATAAATATATAATAAATTCTTAGGTTTAGTAGATGACAGACCATAGTTTGGTAAGCACGTAGAGCAATTATCCCAAAACTGGCATAGGGAAACTTTGAAGTAAGGACTATTTAAATTGTACTTAATAAGCATATAGCGAAAAGTGCTTAATAGATACGCATACTTATTTCAATCAAATAAATATTTAAAAAACGTGTTTTAAGATACTTATGTGACATAGAACATTAAGAATCTTAAGTTCTATTTCATATCTGAAAAAAGTTTAACTTTGACATGAATTTTTAAGTAAAATCTGTATTGTTGTGACGAATTCGTAGTGAGTTACTTATATTTTTGGGAATTACGTCAATGTTATAGTAAAAATCAATTTAGAAAATGGTAATTCTGCAGTTTAGCGGCTTTTGTCAAAACTAACGAAACATGGTCGGGTTTTTTGCAAAGTAGGTAGATTTCGATATATATTTTTCACTAAGAGTGGCGGAAAGCCAAATTTTATTACGAAGAGGGTGTTATCACGCATTAAATCACTCACTAAAGGACGCGATTAATCATTAGAATAACCTTGTATACCATTAGTTTTGTCAACAAATAGGTGACAACTGAGTTGAGGTTAGGTGTGGTGTTGCCAGTTTTGTTGCGTTTTATCACTCTGCAGCTGAAGCCTTGTCTCCAGTATGGCTTTCTCTAAAGTGGAGAATTCACTCTGTATTTTTTTAGTCATTCATTATCATAACATATAAAAAATGATGAATAAAACTAGTGTATAATCATAACATTATACACTAGTTTCATTACATATTATTTAAAATGTCAATTACATGTAATAAACACAAATTTGTTTGAATGGAAAATTTATTTTTAGGAGTACATCATTTTTAAAATTTCTTTTTTTTAAGTTCTATCAAAATTCAGATATTCGCGGCGAATTATATCGTATCATTCCGCCACTTTTAATTTTTTTTGGGTAAAATTAGGCCATTAAAAAAAATTGTAAAAATACGCAAAATTTGATGAGCGGTGCTAGAGAAATTTAAGAACCAACCCAACCCAACCCAACCCAACCCAACCCAACCCAATCCAATCCAATCCAATCCAATCCAATCCAATCCAATCCAATCCAATCCAATCCAACCCAACCTAACCCAACCCAACCCAACCCAACCCAACCCAACCCAACCCAACCCAACCCAACCCAGCTACCCCAACAGGAGCAAACCCAACGGGGTCAGCTCCCCGTTGGGTGTTGATGAACTCTTAAGTGTTAATGAGTTAACACTTAAGAGGTTGTGTTTTGAGGGTTGTGTTGGTTTGGGTTGGGTTGGGTTACGTTGAGCTGGGTTGGGTTGGGTATATCTATGGTCTGTGCGCAGCGCCTTAGGTTCCCCTCGCGGTGATAGAGAAACGGAACAAACCAAAACACTGCACACATACTCCCAGAGTCGACAACCCACCAAGAAAAGGTAAAAACAGTTTTTGTGAATTTATTTTACGCATAATACTTAACCTTTCACGTGACTAAAAAATATAGAGTGAATTCGCCACTTTAGAGAAGGCACTCATGAGTTAGCCACACTGGGGACAAGGCTGACGCTGCAGAGTGACAAACGCAGTAGACGACAGAACTGGCAACACCACACCTAACCTCACCTTAGTTGTAACCTATTTGTTGTCAAAAGTAATCGAATACAGGGTTATTCTAATGACGTTATTCTATTCATGTCCCATAGTGAGTGATTTAGTGCGCGATAACACCCTTTTCGTGATAAAATTTGGCTTTCCGCCACTCTTAGTGAAAAATATATATGCAAATCCACCCATTTTGCAAAAAACCCGACCATTTTTCGTTAGTTTTAACAAAAGCCGCTAAACTGCAGAATTACCTAGAAAATTAATACAATCTCATACGCTCAAGAAGAAAATAGACTTATTCCCGTATTTAGAAGAAATATAAACTTAAATTTTTAACGATATCTTTCGTTATAGAAGTTCTTTTCTTTACGTCCAATAAATCTTAAATAAAATAATTTATTTGAGGTACAATAGATTTTTTTATATGCCTACGAGCTGAGGTTTTATCTATAAACTTCTGACCTCGTTTCTTCTTTTCAATATCCTACCTAACTTTATTTTGAATATTGACATTGAAAAGAAGGAAAAACCTATTTATTGATTAAAAATGCCTAATTTAAACCTAGTAGTAAAATCTACTACCGTTATCAAGGTAAATAAAATTAAACACGTTTTTCACGATCTTCTTCCAAAAAGTGTGTTAAAAAATTCTTTTTTAAAAATTAAAAATACCCTTTTAAAAATAAAAAGGCGTGATCCTAATGTATATTTAATTTGTACTATAACAGTGACGTAATACCCAACAAAATAAGTAACTCATTATATTATTTTTATCCTGAAAACAGTATCCTAAGGAATAAGAAATATTCCTCTAGAAGCAGATCTGATAAAATTAGAACTATATGTTCGTTACTCAAGCTATATTTGCCAATTCCATCAACACCAAAGACTTACAACTCTATTTTTTATATCAGTAAAAAAGTTTTAAATCATCTGCCAGTCTCCCAAATTTTACCTAAAAAATCTTAATATAATATTGACGATTATTTTTCAGATATTTAATTTTCAATTTTTTTTATACTATAAAATCTATGTGTTCCTTTGGGTTATTGTTTTGGTACGTAATGGCACATACATACACTACCGCTCAAAAGTATTCTTTTTAATATTTTAAATTAGATACAAAAATCTTATCTTTATACCCATATTTAGATTGTATCTCTTTTATAAATTGCATATATGCTTAAACAGCATACCTATCAACTATGGTTCGTTAAAAAACACTGAGTATTTAAAAATAGTCTTGCAAATAACGAACAATGTAGTGAAATTATGCACTTCTTCTAAAAAACTAATCTGTTTACAGCTCGTTTCCGATGAAATTTGAAACATTTAAAGGTGTTTAGTCTTCAAGAATTGATTTTGTGTAACATTGGTAAATAATTTCGCTTGCTTATTGACGATTGTCACCGTTTCTTTGCTGGTTTTTCAACATTCTTTAAAATGGCTAAAACAAAAGAGTTATCGGTAGAAACAAAAAGTATTATCATTGGACTTCATAAGGCTGGAAAGACTAACCGTCAAATTTCGACGGATTTGGGAATTCCAAGGCGGACTGACGATTATATTGTTAGGAAAATTCACCAGAGAAGGGACTATTAGCAACAAACCTCGATCGGGAAGGCCAAAGGCAACAAGTTCAAAGGAGGATTTAAATATTATCATTACAAGCAAACGCAATAGACGCCTTACCGAAATCACAGCAAAAATAAAAAAAGAGCGTAAAAAAGCGGTCAGTGTTTCGACAGTAAAACGGCGACTTTATAATGCTGGTCTTAAAGGACGTTTAGCTGTATCAAAACCGCTACTGAAGGATGTTAATAAGAAGAAAAGACTTGAGTGGGCCCAATCACAAAAAGAATGGACCATTGATGACTGGAAGAAAGTTCTCTGGAGTGACGAGTCGAAATTCGAGGTTTTTGGAACGAAGAGGCGAGTTTTTGTTCGCCGTTATGCCAATGAAAGGGTCGCTGAGAACTGTACGCTGGCCTTAGTTAAATACGGTGGTGGTTCGGTGATGGTGTGGGGTTGTTTCGGAGGATCTGCAGTGGGCGATCTAATTAGAATAGAGGGAATTTGAGAAAGATGGTTACAAAACAATTTTAAGTGACAATGTACTTCCTTTTGGTACTCGAATAATTGGGGAAAACTTCATCTTTCAATATGACAATGACCCCAAGCACACGTCGAAATTGTGCAAGCAATATTTAGGTCAATTACAAAGGCAACATCTTCTGAAAGTTATGGTATGGCCCCCACAATCACCGAACCTCAATCCTATCGAATTATTGTGGGATGAACTGGATAGACAAGTGCGAAAATCATGCCCCACATTAAAAGAAGACTTGTGGAGGATCATCCAAGAAGAGTGGTACAAGATACCTCAGGAAACTTTATGCATATGATATTGTAAACAGTTTTTTATGTAACCATACATTTTATTTAATTTTGTTTACCTTTTTTCCTATTTTAGGTATATGTATTATTGCTCATCTGTTACACTAATTACCTGAGGCTTTATCTATAAAATATTAAAGCATATTTTTACTTCGTATTAAATTTAAAACGTACACTTTGCAGCAAACTATAGAAGGCAAAAATATAGCTATACAGAGTAAGGATTAAATAATTACATTACTGAATCGTATAATATTGATCAAAAAATACAAAATTTAGAATTAAAACAAACAGAACAAAATGTTAATTAACTCCTGTACAGCGACGTGGCAAAAACACAACAAATATTGTGAGACAAAAAAAATCTTCCCAGCATTATTATAGAGTCCAAAAAGAAACATTATTGAAAGAACTAAAGAAGATTTAGATAAACAGATAAATCCAGTTCAATTGACAATATGTGTTAATAGCATAAAAAGTACAAAGACCGGTATTATTGAAAAACTAACAGATCATAACATAGAAATAACGACGCTACAACACTCCAGATTGAAAATGGTTGATTACCAAGTTAATAGTACTGATGACTTAAAAAACGAACGGTGGAAATTTATTATAAGCACAATTTATGTATTTATTTTTTTGTGAAGTAGTCTAGATTAGTAATTTTCGTATTGTTTTTTTATTTGTTATTATTATAATTTTTTTTTTTAATTATTGGACATAATTGGTTAACATGATGTTATTGGTATTTATTTTAAGGGAAATATTTGGTATTTTGCTTATAGTTTAGTTTTTATTGAATCTAAATTGTAGCTGTATGTTCTGCATAGTTTGTATGATATTTTGCACAATATAAATTAACTAATAGGAATTATTAATTATAATTAAGTTTAATTGTGAAATTAAGTATAAATCTTTGCATCTTTTACAACTGTCTAAATTACTGTCAATTTGGTGTTTTTTGCATAACAATTGCTTACCTGTTGTTGTTGTAACATCTGTTGGGCTTTCTGTTGTTGTTGCTGTTGCAGCTGGGCGGCGGCCGCCGCCGCCGCTTGTTGCTGCTGTTGCTCCTGTAACTTTTGTTTTTGCAGCTGCTGATGGTGTTTCTGAAGCATGTCCTGAGTTTCTTGCATCTGTTGCTTTTGCAGGTGCTCCTGGTGCTTTTGGATCATGTTCTGCGCCTGTTGCAGCTGTTCTTTGTGAAGTTGCTCCTGGTGTTTCTAAAAATAATTCGTTAAAGAAGGATCGTCAATAAAGGCAGTGTGGAATTTCTGGATCTTAGGCTTAGAAGGACATCTGACACTGTGGTTGTAGCCACAAGGGTGAGTGATCATTATAAGAAGTACAGTAAGTAAAATTGAAAGAAAAATTAGAGAAATAGGGACAATGAAAAATTAATGAAAATACAAGATTGAATATTTTATTAGAAGTGGAAGACCCCCATATTGTGTCTCCTGAAGTAGCCTCAAATAATGTTGTTAGCCAACCAACGATTTTGCGTTTATTGAAGAAAGAAAATGATCATCCAGTCAAACTTAGATTACTGCATGGGCTAAACGATGATGATCCTGATCGCAGACTAGCATTTTCTGAAAATTTGATGGAAATGTGGCACATAGAGTATAGGCTGGCTTTATTGTACTCGAAATATTCTGAAGTTATGAGGCAACGGTCCAGACAGCTCTTAACTTTGTTAAAAAAGCTAGAAGTGGAATCCTTATTTATCGAAACAAAATCATCGCCAGATAGAAATTCCGAAACTTTATCCACATAATCAGCCCTATTCATGACTACCAGACAAGCGCCTTTGTCTGCCTTAGTTATTAAGACATTGTGTGTTTGAATTTTATTTTTAAGGGAATTTAAATGTCTTTCGTTAAAGTTATGCGGTGTTCTATATTTCCCAGGGGGTGACGAAATTCTTTAAACCCTTTAACATCTCAATCGCTTTTAAGACTTCTAATTCCGTAAAGCGAAATCTGGTTAAACCGTTGGATAAGCCAGATCCGCTTTCGAAATCGGGAGTTTATAGTTTGCATTGTGCCGATTGCCCTACGATTTATGTGGGACAGTCCGGGAGGAAAATTTCAACAAGGGTTCAAGAACATCTAGGGCTGGTGAACAAGTTTAAAAGCCACCGATATTGTCGAGACCAAGTCAGCGTTTGCCAATCATTTATTGTCAACAGGTCATAATTTTTCCTGCCCCAATAATGTGGCAGTGGTCCATGACTGCCAGAAGGGCAAAAAGCTCGATCTTCTAGAGAAGCTAGAGATTACACGAGCGAAGAAGAGTCCAGTTTTAACTTGCGTTAACGTCGTGTTCAATTTTGAGCCGGGACTCATTTTTAATAACATCTTGTAGTCCCCTCCTTTCTTTTCAAGCTATCGCATGAACGGTGTGGCTTAGCGGTCAACGCAGCAAACAGTAAGTGTATGGCCAGACTGAATTGCGGGCGGGCGATAAGCGAGCGAGCGATTTTTTCAAAAGCTAATGCACAGATGCAAATAGCCACACCGACGCTTAGCGGGCGGGCGAAAATTGAGCGTGCAGCGTGCGATAAAAGAGTAATTAAACTTGTTTGAAATTCTAGCGAGCGTGTTTGGATTTTTGGATAGTTTGCTGCTGTGTTTCTCGTAAAACAGATGTAAATAAAAAAAAATAAAATGTGTAGCAGTAATAAACATGAACAGAAGGAGCTCCTGATATCTGAAGTTCATACCAGAAGACCTTTGTGGCAAGATAGTCACCCTTTATATAAAAGTAAAAATGCTGTTGATAAATTATGGCAAGAAGTGGCCGAAGCATGTAATTGTAATGGTAAGGAAACACTTTTTTTGGACAAAGGTCTATATTATACTTATCAATATGAACGTATATAATTATTTAATGACACACACAATCACATAATTATTTAATACATAGTAGATGTGTAATTAAGTTGGCAAGAGGAATAAGTAGTCAGCAAGTTGTTCTCGAATTTCAATTGCTCTTGAACTCCCTCGATTATTCCTTCTTCCATTAAAGGCAGGTTGATTATTTTCCTGATATTGCTACGATATGTGACGATAGTGGAGATCATTGTCGCCATCTTTGTCTCTTACTAAATTATGCAGGATGCAAGCACACTTAATAAGTATGCAAGCGTTGTCAGGCAGTGTTTCTATGTCTTTATTTAAAAAACGCCATTTGGCACACAGTATTCCAAAAGCACACTCGATACATTTTCTAGCAGTGGAGAGGCATTTGTTAAAGTATTCTTTTTTCAGAATTAAGTCCGCGTCTCGGATAAGGCCTCATTAAATATGATTTTAGAGGGTACGCTTCGTCACCTATTAAAAAATGTGGCAATTCTATATTTGGGTTCGGCAAATTAGTAGGACGAGGGACATTAAACAAATTACTTTCTAACAAATTGAATATCGTTGATCCTGCAAATGTTCCACCGTCACTTTGTTTACTACGGACTCCAACTTCAATGGTTACAAATTTTTTGTCCGCATCTGCTACAGCTTGTAGCACGACACAGAAATAGTGTAGATAATTAAAATAATAAGATCCAGAATTTGGTGGGCATCTTATTTGACAGTGTTTTTCATCTATCGAGCCGAAACAATTTGGATATTTCCATCGATTAAAGTAGTCAGCTATAACTTTCTTTAAACAGTTCTCAGTTGGAATTGGCATAAATTCTTCCACTAGTTCTTCCCAAATAATTTGGCAGGTTTCGAAAACTATATTGCTTACTGTAGATTTTCCCATTCGAAAAGCAAATGCTAACGATCTGAACGATAAATATAAATATCACCAAAAGTTGTAAATATAAAAATCTTAAATTAGCTATAATAGTGTATTAAATTATATTTTCTTTTTAGTTACGGATGCCAAAAACAGGTGGAAAAATTTAAAAGATTATTCAGAAAGGAGGTAAAAAAATACCCATTTCCAGATCGGGAGCCAGTGCACCACCTGTAAGACCAAAGTGGCAGTATTTTGAACAAATGTATTTTTTAAAAGATTTTGTTACTCCTTCCCCTACACAGGGGAATTTGTTTTCTTGCAATGAAGATTCAAATGAAATCGAAGAACTTCATTCCGTTGAAAATAATGAAAACAATGAAGCCATCGATCTACATTCACAACCGCTACGAACACCATCTAAAAGCAGGACCAAAAAAGACATCCGAGAAGAATTTTTAAGTTTAAAAACTAAAAAAATTGAAACGTGGCAAAACGAAGCGAAAGACAATGATAACGCCGATTTACTGTTATTTAAAAGTCTATTGCCCCATATGGCTGATTTCACAGAATTTGAAAAACTAGAAATTAAGTCGGATTTCATGTCATTAATTTTGAAGAAAAAGAAAAAAAAGCTGCCGGAGCAGCATCAGCAGATTTTACAACTTCCGCTTTTGGAAACTGGTAACTTGGAAAACCAAGCAGGCTGCAGTAACGACCCAGGTTCATATTTAACGTATAATATTATATAATGTAGTTTTTGTTAGAAAATTTGGTTAATTAGCCTGTTATAATAAAATTAAATAAAAACTTTTATTTCTATAACTAGCATTTCATTATTATATATAAAAAGAATATATTCTTACCTTAATGTAAGTTCTAGTAAACTTTAAGGTTAATATGCAAAAAGTGGTAAAATGCATGTAATTTTACGTTAAAAAATTAAAACTCGATGGAACGGTATTATATTTATACGGTATTATTCTTGTACACAAAGTGGTAAAAAGTGGTTAAAACTAAGTTGGTACAAATTATGATTTAAGAAATACATACAGTAAAGGTGAAAATTGAAAGTGATAAAATGGTTAAATTTTGAGTGATAAGTTGCTGTAAAAATTTTATTAAAGCTCAATCGAGTGATAAAAAGTCGCATTCATGAATATTAAAAATATAATGGTTATATATAGGAGTATTAAGTATATTATATATAAAAGGTGGTAAAATGTTTAAATTTATTTATATTAACTGAGAAAAGTGGTAAAATGGTAAAAATTCTGAAATTCGTGGTTAAAATAATTTTAATTTAATCCGTTGAAAATTAAAAAAAAAAACTTATTTATGGTATAAATACAAAAAAATATGGTAACATTTATAACTAATTAAAATCTGTGTAGTGGTAAAAAATCGTACTGGCAATAAGGATGTTAATATGAAAAAAAGTGGTAAAATTATAAAGTAATTAAAAATTTTACGTCAAAAACTAAAGGACAAAATTAACGTTAATTAATAAACAAAAGGTGAAAAAAATCTTAAATTTGTAATTAAATTAGAATAACTTGGATAATTTGGATTCTACAAACTAATGTAAGTGTCCAGTCTTTCTTCTGCTGATATAGGAGATCGATAATTATATATTTGTCGTAATTTTCGTAAGCCTCCTATTAACCTTACTTAATAAAAAATCATGTGCTTATGGACATGATTAGGACATTACGACAGAACACCACTAATCTGCGATTTTCTATTTTTACTATGGCCAAAAAATCGCTCGCTCGCTTATTGCCCGCTTCACGCCCGCCCGCAATTCAGGCTGGCCGTACACTAACAGTCTTGCTGCAAGGTTGTAGGTTCAAATCTCTATAGTTCCTTTTTACTTTTTTATTATTTTCTTGCATTTAAGTTCTATGTTATTGTTTTTTATATATTTATGACGTCAGTTCTTTTTTAAACTTATATTTTACCGTTCAGCGTGTGTGTATATTTGACCCAGTCGGGCATGTTTTTAACCTTCTTGAGGTATACTTTTTTGTTTTACTTTAAGGTCTTTTTGTAATATTATTTGGTTTTGTTTACATTATTTTTTAGGTCTGATGATGCTCTTAGGAGCGAAACACGTGTCACCATTCTAACAAATTAAAGAATTTTTGAGACCGAGACTTTGTGTTGTTCTCCTTTGATTTAAATCCATTGTTTCATCGCCCGATACTAATTACTGATGAAGCCACGTTTTATTTAAACGGTATGGTAAATAACCAAAATTTTAGGTATTGGAGCACGAATAATCCCTTTTGGATAAGAGAAAATAATACATAGCATCCACAAAAATTACATGTTTGAGTAGAGATTTTAAATAATAATATTAATGGCCCCTGTTTTTCGATCAAATTCTTACCGGGGACCGATATTTAGAATTTCTTCAAAATTACTAAATTTCAACTCTCGCAATTTCTTTTCCAAATCCAAATCAGCTTAATATGCCAAATAGATCTATTTGGTTTCAATAGCATGGTGCTCCACCCCATTTTACTCGTCAGGTACGCGAATAGTTGAATGCGGTATTTCCTGGACAGTGGATTGGTAGATCAAGTGTTCAGGAAGATTCCCAGATCTCACACCCCTGGATTTTCTTCTTTGGGGGTATTTAAAATCAAAAGTTTATAAGGAGAAACCGCGCAATTTAGATGATCTTAAATTTAAAATTAGATATCAAAGTAATGAAAATATTCTTAGCAATGTTTTGGATTAGACTAGTATTTTGCCTAGAAGGGAATGGTGGGCATTTTGAATACTTAATAAAATAATTAAAATATTTAATTCGTCGAGTTTCATTTATAATTTTACGTACATTGATTTTTTTTTAACTTGTATCATATTTTTTATGTTTCTGAATTAAAAAAGTAAGAATAGAAAAATGAAATTAATTTTTTTTAAATTTTTAGTAGAATAAGTTTTAGAGGCTTTTAAATTCATAAAAACAGCAATTTTCAAAACCGCGTATCTTAAAAACCGTTGAATAAAACTATGGTCATTGTGATACATCGAAATGTATATAATTTTGTGTAGAATCCAAAAGTGTAATCACATACAGAGTGTTCCATTTACAATAAGAAAGTTGGTATTGACCACTGCAACATGAGACACCCTGTATAAAAAATTTTTGTTGGAAAAAATGCGCTGCCAAACATATTAATCGATGTGTTCGGGCGTTTTTTCAAACACACCCTCATTAATTTTTTATTGAATTTGTTCCATATTTTTGCCCTTCACTGTATATTCAGTGGGTGAAGGGATACAGAGTCAAGAGTATGTTGATTTTTAAAAAAACTATGACACGTGTTTCGTCCTAAGGCTAATCATCAGATCTAAAAGTACAAAGCAACCCCAGCAAAAAAAAAACCAAAATGCATAGACACGAGTTCGAATATTAAAAGACGACTTACCTTAAACTACTAAATAACACCACAAACATTTAGGTTCAAATAAAAAATGAAATGTTTTTTATTTTACTTGACTTGGTCGAGAATTTAACCAGCGACCATCGGGTTCACAGAAGACAAGCGTCTAAACTTATGTGGTCGTGATTAAGACTATTAAAAATTAAATAAGGTTCAAAGGTGAAAACATCATTCACACAAGACAGTACAGGACGCTTTTTTGCCTTTGTGGCCTATAACTTCTCTAACAGGTGAAGCCTCTTTTCTTTAGGGCACTTATCAAAAATTTTTACGTCTTCCAAAATCGAATGTCCTGAAGACAATAAAGGACTTGTAAAAACTGATTTAGTCTCGATGAGTTCCGTATCTTCGTGTTATATTATCTTAAATGTTCCTGTTCTCTTGTTTACGGCATTACAGTCTCCACAATTAAGTTTCTTATTATATGTTAACCGTCTCGGACTAACCTGAAGCATGGTCTGCGCCAGTTGTTCTTGATGCTTCTGGTACATGTCCTGCGTCTCTTTCACGTGCTGCTGATGCAACTTCTGCGCCATTTGCTCCTGGAGTTGTTGCTTGTGGTGCTGGTGTTGCTGTTGCAACATTTGTTGCGCGGCCTCCTCTTGCGGCACTTTCGTTAACTGCTGGATCTGTTGGCTACGATTCGCCATTTCTTCTTGTAAGGCGGCGAATTGCGTGGTCAGGTCCGAGTCGAGGAAGGCACGTTTCTTTACCGGGAAAACCGGCTACAAAAAAAGAAAACAAATGTTTTGTAACACCCAAACAATGGACATTATATAAAGGGGTTTTTACTGGTTGGTTGTGAGCGGAAATAACGTCGTTGCTGACGTTTTCTGTCGCGCTTGGGTGGCTCTCCGGCATGTCCTCCGGTTGGGGATGGTACGACTCCACGCTGGTTGGGTTTACGGGTGAATTCACTGCCATAATCGGGGAGTTTTGCACTCCCGGTGAGTTTACCTGCGAAAGAAAGAAAATGTGCTATATTACGTAAGAATAATCTTGTGTACAAGCATCCTACAAGCTAAAAAAAAAAAAAACAAAAATACAATTTCAAAAATTGACAAAACAATGAACAAAATTAAACACAAGAAGACAAAACTTTTTGAACATACTTGAATTAAATATAACTAAATAAAACAATCAATTACTAAATAAAGGTAAACACAACAAAACTAGAGTGTTTCGATATGACTCGGCACACCATAAACATCGACGGAGAAAATCTTTATTTCCTCCAGAGTAAATTCCATAGGTCGGTGAAGGAAAAGAAAAGGCTCGTTGACTTTATATATTTTAATTAATATATATTCTAGATTAATCAACAGCCTATGTACAATGCCTTAAACTGTAACAACACCTACGAAACTGTAACATATCTTTGATTATAAATAGGATATACAAATAAAAGACTAATTTAAAGAGAGAGAAATTATTGAGCGTTGCTTGACGAGAGTTGGAGAGAAGAATTATTAAGTTCGGAGATCTAAACTGAGAGAGAGTCGTAAAGAGAATGCTTTTATGTTATTTTACATTTTTGTCAAACCTCTCAAAAAGTAGGTATAATTGCCACCCAAGGGTTGCGTGCCTTTATCTGTTCCCAAGAATTTTGATATTTTCAAGAGAGCCAGATGAGAAAGTCGAACATGTGCGACACACTTTCAAATTCAAATTCAAAAGACTTTTATTACCACTTAAACATTGTACATAGAAAATTACATTTTTTTATTACAAGAATTTACACAATGCTAAGAGTAATGTGGATTGAACTGCGATTATAAAAACAACCGATAACACATACACGAGCTAGCGCGCATGTGCTGCTCAGACCGTTAAAACATACTAACCTAATTACAACTAAAAGAAGAATAAAGACTTTCCCAATTATAATTATTAAGAAAATAAGTCATTAAAGCCTAAAAACATATAAAAGCTAAAAACAAAAAAATATATAGTGTAATAATTTACTATATTATATACATTAATATAGGTACCATCTGTGCAATAGACAGAAAGGAGGAAGGGCGGCAAAAAACACGAGCCGAGGCTGAAAAACCAGGGCAACACGACGCAAAAATGAATAGATATTCCAAAATGAACCATTTAAAATTTTATTTTTATGCCTGCAAGATCAACAACACCAGTGTTGATTTAAAAAGTAAGAATTCAAAAATAATATGGTTGCAATTAAATAAAAATAATTAAATTATATTTTTAATAAAAATTTGGTGGTGTGAATTTGTTAAAATGCCTATGTTAGTTGAGAATTAAAAAGGATTTCTTTAACATATGCAATAAATTTCTTTGGTGAACTATTTTTAATGTAATCCGGTAACTTGTTCCACATATGAATGCCTACATACTGGAATGATTTTTTAAAACCTGATGTTCGATGAAATGGAATTCTAATTAAGTTTGGATTTCTTATATTGTGTATATAATCATGGTGAAAAAATAAGTCTCTTAAATATGGCGGCTGACCTGATTTAATTATTTTGTAAATTAAATTATACATATGACACTTTCTTCTATTTCTCATATTTAATATAAAATGTGAATTTAGATAAGGAGTAATGTGGTCTCTATACGATATATTAAAGGAAAAACGCATACAACTATTTTGCAGTTTCTGCACCGTCCTTGACAGAGATACGGTTAGTGAGTCGCCATACACAATGTCCGCATAATCCACCAAAGACAGTACAAGCGAATTGCAAAGCAAATATTTGGTGTTTGATGGTAACTGATTTTTGTATTGATATAAGTTTTTTAAACGACCGTAAGCAATTTTAATTTTGTTCTTAATGTGGGAGGCAAAGCTGAGATTTGAATCGAATGCAATCTAGAAGATGACTTTTATTTTGTGAAAAAAACATTGCACATGACTTTGAAGCATTTATTTTGAGGTTATGGTTTTCAGCAAACAAAGCAATCTGATTTAAGTCGGCGTTAATTTTATTCTGTGCCACCTGAACGTCTGATATTTTAAAAGAATTATAAATTTGGGAGTCGTCAGCAAATTGGTGCAGCTTAGAATTTTCGATGCACTGATTCATATCAGCAACATATAAAGAGAAAAGTAAGGGGCCTAATATGGAACCCTGAGGCACCCCTTTTTTAAATGACAAAAACCTTGAAAATTTAAATTCACCATCATTCACCGTTCGGACACAATGTAACCGATCTTTTAAGATAAGAGCTAAAAAAATTTATGGCATTTGCCGAAAAACCATAATAGTGCAGTTTTGCCAAAAGCATTTGGTGATCTATGGTATCATATGCTTTACTTATATCTAAAAGAGCTATCTCCTTTGAATCCTCTTTAAACCTGATATCATTAACAATACTGATAAGACTTGTTATAGTACTATAAGATTTACGAAATCCTGACTGGCAATCAGGAATAATTTTTAAATTATAAACATAGTCAGCTATTTCGTTATATACGTGACGTTCTAAGATTTTTGAAATGACAGGCAGAATACTTATTGGCCTAATGTCTTTATAATCTGTTGGACAAGGTATTTTTGGTAAGGGAATGAGTATCGCTTTTTTCCAATCATCGGGGAATTGGTTTTCTAAGATGCAGGAATTTAAAATATTGACTAATGGCTTAAGACAAAAAGGAAGGCATAGTTTAAGATCTCTAATGGAAATTCCATCACCATCTATTGCATTTGACCCTATTTTATTTATAATATCGACAGTTTTATTTTCAGTTATAAGACTTATATTAAATTCCGTCTCAAAGTGACTAAATGTATTTGAATTATAAAAGTTAAGTTTTTCTAATGATGTTGAATTAGTAGGGCCCACGGTGTTCGAAAAAAAATTATTTAAGTCCTCGGGTAAATTGAGATTTTCAGGAATAGGGTCAATCTTTTTTTTTAGTAAAATTAAGTTTTTTTGCTTTGTTCCAAAATTCTTTACCCTTTTCTATAGACATTTGCTTGAAAAAAGTAATTTTTTCGCGATTAATTGCGTGTTTAGTATAATTCTTTAATTGCCTGTAATATGACAAATTCACGAGAGTTTTTTGTCGAGTATATTTTTTCCGAGCTTTGTCTCTTAATTTAATTAGATGTTTAATATTACTCGTGATCCACGGTGTAAATGGTCTATCCTTATATAGTCTTGTTTTAAACGGAGCGTATTTATTTATTAAATAGGAAATATTATTGCTAAGTAATGACACTTTTTGATTAGTGTCAGAAATATAATAAATATTATGCCACTGTAGCTGCTGGGCCTCCTCCCCAAATGAAGTCATTAATACTATACAATACACTTGAAATAACGATAAGGCACAAAACCTTTTAAAAGGAAAGAAATAAAAATGGTTCAATTGATGTTTAAACATAGAGAATAAAAAAGGAAAAAAACACTTTCCAACATGTCCAAGGTTAAAACCTATCATTAAAAAAGTCATCCAGGTTATAATATGCCTTAGCCAATAAAAGCGTCTTTAATTCTCTTTTAAATTTCTTAACATCCGATATATGTCTAACACATAGAGGAACATGATTGTAAATTTTTTTACTTATGTAAATTAATGAGTTTTTGGTAAGGGAAGACGTAGGAATAGGTAGGGGAACATCATTTACACGACGAGTCAAATGGCCAGTGTCAGAGGGTAGTTTGGGAATTTTGTGAATAAGAGCAGCCATTCTTACTGCAAAACATCCAGAAGATAATTTCCCAGCTAAATGTAAAATATGATCTTCAAACCGAAGGCGACCATCAATGGTAATTCCTAGGAACTTGCAGCACTCTTTATTCTGAACATCGCACTTAAACCCCATAATAGACGTCTTTCTTACATTAAACACGAGCCTGTTGGAAGCACACCACCCTGATAAAATCTGAAGGTCTTCAAGGATACAAGTCTTAATATAATCAGAATTTTTATGGCTCCATAGTATGGTGGTATCATCAGCAAACCGAACCACCTTGCCCTGCAGTTTCAATGAACTCAAGTCATCCACATACAGTAAAAATAACGAACAAAATCATTCCTAAGAAACTGCAACAATTAACTATGCGAGGTGGGAATTGACAGTTGTTACAGGTATGACGCCTAAAAAGTGACATTGTTTTTATTGTAAAAACTAAAAACAACAGATCGAATTGAGATGAGCACCGCAAATCCGTCCTATAAACCGTCCGAGGGTAAACGCGAAGAGTTCCGTAAGTATTTAGAGAAAAATGGCGTAATGGATGCACTGACGAGGGTCCTGGTGAACCTGTACGAAGAGGCGGACAAGCCGGATGACGCCCTGGAGTATATCAGGGACAAAATGGCGGTAATGGCGGGTCTGGAAACGACCAAACAGCTCCAAATGAAACTGGCAGATGCGGAGGAACGAATAAAAGAGCTGGAAAGTCAGCTGCAAACCGGCGACGGGCCAGTGGAGGACGTTTCTGCTCCGACCGCGAGCACTCCCGATATGCCGTTCACCGAAGACCAGATTAAAACCGAAGACGACGCTGCTCCTCCTCCCCCCCCGACAGAAGAACCGCCCGCGGAAAATCCACCGGAGGAGTCCTAACCGGCTTTTCTTTTAAATCCCGTGTATTTATTATCAGTTTTTTCAGAGCGAGGGTTTTTAGTTGTATCATAGTGATTGATAAATAAATTATGGCACTATTTAAAAAGACTTAACATTATTTAGTTTTACAGTTTGTCTACTATAATATAGGGTGTGTCTACTTAAGTTGACAATCTACGAGAAATTTTTTTAATTAATAAATTAACCTTTATACAAAGTTATATAAGTTATTATTATTTTTGGCCAGTTTTTAGGACATATCCCTATATAAGTTCTTTAATATCCTCGGTATCAATTTAAAATTGTGTTTTTCTATTGCAGTTTATCCAATTTCGAATGAAAACATTCATTTTATAGTAATTCTTTGCTTACTTTTAAAGTGCATCTAGGATATAGGTCTTAAGAAAGGTAAAATCTCGACTTTTTGGCTGGTCTTTCGGACTTATCCCTGTCTCAGTTCTTTAGCATCCTCGGTATCATTAAAAAGTGTGTTTTCCTATTGAGGTTTATCCAATTACGTATGAAAACGCTTATTTCATAGTAATTCGTTGCTTATTTTTAAATTCAAATGCTTTATTTGCCCATATATAAAATTATAAAATACAGTTATAAATCTAATTAAAATTTTTACAAAAAGGATTAATTCTCGATTATAAAAACCGTTAATCTGTTGGTACAGACGAAATAACCCTTAAAAATAATTAATTTATATGAAATAAATCAAAAGGAAACAAATAATATTAAAAATAATAAAGAAAATTAAACCAGAACGGGAGAGCGGCAGCGGATAAAAGAACCAAGCAGAGTAACGCCCAATATTTAAGACCCTAAAAAACGCAAAAATGCTAAATGTCGATGTCCACAGGGGGTAAAGACAGTTTTCAACTAATGCCAATCAATAATGATTTTTTTTAACAGACGAGAAACAAAGTCACTTTCTCACAACATTTACTTAAAGCTACACGTGTTTCGCTCTATTCAGAGCATCATCAGGCCTAAAACAATAATAATTAGTATTGAAAGAAAAAAAGAGGACATTAAAAAGACTAAAACCTTAAAAAGCCACTAACGTTGGCAAAACAGTAAATAAACATAAATTTAAGGTTAGGATGACTATACAGTTATTTAGAACCAAAAAATAAAAAAATTAAAAATTGTAAAATAATATCACACCTATTGGGAATCCGAACCCGCGACAACAAGCTTACAAGCCAGAGACTATAACCTATGGGCTACCGGAACACTGAGGAGAAGTTTAAAACATTTGTTGTTAAGCCAACGCATTTTAACACAATATTAAAGTTATTTCAGTTGGAAGAGATTATGTAAATATAAAATTGATTAAATAAGATTATTAAAAATAAGGTTGGGTTCAAAATTAAATACGTCGTTAACACAGACAAGAACAGGACTCTTCTTGGCTTTAGTAATTTCGATCCTCTCCAGAAGGTCAAGCTTTTTCCCTTTAGGGCATTCATGAAGTATTTCAGCTCCGACCTCTGGAGAAAAGTGATGTGTGGAAGCTAACAGGTGATTCGCAAACGCTGACTTTGTATCACGGACGTCTGTATTTTTAAATTTCTCAAACAACGCTACATGTTCTTTAACGCGTGTAGAAATTTTTCTTCCAGATTGGCCAATATATACAGCGTCACAATCTCCACATTTCAAAGAGTAAACCCCTGATTTCGAAAAGACATTTGCCTTGTCTATCACGCTCATTAACTGTTTTTTTAAATTATTTGCGGTTTTGAAAGCGATTTTGATATTAGAGGTCTTAAAATATTTAGCTAAATTTAATGAAATTGAGCCGAAAAAGGACAAAGATCTAAAGGACTTTTTGTCGTCTTTCTCATGAAGAAGGTTGTAAGTCAACCTATATTTATTTAAGAACTTAAAGTATAATTTGTTAATTAAGTAAAGTGGGAATCCATTATTAAAGGCAATATGTTTTATAATATTAAGCTCTTTAGCAAACGCTTCCTTTGACAGGGCGATGTTAAAAAATCTGTAAAAGAAAGAATTGAAGGAGCCAAATTTGTATGGATAGGGAGAAATAGACGCATATTGAATGACATTATCAGTAGTTGTGGGTTTACGATATATTTCAAATATTAGTTTATTATTGAGTCTTTTTATAAGGAGGTCTAGGAATGGCAGTTTACCATTTTGTTCTTCCTCAATGGTAAAAGAAATCTTTGGGTGCAAAGAATTCACAAAACGAAGAAAATTTGTCAAATCTTCTTTCTGGCCATTCCAGACAATGAAAATATCGTCAACGTACCTCTTATATTCAATGAGAAACTCCCCAAACCTACCCTTAACAATCCTTTCTTCTAGGTTGCTCATAAAAATTTCACTTAACAGTGGGGAAAGGCATGAACCCATAGCCAATCCAGAGACTTGTTTGAAAATTTTATTGTTGAATTGAAAGAAATTTTGATTGACAACAAGGCTGAGCAAGTCCAAGAGGTTATCAACTATAACTCGACTAAGGGAAGATTTTAATAATAGAGCTCTTACCAGATCTATACATTCTGTAGGGGGAATGTTAGGAAAAAGATTTTTTACATCCAAAGAAATAAGTATAGATCCGTCAGGTATGTAAAGATTTTTCAGACTATTTGACAAATCCACTGAATTTTTAGTTGAATAAACACTCCTAAACTTAGTCACCTCCCTTAAAACTGTGTTTAACCAAGCTGATAAATGGTAGCAGGGGGACTGATAAAAGAAACCACTGGTCTTATGGGAACATTGTTTTTGTGAATTTTTCGAAGACCGTAGAGAATTGGAGTTCTGGGATTCATAGGATACAGCTTGTCTTTCTTAGTGTTAAAGAACTCAAGAGTTAAACTGCACTTGTCCAGCAGATTTTTTTTTAGATTTTTACCCTAATTTGTATTTGATGTTAATTAACCTATTCTTTGTTCAACTAGCAACCGTGATTTAATTTTTTTAGTAAATATGTTTAAAGATAGTTGTTTAATGCTGGATGGAATACTATTCCACACGGAGATACGAGGGGAGTCCCAAAATGTAAAAATTTCAAAAATGCCCTGTACCTTTAGTTATACGAAAAAGTAGCACAGTGTCGCGAAAACCGCAACTCTCTATCTCTAAAAATAACGGAGATATCCCGCAAAAGTACCCAAAATGGGACACCATGTACTATAATTGACGTATCCGAAAAATACAAGAAGAAAAAAACCTGAATTTATCCTTTAATCGTGAATATAAAATTCGGCGCTTACCTGTGGCGAAACGACACTCATCCCGGGCGAGTGTAACGACTGTCCGGGACTGGGCAGCTGCGGGGAGTGCGAGTGCTGACTGGAATGGACGCTGGGCGAGTGCATGGAGGGCGAGTGCACGCTCGGCGAGTGGATCGAGGGCGACGTTTGGGGATGCACGTTCGGCGAGTGGGGCGACAATTGGGGCTGGGGGGCGGGCGAGGCCTGACTGCTCGCCGGCGAGTTTGCCGTGTAATTTTGTGACGGTTTCGCCTGATACAAATACAAAAAGATTTTATTTGTCAGTTTTATAATCAAGTTACAATTTTCTGTTCACTTATTTTTATTATGACAAATAGGAGTGTCTCTCGATTAAAACAACCGTTTGCCTGCACCAGCAGTAAACTGTAGTACAAGTGAGACAACCCTTTCAAAGACCTTAAAGAACTATTTAAATTCCTGTTGCAATACTTTTTGAATATTTATGAGCCAAAATTAAAAGAACATATATTTGAATAGAAATGATACATAAGACAGAGTTTTATTTCACTATAATCCATTTTTCCCATTAAGGGGAAGGACCGTTACGAATAAGAGATTTTGTTTGAAAGTTTTTCACATCAGTCTCACTCCCTCTGTCACATTTCAGTCGATCTCCTATACAGGTTGTCCTATTTGCTATGTGTGACTATTGCTATTTCTGAAACTACTGGAGATATGAGGGCGATTAAATTAGAAAAATGTTGCCAATTCTGATGAGTTTAGAAACTTACTGTAAATTACAAAGTTTTATAATTTTTTGTGCTCTACAAAAGTTTACCTTTTTTTTTTTATTACATATTAATAACCATCATCAGGAATTTTTCCTTAATACGATCCCGATTTTTTTTTAAATTGTAAATTAATTACTTATTAATACAGTAAAAAATTTATCGTTTTGGTTGTTATTTAAAAATATTTATAAACGCTAAAATAATATAGGTATTACAATATTAATAATAATTCCATTTTACCCACAAAATGACTTGGTTTTTTTTTAAATAACCTTTAAAGAGTGTACAATCTTTTTAGCTCTGTTCAATTTATTTATTCAATAAGCATCTGCTGAATAAAATTATTGCCGCTAAATGTTAAACATCAATATTAAAAGGAGGCATTTAAAAAAATAAACATTACAACAATGACCATCTGACTAACTTTGTAATAAATTAATTTTTAATAAACAATATAATAATGAACAAAAAATGAATCCAGAACTTATTTAAAATAAATAAGGCTAAAAAATAATATTATTATGAAATAAATTGTTATTAATCTGAATGGTCGCAATGGCCACCATTATATTTTCGCACACTGGTTATAATTTTTCAAAGAATGTTCCTTAACATTTCCAGTCCTCTAAATTTTGAGGCATAGTTTGATAAACCTGGTCCTTAATAAAACCCCATACGGAAAAATCCATGGGTAATATATCAGGTGATCTTGCGGGCCAATTTATAGGACCGCTATTACCAATCCAACGATGTGATTTAAAATTGTTCAGAAATGTTGCACAATGTCGATCTGGATGTGCAGGCGTTAGTTTCTTATTATATCAAGTGGGATATCATCAAAAAGATTTTAATCAATGAAATTTTAAATCATGAGGAAAATAATAAACATTTAAATTTTTAGCAATCAAAAAAGTCAAACGTTGGGAAACATATGAATGAGATACATCGTTTTAAAGGGAATAAAAAATACTTTTAAAATAAGTGATAAAAAATGACGTATTTAAAAATACGTCATAAAAAAATTAAAAAGTGAAATTTTGTAAAGCACAAACAATTAAACAACTTTGTAATTAATTAAAGTAACTTTCTAAAACCAATAGTTTTGGAAATAATAATTGAAATAAAATTTGGCGTTTTTTATAAATCACGTCGTAATTCACGAATTAATAAACATTTTGCAACGCTCTACAAGGATTTAGAATAAGCATCAAAATTGGCATGTTTTTTCTAAATTAACCGCCCTCGTATCGCCTATAGCTTCGGAAATAGCAAAGCAAATAGGACACCCTGTATATTTATAAAAGAAATTTACCTGGTAATGATCAACAATCTTGCTGGTATCATAATAAGCGTTACTGCTTCCATCCAAGTTATACGGGGGAGTTGGATTGGTACTGCTATAATTCGGCGGGTGTGTATAGTACGGACTAGTACCAGTATACGACGCACTAAAAATTTCATAAAATTTCACAAAAGTTTTTATAGATAGAGACACGTTCAAAATCTAGGGATATTTAAAACTAAACTATTAATTTTTCTTTCTTACCTTAAAGTATGTTGAACAGAACACGGTTTATTATTATTTATTTTACTCACAAAAAAAACTTTTTTTTTTTAAAATGCCTAAAATACACAATATTGATAATGTACAATATTATCAGTTCATTGTCAAGTACTGCAAAGGTGTTTTTTAAATAGTTTAAATGTGCCTAAACGTCATTTGGCAGATAATGAAATGTTAAGGGCTGTGGGGATGCTTGAGGCTGGAATGCGTCAAATTAATGTAACCAATGCTATAGGTACCACTCGAAGCGTTATTTCTCGCCTCTGGAGCCGTTATCGGAAGACCGGAACCAAAGGGATTTGGCTCGGCCAAGGGTGATCTCACTTATATGGATCGATATGTTCAGTTAAAAGTTCAAAGAAATGACACAATAACAGCATCACAATTAATAAGTCATTTAAACGGAGCTCATAATGTGACTGGTTCAAGACATACCATCTACAGAAGATTGAGAAAAGGTAATCTAGTAAAACAAACGTCTTGGAGATGCCAACCCTTAAACCAAGGGAATCGCCCAGTCGAGTAGAGCCTCAGAGCCTTGGGCTCAGGAACGTGTCACTTAGGAGCAAAATCAATGGGAAAATATTTTATTTACTGATAATTCATGCTTTATGGATGCACCTGGTACAAGAAATCGAATCCATCATACACAGTAGGTTCACAGTTATAGAGAAGGCATAATAATTATGGTATGGGCAGCAATTTCTCTTGTGCTCGTTCTTCTGGATCATTTCTTATCAACAGACCGCTAAGTTAGAAATGTCCTATTGTTCCATACACACAAAATATTGGTGCTATAAGTTCTATTTAAATGCATGATAATTCCTGCCACACACAGCTGGAATCACAAAAATTTTTTTGCAGGTGTAGAACATTCGTGTTTTAGACTGTTCAGCTCAACCACCTGATCTCAATCTTATAGAGCATGCCTGGGATATGTTTCGGCGAAGAATTCTTCAGAACCAGAATCAGTTTCAAAACCAATCAGCTGTCTCAAGCTCTTTAACGGTATTGGGAATTAATTAATGCACGAGGACACATTATTTGAATATATACAGGGTGATTCAAAATTGAGTGCAAAGATTTCAAGGGAGTATTTACCAGCCAAAAATAAGAACTTTTTTTCATATAAACGTATGTCCTAACTTGCTTCGTTTTCTAGATAGAGAGTGTAAAAGTTTTTTAATAAAATCGATTTTTTATCAATTATTCAAAATCCTTTCAGCCGATTTAAATAAAGTTTGGTAGGCTTATTTGTCGTCATAAAGGCCCTCCTTTGGTGGGAATAAAATAAATTTATTAATTCCAGTGGCGTTTCAGGGGGCTACCTACTTGATACTTATAGGTAAAATTATGGTTTTTTGACAATTTTTTTTTAGTTTAAGCAAAATTAGATTATCGAGATTCATTTAATTTCTTTTCAAAATTTAACTTAGCCTAAGTAATAGATACATACAAAAGTAGATTTTCATAACAAAAAAAAAACAAATTTTTTTTATTAAAAAACTTTTACGCTCACTTTTTTACATTGTATCTAAAAAACGAAACAAGTTAGGCCCCATACGTTTTTATAAAAAAAAAATTCTTATTTTTGGCTGGTAAATACGCCCTTGAAATCTTTGAATCGCCCCGTATATTGTAGATAAATTTACATTGTTCTCACGAAAATCAAATTAATTTGTTAATTGGGAAATCTTCACTTATAATTGTGGCAAAAAATATTTTATTAGAAAATTTAAAACCACTTCGTAATTAAAATAAATTCAATATACCTAGATTTTGAGAATTCGTGTACAGTTCAACCTACCTATATCCCCCCTGAGTAGTATTGGGAGCATAAACGTGCTCCCCGGAGGTGCCGTAGTACGGACTATTAGCCGGATTCTCCCGGGGACTGCACGACTTATCCGGACTCGATTTACTCGAGGCCACGGTGTCTTGGTAAAATCCGACCCGCAGTTGACCCCCGTTAAACGGATATTGACGTGGCGATATGTCCGGCCTCGGGGAGGCCATCACAGGCGAAGCGCCGCTACTTGGCGATCTAAAATGGAAGTTGTTCGATTTATGACTAATTTCGTAGGTTTTATAATGCGTACCTGTGTAAAGGCGATGGGTACGGAGCTGGATATGCTCCCCTTTCCTCCATGCCCACCCTTGGCGAGTCCAAGTCTTGACTAAAGGAGGATCTATAAAAAAAAAGACAGTATTCTCGATTAAACAGTTTGGGATTAAGATACCTTAAGTATAAAGATGTCTGAAGGTATATTTGGGCAACGGTATTATTTTCTCTTTTTTTTACATAGCAAATCAACCTTGATTGATAAAGACAAGTAAGAATCAAGTAGGTTATAGTAAATACTAAGAAAAAATGGTGATGACGATGAAGTAATCGTTAGATTTGGCCTTTTCTATTAAATTCAAAGAAGTCGTCCATGATTCTCACAGAGACCTTAAATTTAAGGGAAATTCGAAACAAACGTAAGTACAAGCAAAAGACAATTTTAGTAACTGTAGAGGTAGTTAAAAAAAGCTGCCAAAAGGGGTTATGTTCAGACTACGATAAGAATGAAGAATAAGGGCTTCATCGATCAGACAACGTGGACATTCTATGATCTCATTTTTTTTAATTTTTAGATTCGGCCAATTACATTATTCGGGAGAGATTTTACGCGATCTGTGTTTCTCAGTGTAGAGTTTTATGTCCGTGTAGTGGTAATTATTTCGAAGTAGCGCGGATATGGTGCTAAAAGATTCTTCTTTATATAAGAGCAATAACCGTTCTTATTGAGTTCAACTGACATTTAAGCTGGATGGTGATGCGTGAGTGGTGAGTGGTTTCCTGTACAGCGAGTGGCCGAGCATTAAGTTTGTTTTTTCTATTGATAGAGATGTCCAAGAAGGAGAGACTATTTATTGCGTTTCAATTGTTAAAAAGACATTGAGGTTAATAGAATTCTGATGAGAATACAGTTCAAGTGGTTAAATGACAAACGTATCATCACGAATACCAAAAGAAAACTGGTAACATACAGTTTTCAGATTTTAGTTTTAAGTAGAGTTTATTGCCTTCTTGCAAAGTATTCCATAAAGATGTTTTCTGCAGTAGGAAAGACCTTTATTCGCAGGTTTTCTCCTTCCATTAAAAATATGTCCCAGAAATTCATTTCATGACATGTCAAAGGAATATCAATTTGCGGAAAACAACAGGAACAGGAATTTTTTAGCCTCACCAAATACTTGGAGTCGCTGGGTAAATGTCTTTCAAGTATTTAAAAAAAAAGTTGATAATGACAGTTCGAATACGAAACGTCGGTTTGAAAATCTGACAACACCTTTTTGTATTATATCTTATTCGAATAGACTCGCAATAAAGAATAGAAATAAAATCGCGAATATTCGAATTTTTCCAAAAATCTTCGGAACTTTTTAAATTTCGAAATGGTGTTTCAATGAGCACCAAATTGCGCATATCTTTTTTAGTCTCCGAGATCCCAACGATAAGGCTCGAATTCGGGACACTCTATCCATAAAAACTTATTTAACTAGAACTTTAAGCCAAGGTTAAAATTAAATCTAGAATTTAAATTACTTTACCTCAAACACTATTTAGTACTTTGAATCAAGGCTATTCTGAAATATGACCAACCCCAAAGCAAGGATTGAGGCCTTGGTTTAACTTAAAATCTCCTTTTTTCTATGCCATGAAAGGTTGGATAGTATGTCTAGTCGAAGAGCTCAAGCTATATGTTAAAAAAAATTCAACCAATGATCTAGTCATCGACAAAAGTTTGGAAATATTTTTAACCCTTGTATTTAACAAAAATATACTACTTTTATTTAATATACTTGCTAAGGTCTTTAGTGTAATCGCATGCTTTTACTTTGGACTGTAGACATTTCTATTTTATCTGCCTTTTGTGCAGCTTGGACATATGTATGGAAAAATGTCTGATGAGTCATATTTAAGATTTAAAATAATTGATATAGTATTTTGTTATTGCTACTATTGTATCCAATACTGTATTAAAAATGAGGAAAAATAAGTATTTGCCAAAAGAGTTGCGACTTAGAGTTGTTGTATTATAGCAAAAAATGTTGGTTTAAGTAAAGCTGTTGTTCCAAGTTGTTCTTGCGAAAATTGCAACACAAATATACCTGCTCGAATTGTGAGAAGGCGCCTTTGTGAAGTTGGATTGTTTGCTGTCAAAAAACCATTACCCTCAAAAAAAAATTGAAGGGCAAGACTTCTTCAGGTTGCTCAAAGACACCTTAAAACTGGGGTACAGTGCTTTGGAGTGACGAAAGTAAATTTAAAGTATTTGGTTCAGATGGAAGGTCATTTTGTTGAAAACATTTGATGTGAACAAGACTTGTATAGGCGAATGATTATTGTTTTTTTGAAAACATCTGGAAAAATGCTAGTAGAGAAAGTGGTTTAATAAAATATTTACGATCAGGTTTTATATTCAAGTTAGGGATGCTATTACCCATAATTGTCCCAATTTAAGGAAGCTTTAATTACAAATTTTCGAGTTAAAGTTTTTATTTAGAGGTCCGATTTTTTTTTTATAAATTTTCCCCTAGCCTGCAATAATATTTATTAAATTGATTAGCACTTTCAATATCGTCAGCATTTTTTATATTTATTTTACGAAAAACCTATAAAATGTCATGAAATCTAATCACTACCTGTTTTATTAAAGGACCTATTAGACTAAACAAATAATATCTATTCATTTACATCACTCCACATATTTCCATCCAATTATTGAGTGTGAAGGAAAAGGATAATAAAAAATATTAATGATATAACTCAAAAATTATCGATACAAAAAAAGGCTCTACATAAAAAAAGATTTGTAATTAAGAAAGGGGTACTTTTTTAATAGCTGCAACACGACAGTTAAAAAGTCACATCGATCTTGAACAGAATTATATGTGTCGCAGGTTCTACGCAGCGGAGAAAATTTATTGATGTTTATCCTAGGTCTTGATAGGTATCTGGTTGATATGCGAGGCAAATGAAAATTAAGCCTGTTCTCACATTTCAGGCAAATCAATCAAATTATTTACCAATTTATATTAAATTTGCATAAATTTTTCTCTAATGAAAGAAACGAAAATCTTTCCAAAAGTTGTGTGTGTGGAAAACCAGTTTGCGGGTACATTCCGTCGCCTAATATAAAAGCAATAAACTTTAATTTATCCTAATCACGCCCTCGCGCCTGCCCAATTAATTTATAATGCATATTTCGAATACAAATATAGACGTTTATTGCCGCAAATATATAAATATAGGCATTTTTCTAATAATGGTTAAGTTGGTGTTCTTTCTTTAATATACCCCAGAGTTATAATAAACACCACCTTAACCCAAGTTTTCATGAACTTGAACTACAATAAACAACAAGTTAAGATTTCACCTATTGGTTCAACAAATATTTTTTAGTTTCTTAAGATTAGAATTAAACCAATCAAAGCCCTAGTGTACCTTTCTGACATGCTGCTCCCGGTACTGATCCTCCTTTGCCTCGAGACCGTTTGGGGACTTTCGAGACTGGGCGAGGGATCCCCGGGGGGCACCCGCTCAGATTTACTGCCCGCCGGGGCAGTTTCTTCCTCCTTCGCGTCCGGTTTGTCGGGTTTCTTTTGGGGTGGCGGTGCCTGAAAACACTCATGCCTAATCTGGACAATTTTTTTCCAAATAATAAAGTTTACCTTCGGGGCACCAAAAGCTTTAAACCAGGCGCTCAAATTGGGAGTGGGGCCTCCGGCGTTTGGATCTTCTACCGGTTTAGTTTCTTTCACATCCTAGAAATTATTATTGTTAACATTGACGATTCAAAATCACGAGACAGTTTCACCACTAACCAAAACTCTTTATTTGACTCTTAGACAAGTATTTCGCTAGCAATGTTAGCATCTTCGGGAGCAGATTCAAATGGAAACTAAAACTACTTTTCAGTAGCCTTATATACACGTAATTGTGATAGCTTTGTGATTCCAAAGCATAAAACTGAAAAAGTTCTTTCAGCTACAATGCTATTAAAGCATTTAATATGCTTCCTAATAAACGTTAAACGCAAAACTAAAACTTTAAACGCAATATCAAAAAAACTTTGCTTTCGCAACGTTCGGAAATGCTCCCTGCTCTTTAGATAAGTTTGATCTTGATTACCATGTTCTGATATTGAACACACGGTGTAGATACTTTTCGATAAGCTTACTTTACTGAAACTCTATATGTAAATATTAATATCTTAGATGCTCATAAATATTTTATAGTAGTACATTTAAAGAGTACTTATAAAAATTAAAATGTAAGCCTTAGTTAATTTTTAAGCAGGACGGTTAGACGGAATCGCTTTGCTAGATCTCGCCGTCTGTTAGATCGAATAACTTAACTGTATAGTTTAAATAAAAAGTTATTATTATTCGGTAAGATTTCTTGCAACTTGGTTGCGAATCGTTTCTCTAGTAAGAAGATTTTGAAGACTTTGGTAAGTACTGAATTGTTGATTCAGCACTAACTATATCTCCTCCTGGTTGTTTTAACAGTTTGAAACTGGTGCAAAGCTAAGACCCTTATTAGGAACATTGAGTTCTTTCTCATTAAAAAACTGAGAGAACTAACTGAAGCAACGATATTAATTGGTTTTTCCTTTTTGTGGTTTACCCTTCAAACTCACCTTTTACTACCAATTTTTTCAGTTTTTTTATTTAATGAAAATTGTCTTATGTTAATTAGTTCATAAAGCACGCAATAAAGCAAAGGAAAACTGGAGTATTATTAATGAACTAAGGAGTAATCCTCGAAGTTAGGTGAATTTCCAATCAATGCAGACAATCTTAATAAGTATTACTATTCAGGAGCAGCAATAAATCCCTCTATATGAAATCAAGAAACTGTTGAACCAAAAAAACACATCTGGGATTGATGGATTGTCCATCAGAGTTTTGCAGATCAAGCTCTCGCCTCAATGGTTCATGCTATAAATGTCTCTTTTGATACTGCAACGTTTCCAAGTCATCTTAAGGTGTGACACCTCTCTTTAAAAGTGGCGAACCAAATGACCCCAAAAATTACAGATCAATTTAAGAAGAAAACATTTTATGAACAAAACATAGATATGTGTAGGGGTGATAGTAACAAAAATGTGGCGTACTCTAAAAAGTTTGATAGGAAGCAAAAATCAGCCGACAGATTTTGGAGATATTGATTTTGGTCCATATAATACCAGCGTAGAAGAAAATTTTAACCAATATTATGCAGATAGTGTCGAGGAAATTTCAGAAAATATAGAGAAACGGCAATGGGACTGTAAAGTTAGTGAACAGAAGGACTCAGAAATAGCAAACTTTAAAAACCTCACTCTCCAGAAACTAAGATCTATTATATTTAAATTTAAGAACAAAAGTACCAGTGATGAGTTTTTCAGTGTTAAGTTGATTAAAGACTTGTTTTGTGTGTTGGGATATCCTTTACTCTATCTAATAAATACCTCTTTAGAAACTGGTAGAGTCCCAGATGATCTGAAGACAAGTGTTATGATTCCTATCCCTAAAGTATCAAAACCAACCATCCCAGAAGAATTTCGACCCATTAATTTACTCCCTGTTGTAGATAAGATCATCGAAACAATTGTGTGTCAGCAACTTAGGTACTACTTTGAGGAAAACAACTTACTCTATGTTGGACAATCCGGATTTAGAAATAACCATTCATGCGAGTCGGCCCTACAGTATATTTGTGCGAAGTGGAGAAAAGAAATAAACGATGAAAATGTTGTGCTTAGTGTTTTTATTGACTTAAAACGGGCATTTGAGACTATAGATCGGGATATCCTCTTTAAGAAATTAAAGTTATATGGAGTTAAGAGTATTGTTTTAAAATGGATTAAGGATTTTCTAAGTAACAGGTGTATGAGAACTAAAGTAGGTGATAGATTTTCAAATAAGGTTGCAAGTAAACTGGGTGTGCCACAGGGCAGTGTTCTTGGGCCCTTATTATTTATAATTTACGTAAATGATATAAACATAGTTCTGCGTAATTCATTTATTAACTTGTTTGCGGATGATACTGTAGTATGCGTGGTAGGTAGGAACTTCAAAAATATTACCAGAATAATGAACTCTGAGATGCATATTTTGTATGATTGGTTGTGCAAAAATAAATTAAAATTAAATATAAGGAAAACAAAGTGTATTGTGTTGGGGTCAAAGACAAATTGTAATAAATTTTATGAATCAGGCTGTACAGTAAATATAAACGGAGATCAAGTAGATTTTGTTTCGGAAATTAAATACTTAGGAATAATTATTGATCCACAGTTGAATTTTTCATTGCACATAGATTATGTTTGTAGAAAATTAGGTAAAAAAATTTCATTCTTATCTCGTATTTCAAGTTCTCTGTCATTATGGTCTAAAAAGTTAATATTTAACACTATTATATTGCCTCATTTTAATTATTGTTCTGCTTTACTTATATCCTGTACACAAGAAAACATAAATAGGCTTCAATTACAACTAAATAAAGCTATGAGGGTTATTTTGAACTGTAGTAAATATACACCAATTGAATATATGCTTTCTACATTAAATTGGTTATCGGTAGAAAAAAATATTAAAAAGGCAAATTTAACATTAATTTTTAAAATCGAACATGGTCTTTTACCAAACTATTTATCAACGTTTTTGGAAAAAAGAAAAAATTTCTATCAATACAACATTCGGTCAAAGCAGAACTATAATATTCAACATGTTAAAACCACTGCTTTACAAAAATCACTGTTTTTTGAGGGAATTCGAATGTTTAATAACCTACCAGTAGAGATTAAAGAAGCAACATCACTGAAAATGTTTAATAAAAAGGTGTTTAATTTCTTAAAGAATCAATTATAATTTAATTTTAAGGAATTTATTATATTACACACATGTATATTAAATGTTTGTTATAGTATTATGTACTAGCCAGGTGCTAAATAAAGGATTATTATTATTATTATTATTATTAATTTCACTTTTACCCTGCCTGTGTAAGGTTCTTGAGAAACTAGTCAAAGTAAGAATGGTAGCCTTCCTAAATAAAAATAACATGTTAAGTAAATGTCTATGTGATTTTCGAGAGTGCTTTAGCACGAGGGATGCAATGTTTTCATTCCTGGAGAGATTATACTTGACCTTAAATGATGGTCAGTTTCTTGCAGCCGTATTCTGTGATTTCTCTGAAGCCTTTGACTGTGTCAACCATGGAATAGGGGAGCTGTACTAGAAGGGTTTAAATATTTTTTGTCACACAGAAACGAACAGTCTGTTCGGTCAAAATAGCACTTTGTCTGAACTTTGTGATCCATGGGTTCCGTTCTCGTTCCCATTGTATTTAAATGACCTGGCGTCTCTCCAGATAAGAGGATTCCTCACTATTTTTGCAAACGAAACCACCATCTTATACAGACAATAGTTAAAGCACATTAACAAGGACACAGTGGTGTGATGCTGATCTGTTGTCTTTAAATATAGATAAGACTAAATTGTTTTAAGTAAAGTTTATATGTTCAGACCAGTTAATGATTCACAACAAAGAATTGGGAGTGAATAATTTTAACAATTTTGTTGGAATTGTTATTGATGATGAACTGAAGTTTTGTGACCATATATCAGCATTGCGACAAAAACTGAACTGAACTGGGATTGGAATCTGCAAAATCGATCCATTTTATTTTATCGATATATGTATCATAAATCTCCACAGGACTATTGTAGAACCTTTTCAAAGATTTAAAGAAACTTACCTTATGTTGCTTATTTATTCTTGAGTCTGCTTGCCTAATATATAAAAAATATGAATCATATGTTGAAAATAAAGGCTCCTCAAAACATTATAATACCAGACAAAACTAGAATATTGCAATGCTCATTCCGAAAAGTTAACTAACATGGAATTCCCTTATATACTTGAGCATAGAATTTTTTAACCACCTTCCAATTTGCATAAAAGCCTCTAAAGGTGCTCCTCGCTTTTAACACTCCCTAAGAGAATTTCTCAAAAGCAAGTATTTTTACAGCCTAAGTTTCTCCAGTTTCTAGTTTTAGTACTTATAGTTTTTCGTAAAGATGTAAAGGTTAGATTTTGTGGTGTTACTTTATGTTATTATTGTTCATGCTAGTATGTTGAACCCACTATTGTGCTTTTTTTATAATTATGTGTTAGTAATATGTCGATTTTATATGAAGCTTTATCAACAAATACCATGTATTTATCATAATAAAGCATGTTGTGAATTTGAATAAAATTTTCTAATATATTTGTGGTAAATAACTTCAAACATGTTTCTTCAGAAATCACTCCATGCTTGATACTCTAAATCAGTTTGTTTAAAAATTAGTTTTTTTAAAACGTGTATATACTTCTAACTTTAAAATGCTACGTTTACTATATACATAAGTGTTTGATTTCTAAGTCTAACCATTTTTGCTTAGCAAAAAGTCAAGCTTGGCTGAACATGTCACTTTGTAAGGATATACTTAAAAGTACTTAAACCACTTAATAACAATAGAAAATTAGATGCATATAAAGGTCTAGCAATATTTAAAAATCAAAAGATCATTCTTAACAGGGATAAAGGTCCAATGCCTTATAGTCAATTTTATAGTGTGGTTAGTGTTTAAGATTTGTTCCGCCATGTTTCATTGCATTTTTCGCTCTATTGGTACATCTTTAGTGTCTACGGCACACTTGTAAGTAGCTTTACTTTCATTTTAATCTTCTCCCGAAGATGCTCACATCATTAACGAAACACATGTCGAGAGTAAAATAAAGAGTTTTGCTTAGTGGTAAAACTGTCTCGTAATATGAATGTCACACCAACCATCGATGATTAGTCACAATTAAATACAATGAATACCTTTCCATCTTTTGGAGGTGGTACTGTGGCCTCAGGAACGTCCTCTTTAACCTCTTTATCCTTGTCCTCCTTTTTAGCCTCCTCGCCGATCTGATCAGCCTCCTCCTTTTTCTGTTCCGCACTCGCAGTTAACTCCCGTTTTTCCTTCTTCTCCGTCTCCTCCTGCTCCTCCTCGTCTTTCTTCTGGTCGTCGACGAACTTGTGCTTCCCGAAACTGTCCAGGACGGAGCCGAGGCTCAGTTTCGGCGCGTTCGTGTCCGTCTTCACGATCAGCGAGTTTTTCGGGTCCTTCATCTTGGACAGGGGTCCCAGCGGGAAAATCTCGTCGGTTTTGGTGGCGTTTTGCACGTTCGTGATCAAATTGCCCTTACTTTTGCCCGGTTGTAGCCGGTCTATGGTACGTTGGACCTCGCGGCGTTTATTAAAGAATTTCGACGGGTCTCTGAACGGCTTTTTCTTGGTTTCTTTTGATACGGGGACGGCGGGTGATGGTACCGCGTCTTTTTTCGGTGGAGCCGAGGGCATTGTGGTGGGAGCTATGGTCATTGGAGCGGGTATTATTGGTTTTTCCACCTATATAAGAAAGGTAAAATTAAGTAAAAATACTACAAGGTTTACATCCAGAAGGTAAACATCTTAATTTTTTAATTATATGGTGTCAAAGTGTCGTAGTTGTTTTTTGATCCGTGTATTAAACGAAAATTTTCCTCGAAAATGTGACTCTATTAAAAACTATTGGACGGACTTTATGTCTTAGATCTCTCAAAGACGACTTTTTACGATTTTAGAGGTTAAACTGATGATTATTTGTCATTAATCAACATGGACATGTGTACAGGGTATACCAAATTCAAGGCTGACCATTGATCTGTTTATATTTAAAAATCCTTGTTATGAAGTTATTTTTTTAATTATTTCAAGCAGTTGAAGCTATTTTTTAATTTTTTCCAGCGGGTTAAAGCCACTACTTTTTATTTCAGGTAGTTGAAGTTATTTTTAGGATTTGTTCCAAAAGAGACGAAAAAATGGCTTGAATAGTCTGAAAAACGAGAAATTACATAAGTTGCTTAAAAGAATTCAATTTCACGGCAAAAGTGAAAAAAATCAATTACCTGAAAAAGATTTAACATTCCTTAAACAGGAGGCTTGAAATAAGGACTTCAATTGCCTAGAAAAAATAAAGGAGCAACTCGAAAAGTCGACAAAATTCTGTCAACTGTATAGAAATATTTAAGAAAAATTAACTGCCTGGAAAAGTCATAAAAATTACCGCAGTTAACTGGAAAAAAAATTAAAAGATTGCCTGTAAGAAATAAAATAATGTCTACATCTTCTAAAAAAAAACATAAAGAACTTATGGAAAAGGCGAAAAAAAGTGACGAACTGCCAAAAAAAAAAGAGAAATAACTTCAGTTGGCTGACAAATATAAGACAACAACTTCAACTGCCTAGAATAACTTAAAGACTAATTCAATTGGCTGAAAAAGCCGAAAAATTACTTCAATTACCTGAATAGAAAAAAATAATAAATGTGCACAAAAAATTGGACAAAATAGGGACTCTTTAAATTGCCTGAAAAATGCAAAAAAAAGTTCCACGGCCTTAAAAAAAACGAGAAATGACTTCAGTTACGTAATAGGATTAAGAAAACAACTTTAACTGCTTGGAAGAAATTAAACGCTGATTTAACTGCCTGGAAAAAACGGAAAAAATATTTCAATGGCTTGCGAAAAATGAAAAAAATTCCTCCAACATCTTGGAGAAAATAAGAGACTTATTTATAGAACATAAATAGTAATAATAGTATGGTGTAGAGCATTGGATGTACATATTTTATCCTTTGGAAAATTGTGGATACTAAAGATAATTGATAAAAAAACCTAAGCTTTACCCAACAAACTTAATGTACAAAGTGACAGAACTTTTAGATATCCTGGGTTATTCACGACCTCAGAGGCGTTCCAGAAGTATTTTTATGACATACAGGATGTTTCAAGGTGCAGAAACATATCAATATTTTTTTTTAAATAGAACGCCCCGTATATTATTTGATTTTTGAATTCTACATCGTAAATAAAGTTTACCCAGCCTAAACAATAAAGCTTTCGAAATATTTTGTGTTTTGTGCAAATACTGAGGCAATTTCAATAAAAAAAGTCAGATTCAGTATATATTACGGTAATTAACCAATTTACAAAATAAATAGAGTATATAAAATATTCAACAAAATAAGATTTTATATCGCAATAAAGCACTTGAAGTATTAGTACTATCATTAAATATCTAGCATAAATAACAGATAACAGGTAACATCAATAAAATGAAATAAAATATAAGGACAACAATGGCTTAAAACAGAGTAACTGCAATAGAAAAGAAGACACACTTTAAGCAAAGTCAAGATATAAAGTTATATTGCACTTAAGCAGATTTTAAAACTCGTTGAAGTGAACTCAGAAAAAAATTAAACAAATCTATACTGACACTATTTGAGTTAATCATCATTCTACCTATTGCATAGTTTTCACCATACAGTGTAAGATGTTGTTCAAGGTAGAATAATCTAGTCTGTCTGAGCACTGTAGTAGGAGAAACATTTAAATTAAGCTGACACAACAACTCAGGAGACTGTATTACATTGTTAAGAATCTTGTATGTTGTGACAATATCGCAGTTTTTACGTCGAGTCTCCAACTTTTCAATATTTAGCAATCTATACATTTCACTGTAATTAATATCAATACAAGGAATATTAAGCTTGTAAGCAATGAACTTTTTCTAGACACATTATATATTTAGCATAATAAGGTGACCATATACATGAATTCGACTCAAGTTGACTGCGAACCAATGAAAAATACAGAAGTTTGATGGAATCAATACTGCTGAAATCATGAGTGTGCCTCTTAATAAAACCCAACATTTTGTAAGCCTTATTACACAGGTTTTCAATATTTTTTGAAAAAGTTAGTCTGCAATCAAAAAAGACCCCAAGATCACGTATCTCTGATACCTTCTCAATAAGTGAACTCATTAGATGGTACTGATGAAATGGTGGACTAAAACTCCTGGTAAATTGAATATATTTGCATTTTTTAGCATTTAGGACCATTCTATTGTTCTTGCACCATAATTCAAATTTGTGAAGATCAGAACAAAGTTCATGATGTGCCAAGTTACTGTCTATAATTCTAAAAATCTTAACATCATCAGCAGAAAGCAACACATTACAATAATCAAAACAATGAACAACATCATTAATAAAAAGATTAAATAAAAAAAGGGGCAAGATGGGCATCCTGAGGGACCCCAGAAGTCACTGGACACGGACTAGAATAAAAGTTATTTATCTTTACAATCTGTGTTCTTCGAGACAGACATGACTTCAACCAAGCCAAAAGACAACCACCAATGCCATAGAGTGACAACTTCGCAACCAGGAGAGAATGATCAACCCTGTCATAGGGCCTTGGAAAAGCTGTTTGGTAAAGCAACAAATTAGTAGTAATGGACCTACCCCTGACAAACCCATGCTGCTTAGTTGAGATTATGTTTTTAAATTTCTCTGATAAAAAAATCTGTGACAAAACTTTCAAGAACCTTTGCAAAGTGACAAGCCAGAGAAACAGGACGATAGTTTTTCACATCATCCCTCTGACCTGTATTAGAAGATGTCCCGTTTCCAAGCCCTCAATGATGTCAGACACAATAAATCTTACCCCTTGTGCAGTAAATTTACCTGGCAAAAATCCCCACTGTCTTTCACTAAAAAATAAAAATTCGATATTCCTTAATAAACTTCTTAAAACTTATTTCAAATATTTTTGCAAAAAATGCGCTTGTAGTTATTAACATCTTGTTTGTTTTTCTTTATACAGGGATATAACTTTCTAAAGTTTTAATTGACTTGGAAATATACCAGCAGTTATAGAGCTACAAAACGATACTAATACGATAAACTTCCCAACAACCGTATTCAAGTCAATCGTTACTAGGGGATAATTATTACCTTCTTTTGTTCAAAAGGCCTCGGGGTACCCAACAAATCGAAATCGTCCAGGGCCATCATATACGACGGGGAATTACTCGCCGAACTGAAATCGCCGAATTTCGGGGTGTCATCGAGCCATTTATTGATATCCTTAAGGGTCTGTTCCGTAGCTAAACTGAGCGCCTCAAAATTCGACTGTTTGGCCGGTTTCGGTAGGGCCGGAGGCGGCTGACTCGCCTCCGACATCAACTTTTCTTTTTCCTTCTTTTTTGATGATGATTTTTTATCCGAATGCGAGGTTTGATTTAAGGGTTCTATTAAGTCGGATTGCTCGTGGCCATGGTGATGGTTCTTTTTTGGTTTCTGGCTGTTGTGACTGTTGTTGGTGTTCTTATCCTTGTGCTAAAAAGTACGATAAGTCAAATCAATGAACTGGGAATTGATTTAATAATGAACACTGTAATTTAAAATTAATAATCAATGAAATTTTTCGCAATATTCTAATAGACCCTTAGAATTGATGAAATAATTATCAGAAAGAACTCAAGGGTTCATAGCCTTGAAATCAATATTTTTTTAACAGAATCAAACTCAAAATCAAACCAAACAACGCGCAATTGTAAAGCAAATATTTAGCAATTGCTAAAGGCTAAATGATTTTTGTACTGAATTATTCTTTATTGTGATGAATCATAAGGGAACACTATTACACTCGATTCACTTCCCATTATATGGATTAGAGAGAAATAGCATTAACTTACATGCGTCTTGGTATGTTTGTCATCGCATTTCTTATTTTTGTCCTTGTTTTCCTTCAGGTGGTCGTCTATTTCGAAGTCATCCGGTGGTGTTTGTAACCTGGAATATGCCAAGGAAAAACGTTACATTTTACAGATTTTATAAACAAATAGAGAATATTTGGTGGTAACTTTTAAAAAACGGACTGGCCAAATTTATATGGGTGTGTGTGCATCTAAAAAAAGATGTTCTTCTTGATATTCTTAACAGTAGTTTCTTATTTTTTTCAGATATTTCAATTCATTTTTATTTCTCTCAAGCAGTTATACAGGGTGTTTCCTAACTATGGTACGAAACTATACAGGGTGAATCGTTAGGTCGTTTTATGAAAAAAAGTTCCTATGAACGTATGTCGGGAGTTGCTTTGTTTCTGAGATACAGGGCGATGAAGGTTTAAAAAAATAACGGTATTTTAAAAATACTATAACTATCCTTAAACCGATTTGGTTGAAATTTGTTGCAGTTATTTGAAGTTATAAGACGCTTATTTAGCTGTAACTAGATTGAAATTATTAGGTCCAGTGGCGTGTCAGTGGGCACCACATGGTTATTGTTGAGAAAAAAACAAGGCCAATAATTAATTGTTTTGCAGCTTTTTATTTATTTTTGTATTTAAGCAACTAAAAATACAACTTTTTCGTATCTTATCTTATTATCTTCATATCTGGCTTTGTTTTCGAGAAAAAAAATTTAAAGTATCTTTAACTCATTCTAAAAATTAGACGACAACATGAAATAAAAAAAATTTCGACCTTAAAGTACATGAGCAAAATGTCCACCCTCCAATGCACTTCATTTACTAAAGAAAAAAAAAACTAATATATTCTCTATTTTAACACATAAAAAGAGCCAGTGTGTGTGTGATACCCAAAAAGTTATCCTAGAAAAAAATCCTCCACTGCGTACAAGGCTTTTTCCAGAAAGTACGCCTTCAAAGCATTATGAAATCGAGGAAAAGAAGTAATTGATTTAATTTCCAAAGGCAAATGATTATGCATCTTTTTGGCTCTGTATAGAATAGAGCTTTTTACTAACTAGGACCGAGGAGTTTGCAGATAAAGATCATGCACTGCGTTGCGAGACAGCCTACTTGGCATTTCTGACTTATGTTGCGTACTAAGCAAATAGATTCCAATATGAATAAAGAGGGAAGAGTCAGTATCTTGTATTTTTTAAAGATTTCTTGACAGTCAGCTCTGCTATTAAGTCCAAGCAGATACCGAACTGCTCTCTTTTGGAGTTTAAAGATGCGCTCAAATTGAGTCACACCGCATGTGCCCCACAATGGAAGGGCGTAACGTAGATGTGACTCAAAAACGGCATAATAAACTGTTCTTGATGTTTGAAAACTCAATTCCCTGGAAACTGATCTTAAGGCAAAACATGCTGAACTCAATTTTTTATATAAGGCATCAATATGCAAGTCCCATTTTAGGGAGTAGTCAACATTAAGTCCCAAGAACTTCACAGATTCAACAACGTCCAAACTGGTGTTGTTAAGTACAAAGGGTTGAATAGTAGTTTTATATGATAAGACTTTAGTTTTTGAGACATTTAGGCACAGAAGATTAGAATCGCGCCACGATTTAATGGTAATTAAGTCATTAGAAATAGTAGCATGTAGGGCCCTAGCATCCGGATTGCTCCATGTAAAGCTAGTATCGTCAGCAAAAAGACAGATTTTAGTTTTAGATTTTATTTTAGACAGCCCAGGACTGAACCTTGAGGTACCCCACATTCTATTGGTTTGCAAGAAGACTTCGTCGTATCAACCTTTACAAGCTGATTTCTGTAATTGAGATACGATTTAAACCACTCAAGTTCCTCGGCGTTCCTCTGAACCCATAGTGATTCAATTTGTCAATTAGGATGTTATGGTTTACACAATCAAAAGCCTTGGAGAAATCACAAAAAATTGTTGCTGTTGAATGATTATTATTTATACTGGTGTAAACACTATTAAAGAGAGAAAACATAGCATCATTTGTGCACTTGTTACTCAAGAATCCAAATTGGTGAGGAGTAAGAATTTTATATTTAAACAGAAACGATAAGAGCCTTTTTTTAACCAATCGTTCAATGATCTTTGATAAAATGGGAAGGAGTGCGATTGGGCGATAGTTTGAAGCTTGTTGTTTATCTCCTCCCTTATGCAATGGAATAATTATTGCAGTCTTAAGGCAGGTAGGAAAGACTCCATTTTGGAATGACTTGTTAATTAAGTTTGTTAGATGGATTAAGGTGCAATTTGGCAGATTGGAAAACATTTTGAGAGTGAGCCCATCTGTACCAGATGATGATTTGTTTTTTATTTCATTAATTGTAGTTTGAAGCTCTGTTGATACAATGGGGGTAAAAAAGAAGCTGTGTAAATTTTCATTTGGAAGATATGAACGAGGATCATGAGAAGGTGTTATGGTAGCCATTAGATTTTTAGCTACATTAACAAAGTAGTGATTAAGGTCCTCAGGTGAAGTAGGGATAGTGCTAGATGAAGAAGTGTTATTTCTTAATTCATTTACAATAGACCATGTTTCTTTGGCAACATTACTTGATTCGATCATCCTTTTATTATAATAAATATCTTTTGCAGCTTTTATAGTCTTATGGTACATTTTTCTATAAAGCTTGACATAGTTATGAAAAAATACGATGTCTGTAAATTTTTTCACGTGTGATAATGAGCGCATGTTTTTTGCAGAAGCACGTAATCCTTTAGTGGTCCATGGCTTATGATGTGTGGTCCATGACTTATAATTTTGATAGGTCTAAGAGGAAACGACTTATCTGCAATACTTGATAAAGACTTTATAAAAGTAGAAAATTCACTATCTATATCGTCAGAAAGAAAATCCCAATCAGCCGTTTGGCATAAGTTCTTGAATTGTAAGAAATTATTTTTGCCAAAAACATGGCCTAATTTACGTAACGTGTTTTTGCCTTTAGAATTTATGGAAAATTTAGTTAGTGCAGCTTCATGATCAGAAAATCCGGAATTAAAAACCGAACAATCTACGAGTTCAGGAGCAAATGATGACACGACATAGTCGATGGTACTAGAACTATTTCTAGTTATTCTGGTAGGAAAGTTAATATGCATTACTATACCCATTGAGACGAAAATAGAGTGAAGAGATTCTTGAGCAGCACACACACTGAAAAAATCAATATTAAGATCGCCACACAAAATTAATTTACCTAACAAATCTAAACGATAACATATTTGTAGTACATCCACAAGCAACTATCAGGAATAAATAGGTCTTTACATACGTAGCGTTAAACAATTACTAACCGATTTTATGTGCTTCCAATATAGCAGGTTACATATATAGTTTTGCTCTGTACTTTAAACGAAAAGATGATAAAATATTTATATTTTAAAATGATTTACCCTTTTTTAGTGATAGCGCGTAATACGATATACTAAACCTTACTACGATAATTGCCAAGACACTATATGTAGTTGAAACCATTTATTCCAGGCAGTTCAAGTAATTTTTTTATTTACCTGAGAGGAAATTAAAGTAATTTTCTATTTTTACCAAGCAATTCAAAGAATTTCTTATGTTTTTCCAGGCAATTGAGGTCATTCTTGTATTCCTACACCTATTTCTTGGTTATAACCTGGGAGAAAAAAAGAATATCTTTAAGTTCTTGGAAGAAACGAATAAATGACTTCAAATGTCAGGAAACACTAAATAAGACTTCAACTGCCTGGAATATTATCCCAATTATCCGTTGTTCTATGCACTCTCAATGCCACTTCAAATTTTTAAGACAAATTTGGTTCCAACAAATCCTGAATCATTGTACAACTGATCCCTATGCCTTCTTCCTATGTAGAAATGCAACAGAACTTAAATCACATCAAATCAAATCGTTTATTTCCATCAACATCAGAACAATGTATAGAAATTGTCAATAAAAAACTACAATGCTAATAAAAATAGTATAAAAGTACAAGATATGAAAGGAAACAAATTTAACTAAATTTAGTCAATAAATCTACAGTTAAAGAACTCTGTCAACGAGTAAAAAGGACAGTCAGCTAACATGGTCCTAAGAGCTTAAAAGTTGGAAAAGTCTCTTTATTCTACATGGGAGATGATTAAAAATTTTGTAACTTTAATTTTGTAAAATCCTGTACCTGCGACAACCGGGTAAAAGGGATGTATAATTTATCTACATTTCGAGTTTTATAAAAATTAACATCTCCCTCCAGATCTCATGTGGTTGGAAAGATTTTTATGAACTCGACATGCGCTCTCCAAGATATAGATGTTAATTCTAGTTAGGATTTTTTCTTTTTTAAAAGTACCACGGTAAGTTTCTCTGAACAAAAGTCTAAATATCGTACGTACAATGCGCTTTTCATTTTGAACTTAAAACTACGTACCTGCTAATTTCACTTTTCGCCTTCAACTTCTCAATGGTTTCCCTCAATTTGTTGTGTTTATCTTTGGCCGGTTTAAGTGAAAACGCGAGCGGCGAATACGGCGGTACCTCCTGGTCCAATTTCTTGTCCGTAGGACCTTTGGCTTCCGGGGGGCTCAACGGAGGCTCGTCGTTAAACTCTTCCCAAGGGAATAGCGGCTTTTTCGCCTCCTAAAATTAGCATCTTTTCCAATTAAAGGAACATTTAATTAGCCAGATTTGTACCTTTAAAGTTTCTTTATTACAAGGGGGTTTTTCGTGGATTATTTCGGGTTCGGGGCTGGATGGGGGCGGGGTAGTTAAAACGCTCCTGACCGAACACGGACTCGGCGTTCGGCTAATTGAACTTTTGCTCGGACTCCTCTTTCTTGCAGGACTCGGTTTTTTCTTTTTTCGACCTAAAAGAGTTCGTAGGAGGTGTTTAATTTAACTTCTGTCACTGGCTACTCGAAAGCTTTTTAAAGAATTTTCATGATTCTTGTAAGAAAATGTGTGGAGGTTCCTGAGGACTAAGTCCATGTATAAAAGTTGTTTTTTTGGTAAAAAATTGAATATGTTACAGCCATTTCGGTTAAGTCATTGTTGATAGCATCTTTTCCCATAATAATTTAAGTTCTATCCCTGGCAATACATAAATAAATCACATTAGAACCATAGATATATAAAAAGGAGAGATAAAACTATTTACGTTTTCAAGCGATCCGAAACCATAATTTTCATTAAGCAATGATGCCATAGCTCCGCTGATTTACCAATTTCTACTAGCATGCGAGTCTCGCACGACTATTTATTTTCCATTTACAGAAAACAGTCCAACAATGCTGTACTCGTTATAATTTATTCATTCGTTCCTTTGCGGTGTTTCTCGCTTGCGGTTGATGAATTTATTTTCTTATTAGCGTTTTTCGTAGTTTTTAGTGATATTAAGAAATTTTTCATGGTTCGTCAATGTATGGTGTGTAAGAAAACGGATTATTCTTATCCATACCTAATATGTCGGAGGTAACTAAAAACGATTCCTTAACCATGGTATTTTCAATTATGGCGTGGGTCAGTGGCGTATACATTAAAGGTAAAATTTTACAAATAATAATTTTTTATTTCAATTTGTATGAAATACAGGAGAGGACACCTGGGACCTAGTCAGTGACATATTTGGTAACCACATCGTTCATGATAATATTATGCTTAATTTGCAATGAATAAAAGTAAGTAGTAACTTTTACTAATTAATTCAATTAGCAAAAGCTAAAGTTGTTAGCATTGTCTAAAAATGGTGGGAATAAAAGTAAGCAATTACTAAGAATATTAAGGAAAAGCTTACATTTTTGCAAGCTTGTTAGACCCTGGCTTACAATTTGGTAGAAATGGCTGCATTTATGAATATAAGATCTGTAAAATTTTTTCCCGAAAGAAATGAAAGTCGTGCCGAAGAATACCACGGTCTGTATAGATTTGGTGAAGAAAATGTTGAGCGGATAGCTAACCATTTTTTGGAGCTAAAAATGGAGACTAGAGGTGGTGCATTGAGTCCAAAAAAAATGCAAATATTTTTGCAATTTCTAAGTGATCCTGGATTTCAAATAAGGATCAGAAAAGAAGGAGTTAGAACAACAATATGTAAAACGATATCTCACGTTTTACCAAAAATAGTTGAAAAGGCAGGAATTTGGATGAAATTTCCTACAAAAAACTCGACTGAGCAGGCAATCAACGAATGGGTACAGTTGTATAGATTTCCCTGTGGTTTTGGTGCAATTGATTGCACTCATGTACCAATAATAACGCCATCGCTACACGGTGACAAGTATATCAACAGGAAAGGATGGTGTAGTATAAATGTGCAAGCAACTTGTGACGCAAAAGAAATTTTTACATCCGTAGATGTTCAATGGCCTGGCTCGGTGCACGACAGTCGTATTTTAAGTAGACCAAACATTTTTGGTATGATGAGAAGACGTCAACAGAACTATGGACTTATTTTAGGCGATAAAAGGTACGGCACAACACCATTGGATGATTTACCAAATAAAAACTTTAAGTAAATACTTAAAATATCTAGCTTTTGCTAGTAAGTAAAAGCAAAAAGTTATTCACTTCAACTTCAGCTAAATCTATCTAGTAAAAGCTAAAGCTTATACTTCATACTAAAAGCAAAAGCTAAGTTTTTATTCACACTGCCCATTGTGTATGTAAATATTATAAAATATAATAATGTATGTAAACCTTGAGTATGTTTTATTTCACACAATATCTCTCTAATACCAGAAAACTGAAAAACTCTGCAAGAAACTTTATTCCCTAGGTATTTTTAAAATATAATTACAAATTTTAATTATTGAATATTTTAATATCATACTTTTTTTTGTAACTTTTATATTATGTTTGGAAGCAACAAAGTAATATTCTTTTAACAAAGCAGCCTGTCTAAATAATTTATTTTTTTTTTTAACTAGTTCAGTTCTCTTTAAAACCAAGTTACGCCACTGGTCACGTAACACGTGACAGCGCTATGCTATTTATCTTCGTCCTTCTTATGATAGATATTGCAGCTTTTCTCTCTCCAATCTTTGAGCGTAAACAAATGAAATGTTATAACTCTGCTTTTTGTATATCTATGTTAAGACACTTTGCAGCCATATTCAAAAGCATGTTGAGGAATTTCTGTAGGAACGTGTAGCGAGATTACTGAGGACTAAATCCTTGTATAAAAGTGGTTTTTTGGGTCAAAAATTGAATAAGTTACAGGCATTTTGGTTGAGTTATACTTGTAGAAAAATGTAGCGAGATTCCTAAGGACTAAATCCATGTTTAATTTTTTTTTTTTAGGTAAAAACTTGAATAAGTTATAGAAATTTTGGCGAAGTTATACTTTAAGGCATCTTTTTTCGCAATAATTTAACTTCTATCCCTGGCAATTCATATACAATACTTAATATTAAGACTCAAAACCAAAGATTCTCGAAAACCAAAATCTAATTATAAACTTTTTTTTTGGTAACAAAATTTATAAGTTTTGGACAACACTCGATTTACAGCTAAAGTTTAGTGGTCACATATCAAATAATCTTAAAAAGTTGAATTGTGTTCTAAAAACCATGTACCCTCATCGACGTTACTTAGATCTGTAATAATATCTGTAATAATATAAAAACGTGAGCTATGTGACTCTCTTGTGTTGTCAAATTTTAATCATTGTGATGTGGTTTATGGACCTTGTCTAGATGGTCAAGACTCCTATAGAGTTCAAAAAATGCAAAACTCTAGTATTCGTTTTGTTTATGGTATTAATAGGTAAGGTCATGTATCACATAAGCTTAATGATCTTAAGTGGCTTAATATGTTTAATAGACGTAAGCTACATTCCTCCAGTGCAGTTTCGCAGTCCTCCCTACCTATACAACAAAAATACATTTCGGACAGACATTCACCACTTAAATTTAAGAAGTAAATCTTTAACTATTCCTAAACACAAAAATCAATTTTTCAAAAAATCATTCTCTTATAATATTTCTCATATCATTAATGCGCTATCACCCGATATAACTGATATTTCGAATTCCATTTATAGATTCAAAACAAAAGTAAGCCAAATCTTATTAGATAATCAGTAACATGCATATTAGAGCTAGAAGATTTATTTTTAATTTTTCTTGCTTATAAATTACGTAATTGAATGGCTAGTATTAGATATATTCTCCCGTATTTAATTGTTGTAATCTGTACCAAATCATCATTAGTTTAGTTTAATTTATTAGTTGTTAGTTTTATTTAAAAAGCAGTTTAGTCTAAAAGTTTTTTATGTTGTAGCTGTGTAGGTACAACAGAACCTGCATTTTCCATGCAGGAGTCTAATACGTTGGCTTTTATTTACCTCAATTATTAAACACACCTGTAAGTTTATATTCTATGTAATTTTCATGGTAAATAATACAGCTGTTGTGTTTAAACTCTACTTTTTCCACTTTTTTATTTTAGCAAAATTTTAGCCAGTTTTTCATAATCTACATAAAATAAATAATAATTATTATAATAATAATAACAACAAAGTGTGTACATGTTTTTGTTATGTTTAGTGTCAATGCATACCTACTATCGTATTTTTACGGTATGTGAATCACTTTTTTTTAGGAGATCAGATCGAAAGTCAATTTTTGCAGAAGATCAAGATACCATACTCCATTGTAAATAATGCTGTCTAGGCGATAACATGAACATAATAAAAATGAGTGACAAAAGTCACTTTCATTATTATCACTAATTTAGTAGTAATTAAATTAATTAATTGTCTCTAACTGTTTTAAAAAAAGTAAAACTGGTAAAAATTAATCGCTTTGGATTGGCGGAGCTTGCAGATATGCATCTTTCGTATAGAGAAGCCCGAGGAAATGCTTTGTTGGCACAGCGATTGTACAGACAGCGTTTTCCACATCGTGAATTGCCCGAACGCAGAATCAGCAAATGGTTTTGCCAAAAACACCGTGCACCGAGTATTACAAAGCCATCATCTTCATCCGTTTAAACTGCAAAAGGTTGAGCATCTTGTTCCTGGAGACGCTCCTCGTCGTCTTGGGTTCTGCGAATGGTTTCTTTGTCAAACAGAACAAAACGCTAATCCTCGCAATAACCACGAGTGAAGCGATCAAAACCCCAATGCTAAACACATCAGAGAGTATCAGTAGAAATTTCACATTAATGTTTGGGCAGGTATTCTTGGCGCCAGCTTATCACCCCAGCGCAACACCTATAACCAACAGAGAAGACCTAGTTGCTAGAGTTGTGACTGCGGACTTGGAGGATCCTTGTATGGATTTAATTTTTTTGCACGAAAACAGTGTGTCCGAGCGCAAAAATGCAAAGGCTGTGTTTTGTACGAGATAAACAAAACATTCAGAAAAAAAAATTTCTTCAAAAAAACAGTGGCGAATCTTTTTTTTTTATAAAAAATTTACGTACATGTGCTGCAAGTCCGTCCCTGGACAAGTTAAATTATCTGCAATTCCTCAAAAAGTTGTCTCATCACCTATCATTTAAAACCTAAAAAATCCATTTAAAACGCTTAAAGCGTTTTTAATACAGAGGGAAAAAAACGATTTTTTCGAAAAATTTCAACACCCTGTATTTTGGAAACGAGGCACTTCCGACCATCGATGTCCTATCTCAAACTACTTCTTTATAGCTCCTATATATGCTCTAGCATTTTTCACCATTTGAAAGGGGACACCCCGTATATCATATTTCTTATAAATCCAAATAGTAACCATATTATATTGCCACATCATTATTTTATATTTAACGTTTCAGCATTTTACCCGATTTAACCATTTTATATTGTTTTAAAAATCAATTATGAATTAACTCTGTGCTAGATTAGTCGTTTTCTATTTGAATAAAGTTTTTTTTAAAAACAAGTTTCTTGGCATCACTATATAATTTGTATTTAAGTTTTTTTACACAAAAAATCCAATAAATTACACCCATTTTACTACTCTTACAAACTAACTTCGATTCCTGGCAAATAATTTCGTATATGAAGAGTTCTTGTAGCTTCAAGAATCTACTGTCCTAAAACCAGATTTGTTTATATAAGAGAGATTAAAACTTACCTCTTTTTTTGGGCTTTTTTTCCTTAATCTTGTTCTTTTTCTTAGACTCTTGCTTGCTCTCCTCCTTCCTCGTTTTCTCTTGTTTCTTATGTTCTTTCTCGCCGTCCCCCTTTGAACGTTTGCCCTCTTTGTCGATCTTCTTCGCCTCCACTTTACTCGACTCCTCTTTCAACTTTTCCTTTTCACTTTTGCCGCTGTTCTTCTCAGATTTCTTTGATTCTTTTTCCGCCTTCTTGGGTTTCTCCTCCTTCTTAACTTCTTTCTCTGGTTTTTTCGAACGTTTCGATTTCGGCTCGTACACCTCCTCTTCACTGAATTCCTCGCTTTCCTCACTATGCGTCCGTTCCCTTTTCTTTCCTTGGGCTGCCAAAGCGGGTTTCCTACCTCTGTTCGAGGTTCTCGGAGGCGACTCCGATTTCTTCTTTTTCTGTTTTTGGCTCTTCACCTCCTCGACGACCTCCTCCAAGTGGAGGTTTTCCACGGCGATCTCCTCATCCGAAGAGGAAATTTCGTCCAGGTACTTCTCGGTTGCTTTCTCGAACACTTTCACTAGTACATCCACCATTTGAGTATACTCTGAAAATGTTAACTTTAGTTAGTTCATTATCGCACAGTTTATAATAATGTTTTACCATTTTCTGCCCCATTATAGAGTCTGCAATTGTTCACGATTAGCTGGAAATCCCCCTTGAACTTATCGAAGCTCTTGTAATATCCTTGGTCCAGTCGCTCTTCCATTTTGGTCAAATCCATTGGCCTACAAAGTTGGGTTTTATAACCTTAATTGGAGTCATAAAAAAATGAAAATTTACCGTCTAATAATGGAATAGTAATTGGGCGCGTATTCTTCTTCCACCGGGTCCACAAAAGGCCACGCGTCTTCGTGATTTTTCACGTAGTCGAGGATCTTGTGCATTCCCACCAAGAGATCCTCATCGGTTTGTTGAAATCTAAGAGATTTTTCAGATCAGAATCAATGATTTTTTTTGAGGATAATAACTAAGTATGAATTAAAACGTTTTTAAAGCAGTGGTTATTACTCTTTACAAGGAGGGTCAACACATAGAATTACAGTTTACTTTGGCCAATATTTTGGAATGGATTGTTAAGGTGAGAATGGTTTCATTCTTAAATATGCTTGGCCTATCAAGTTCTCCAGGCTGTAAATAGTGTTAAGATTTTACTTTTTTGTATATATCGTCCTCCTAGCTCTGATTTTGAAACTTTTAGTGAATACTTCGAGAAACTGTTAAAGCTTTTATATAAACCTAATATTTGAATGTGTTTTTGTGGTGATTTTATTTCCAGATGTAAAGAAGAAGTACATACTGTGAACGCATTTAGCTATATGGTCTTAAACAAGTTTTTTCTAAACCTTCTAGAACTCAGGGATTATCCTGTACCTTGATCGATAATATATTCACTAACACTGCACTGTTTTCAACTGAAACTGGTAAATTTACCAGATGGTTCAGTCATTTATATAGATCAAAAAGAGGATAGGCCCCAAAACAGATCCTTGAGGAACACCTATGGTTATCCCACTTTTTGCTGATGACACCCCACCAACACTTACCATCTGATCTCTATTGGCCAGATAGGAAGCGAGAAGTTTAACACTGTTGGGACTGAGTCCATATTTAGAAAGTTTTTGCAGCAATATGTTATGGGGAAAACAGTCGAATGCCTTGCTCAGATCGCAGAACAAGACACTGCCATATTGCAAGCTATTAAAAGCATTTAACAAGTAATCAACTAAGTCTAAAATGGCCATAGTGGTACTTTTACCCTTCCTGAAACTAAACTGGCTGGATGTAAAAAGATTGTTATCCTTAAAAAATATCACAAGTTGAGGAGCAATACATTTTTCAAAGATTTTTGAGATTATGGGCAGCAAGGAGATAGGACGGTAGTTCTCGGGCCTATCAGGATCACCCTTTTTAAAAATAGGTATTACCTTGGCTGATCCGAGCACACCTGGAAAAGTGTTCTCCCTGAAGCATTTGTTTATTAGTTTTGTTACTGGAGCTATGATAATGTTTTTAACAGACTTAATTAATTTGACATTTAGCCCATAGATGTCTTGACTAGTCTTATTTTTTAAGCCATCAATAATCTGTCTTACTTTTATGAATGATACAGGAGAGAAAGAGAACACATTCTCCAGCATACCCAGAACAGAGAAACTTTCGATTGGGTCACCCTGCGACAGTGGAATGTCTCTAACAGTATCATGAGTAATACGTGAAAAGAAATTATTAAAATCGTCAGCCGTTAAAGTACTTTCATGAGATTTTTTCGTTTTTAACGTACCTACACTACCATTAACAACTTGCCATACGGCCTTGTTGGATTTTACTGGATTCAACGGAATATCCTTTGTAAACGCATCGTCAAATGGACTAATAAAAAAGTAAAGTTGACCTTATTACAACATACCCAAAGTATATTGTTAAAAGATATCGCCGCCGTATTGGTTCCTTTGACACGGGCCGCTCTGACTACAGGAAATGACGAAAAATCTGTGCAAATTCAAACTTTGACTGCAAACAAAGACGAAATTGGGAATGAAATAGGACGAGATGGGTTCGAACAGATAGAATCAAGTGACATTCGGACGTTGCTTGAATCGCAAGATGAAGATTTGACTGAAACGGACTTAAAGGAAATGTTAAATTCGCAGCCTATTGAAGAAAAGACTTCATTAACAAGCACTGGAAACGTGACATTTAATTCAAAAAATCTTAGCGAAGGTTTAAGAATACCAAATGAACTTTTCAATGAACAATTTCATATATGAAGAATTCTTGTATCTCAAGAAGTTTTTAAGTTAGACCTAGATTTATAAGATAAGGACCTAAAGAAAGTAAAAGTTGGAAATTAGAAATTACGCTTGATGTAGAGAGATTGAGCTAAAACACTTCATTTCATTGACAATTATTCTACTGGGATTAAATTATTACTTGAATACTAGAGATTTTTCAGATCAGAATCAATTATTTGTTTTTAACCCCCTAAAACCTAACGAGGTTACTAAGAACGGATTAAAACGTTTATACTACGAGACGGAAATAATTGTCAGTGACTCATTGTTAGCATTAGGGCCGCCAAGACGTTTTAGGGGCGAGAGGAGTGGATTCCAGCGGCGGCATATGCATTTTTTAAAAATGAATATACCTACTATTTAGGTCCAGTTTAGGTAATTAATAGAACTTTTTTAAAAAATTAAAAATTTTGTTTCTAGTATAAGTAATTTTGCATAAAATATCCATGATATTTTGCTCAATTTAGCACTTGGGTTCTTATAAATTATCGGCCAATAATTGGAACACATACATGGCGGCTTTTTCTATTGCAAAAAATACTAATAGAAAAAAGACAAAATAAGAACTATAGTTTCTAAGGTTTATTAGTCTATAACAACTAATGTGAATGGGGAAGACAAGAGGCACTTTTAAAAATAAATTTAATCTACAGGGTGTTTTAAAATTGACTAAACAAGATATGACAAGATGATTTATTATTGACTGGACACAACCTATTATTTTTTAAATTTGTCATTCGCTATCTGAGGTTTCATAAGAATTTAAAGAAGAATTATTGTCAGTATCACTATCACTGTTTGTGGAACCAGGAGTTATAATAAGTGGTTCAACTTCAACTTGAATATCCAAATCCCACATTTTTTGTTCTTCCTTGATCACATGTCCGATGCACTTTTGCCAGTTAGTTGCTGTTACGCCACCAATAGCTTCGTTTAATAAAGCTTTTACGTCATTCAATTTAAACGTTTTATTTTTACTAGCAACTTTTATTTGTGCCCATATAAGTTCTATAGGGTTTAGTTCACAATGGTACGGCGGTAAACGCAATATTGTAACACCACGTTCTCGCGCCATTTCATCAACAACATATTTAATGTACTGGTTTTTGTGGATACGAATAATATAGAGCAATTGTACCTTGAGCATATCTTCGTCGAATCGTATGTCCCCTTTTGAGTTTAACCAGTCTTTTATGTCTCTTTTTCGCCAAGCAGTCGTTGGTATTTTTTCCACTCGCTGACTTATAAAGCGCATTATCTATGACGATAACTGAACCGGGGTCTACTCGCACCAATACCGAAGAAAACCACTTTTCAAAAAAACCTCTGCGTTCATATCTTCGTGGTAGTCGCTTGTTTTCTTTGATTCAAAAACGTTCAGACTACCTTCCAGAAATCCAGAATCACTACCTATATGTGTAATAATTAGGTGACGGCCCTTGCCAGAAGGAGCTTTCAAACCTGTGGAAAGCCCATCCAAAAAGGGTTGCCGCGAATTTGTGACATTTAAGTCCTGTCATACTTTTGCACGGGTGTGTCCTTCATTCAGCCATGTTTCATCGGTGTAATAAATTTGTCTTCCTTAGCGCCGATGTTTACGAATTTCTTTTAAATATTTCCTTCGCCACAATACGATTTCATTTTTTTCTATTAAAAAACTTTTGCGGTTCCTTTTTAAATATCGAAAATTCAACTCATGCAATGTTCGCTTTAAAACACCAAAAGATATTTTGGGTAAAGAATTATCAGCAGTAAGTTCTGTCTTAATTTTCTTTATTGTTGGTATCTCGTTCCTAAAGAAAAAACTGTGCACTTTCCGGCGAATGGCATATTTTACGTAATCATCTAGCACAAACTTTTTTCTGCCTCTTGTCTTGACAAATCTAGATTTCTAGTACGAACACTTTCATATACAGTTTTCACTAACTGATGTTCGTCAGAAGTCAAATATTTCCTTTTTGCTTTTTTAGCAGGCGGACCAGAACTTGACGAAACTTCGTATTCCATTTTATAAAAAAAATAATTTTACTTAAAATACCTATTAATTACAAATTACTCAAAATATTTATTAGAATAAACCCCCAAACGCGTCTATGGAATAATAGAGCAACAAATGCAGGTATGTTGGCTAGGCGTTGCCATTCTGCTAAAATTAAAGGCTGGTCGGATTGCTGCTCCATTAACCGCGATTATAGATTTACCGCGAGAGAAAAAGACAAGTAATAAACTTGGCACCGGCGCGCCGTGAAAAGTTTTACTAAGTACAATGTTCGACCAGATCAGAGAGGTCACACCATTAGAGTAAGTGACATTTTGCAAGCTATCAATAGATTTTGTATAGTGGGAATTAAACATTATTTTTAGCCACTCTAGTTGTGTTGCTTGTTGGTCGGTTGTGATGTCACTGACAAATATTTCCGTCTCATAGTATAGGTGAAAATATTGATGAATTTTGACAGCCCTTGCTGGACAGCTTTTCATTCATAAAACTTCAACTTTAATCAAAGTTAATTCATGTACTATTTTAGATATTTTTATGAGGTTTTTATTCAAAGTTGAAGCACTTCCCATTGAACAATTTCATATGTGAAGAATACTTGTAACTCAAGAAGTTTTTAAGTTAGACTTGGATTTACGGAACAAGGACCTAAAGGAGGCAAAAATTTGAATTTTAAAATAATCTTTAGCACATAGAGATTGAGCTAAAATTCTCCATTTAACTGATGATTTCTGGGATCCAATTAATTCTTTATAATGACAAAATATTCTTATATCTACACTTACACTTGTGATGTTTTAAGTTTCTTCTTATTGGTGGTAGGAGGTGGGTTGGCTTGTGGAAGTACAATTTGCCCATCAAAGGCGGATAGGGAATTGTTGGTTTGTCTCCCAACGCTTGGCTTAACTGGCGGTTTCGAGACTTCTTCAAGTTGTTTTTCTGATGCCCGGGTCTTTTTCCTCTTGGGCTGTGATACATCTATGAAACAAAAAAATGTAAAAACCTTCATAAGTTACCCGTAAAGCCGTATACCTTTTACGGATTCGTTTGAATCAGTGGACACTTTCCTTTGCTTGGTTCTGCCTCGTTTTTTCGCGACCATCTCATGCCGCGATTCCGATTCCTCTTCGTTAACTTCCTCTTTTAACCTTAAAGGTTTTTTATCAGTCAATTCTTTCCTGAAAAAAAAAACAGAACAATTTTATACATAAAAAATCACAAAAGTGATTAAAGTGAGTACTTGGAAAGTTCTTCTCTCTTCTTAACCGGTATGTCCTTATCAGGCTCTTCTTCTAGGACTTTACTTACTTCAGCGCTTTCGGGTAAGTCAGTATCCTATAAAACATTAAACTTACCAAGGAACTTATAAACTGTGCCAGGAATATTACCAATTTCCTTATCCTATCTGAAGTTCTTCTGGGTTGGTTTTCCAACAGACGCCTCCTCGCTTGTCTCTCCTTTTCTTTAAAAAGTCTGGGCAGTTCCGGTAAGAAATTCTTACTTAAAGTGTGGTAGAGAGCTCGCTCGTTTTTCACTGTCGAATTTTTGAATTTCTTGGTCAGCTGGAACCAGTCGTCCTCGGTAAAACAGATCACTTGCCAAATGGCTTTTTTCTTATTGTTCTTCTTCTGAAAATCTTCTCGATAGAGACGCGTACCGTAAAAGTACCAATAAGCGGAATCGTTTTGGTCGTACCCAAGCGGTTCCACCCTTAAACTATCTGCTTCAAGATTCTTTAGTTGATCTAGAACATCCTCTGCATCTATATTATAAAAATGGGAAGTAAAACCACATATATTGATCATTCTTTAGGCTTTCAGCAATTTTAGATTTAATGTATTGACTTATCTATAGTGTTATTATTGTTTAAGTGGTCGTACCTAATCGAAAATCACATAAAGCATGTAAAATATCAACTTTGGTCCTCAAAGGTAACAAGGTAAAGTCGCAGTCTGTATTAAAAGGGTTGTACCGGTCATGTTCCTGACATTTTTGCCTAAAAAGTCTCCTCAGAAACATCTGATAATTGAAGGTGGATATTTCATTGTTGGGCAGGCAGCCGCTCAATAGTCTTACTATCAGTTCTTGTAGCCAAGAGGTCTCCTCAGTACCGTCTGTTAGTAAGGCCTCCTCTAAATCCTAAAGGATTTATTTATTTATTTATTTATTTATTCATCAACGTATATAACATTTCAAGTACTTATTAATAATTAACAGTAGTCTTAAGTAAAACTATAATACTAATAAACAATACTGTACTAAACATAATCCAAAGAGTGGGAGTAGGGCACTATCCCAAGATAGTTGCCCTAGCTGACGACTTAAATTTATTTAAAGATGTACTGAAAAAATCAAGATCTTTTGCAAATCTATTCACTGTAGAAGCTATTCTATTTATAGGACTGTTTAGTAGATAGGATGTTCTGCAAAAGGGAATGTGGAGAAGCGCCTGACCTCATGTTGTGTAAGAAGATACATGCAAAGAGAAAAGGCACAGACATTCCGGACTTCTAACAATACCATTCAGAACCTTAAATGCAAAGCAAACATCAAAGAACTGCCTTCTACTTGATAAGGAGTTTATGCTCAGGTAGGACATGGTCTCTGAACAGGTAAGATCCAGGCCTGACTTCATAAGAGTATATCTGGCAAACCTGATAAACTTGTGCTGGATATTTTCAAGCCTCTCAATGTGAATCAGAAAATGAGGTGACCAAACAATATTGGAGAATTCGAGAAGAGATCTCACCAGGCAAATATATAGTGCCTTCAATGCTGACACATTAGTAAAGTCTTTGCAAGATCTTTTGATAAAACCAAGCAGTTTATTAGCTCTATTTACAGTATTTTCGAAGTGGTGGGAGAAAGTAAGACTCGGGTCCAGAAAGACACCCAAATCCTTGACTGAGTCAAGCTCCTTCAAGGGGATACCATCAATAACATATTGACAAGGAGGGGAGACCCTTAAACGAGTAAACCTCATAAACCCACATTTCTTAACATTCAATGACATTTCATTCGACTTACACCAGGAAAACACTCTGTTTATATCTCTCTGAAGCACCAACTGATCCTGAAAGGAGGAAATCCGCCGAAAAATTTTCAAATCATCAGCGAAGAGCAAAAACTCAGACTCCAGTAGGGAGCCGAGGTGATTGATAAAGAGACTGAATAACAATGGTCCCAAATGGGAGCCCTGAGGGACCCCTGAAGTTGTCAAAAATGGGTTGGACAAAAAACCACCAATTTTAACACGCTGCTCTCTATCCATCAGATAAGACTTGATCCAAAGTAAAAGAGATCCGCTGATGCCGAGATCTGAAATATGAGAGATAAGAATATTATGGTTGACCCTATCGAAGGCCTTACTAAAGTCCGTGTATATCGCATGTGTTTCATTACCGTCGGCAAAAGATTTAAAGATATAGTTGCTAAAAACAAACAAGTTTGTATCCACAGAACGACCTCTGGTGAATCCATGCTGCTGATCTCCAATTATTTCCTGAAATGTGCCAGATAGAACCACCTCTACACAGTGCTCGAACAGTTTAGGAATTGCAGAGAGGATACTAATGGGACGATAGTTAGTTATGTCACTCTTATTCCCAGATATATAAATAGGACATACATGAGATAGCTTCCAGTTCTCTGGAAAAGTTCCAGAAGTTAGGGACAAATTGAAAATATGAAAAAGTGGAAGGAAAAGGGAATGGCTGCATTCTTTCAAAAGCCTGTTTGGAATTCCATCGGGACCCGCTCCCCTTCTGCTGTCCAGTTTAGCTAATGCTGTTTCAATTGTAGTAGCACTAAGGAACACGTGGTTGATATGGTTAAATTTACATGAGGTATCGAGACCGTCAGAGGCATTAGAAGGGTTAGTATTCTTGTTAAATACAGATAAAAAGTGGGTGGCAAAGAGATTTGCAATAGAAATACCAGTATCGGCCCTGAGATCATGAAGGAACATCTCATCTGGAACGGTAGAATCGCTTTGATTGGACTGAAGTCTTACAAATTTCCAAAAGGTCTTGCTATCGTTCTCTATTGCATTTTCGGCTCTTTCAATGTAATGTCTGTAGCATTCACTAGATAATGAACGGCATTCTGAGCGCAGAACACTAAAACTTAAGTAATCAGTATTTGATCCTGACTGTCTGTACCTTCTATGTGCTATTTTTTTCTGAATAACTAGACTTTTTAGTTCTCTAGAAAACCATGGTGGATAATGTTTCTTGGGAGAGTGTTTTTTTATTGGCACAAACAGATTCAAACAATCATAAACAACAGAATAGAAGTTTGCAACAGTGGTATTTAAGTTATCGTTAACAATTATTGACATCCAGTTGTATGTAGAAAAGTAGTTATTTATAGACACAAAATCTGCTTGATTAAAGTTGTAAAAATAAGTTATAGGTAGTTCCAGGTAATTGGACTTACTATTGGGTAGTTGCAGCTCAAGAGCAGGATGGTAAGGATCTGACCCGACTAAACCATTACATTTAGTTGTTAAAATGTAATGGTTTAGTCGGTGGATTAAATGGATTAAATGCTATGATAGAATTCCTAGATTGTAAAGATGAACTTTTAATATAAGACGTCTGTAAGGGGGTTTTGGGATTTGTAAAGGTTACTTACTTCAATGTCAAAGTCCAGAAGATTAAAAGCGGTACGAAAAAGAGAGCAAAAGTGAGCAATGCTGGGAACCTCCCACCACGACTGAATATCTAAAAAAAATTAAACATTTATTTAACACTTTTATATGTATCTAATAATGTGTCTTTCTATGGGCTTGGGTACTATCTTTTACTTACCGAAAAACAGTATAGAGTTTAAATATTAATTAATTTTTGACTAGGAAACCTTTAACCCCAGGTGTAAAAATATTGCATGTACTAAATCTTCTTGTATTATAACTTGGCAAGTGCAAGGGGCAACAGGCTGTATTAAAATTATATAAAAAATGGGGCTAAAATAAGAAATGTTCATCATCTTAAAACAAATATTGAATTTATTATAAACATTATTAAGAGAGGTTAGTCCCTTTGGTTGCTCTACAACAACCCTTAAATGGTAAGTAAAGAAAGAACCCAATAATATTTAAATAAAGAAATTAGTGCCTAATTAAAAGATCTCTTGTGCTATCGGACCTGAGGGCAGCGACACTATAGTAGTGCACTATATTGAGGGTTTGACTGTGGCAAACACTAATAACACTACAAGGTCTCACTATAAGGAAGAAAAGAATAATAAACAAACACTACACACCTAGTATGCTTATGAAAGTTGGAAACATAACCTGAACTTGAATCAACACATTCAAACACGCAAATTTCGCTCACTTATCTTTTGGGCGTAATCAGTCCATCTTTAACACTGTATATAAACAAGTTTGAGGAGAATATCGAATTTTTATTGTAAAATTTCTCAAATGTTGTCAAAAAACCTTTCATTCTTTCCTATTCCCAAACAAGCGCAATTTGACTTGACACATTTGACACTGACAGGTGACATTGACACATATTATTGACAGTTTTTTAGTCATGCTACGAGTTATTTTCATAAAAAATTGTTAAAAACCCGGTTTACGCAATTTTAAACAATTAGTTTTCAATAAAACATACGTTTTAACGTTTATCTATTTTAACGTAAATACTGTGGAGCTTCACGGTCGTATATAATAGAAATATTTGTCGCGCAACAAGTTACTAGCGATATTACAAATGTTGCTGTAGTGGGTCTAGATTGCCGATAAACGTTTTACAAGTAATCTCAAAGGGTATCTGGTATGTAAGTGTAAGTACCGTTTTTACGTAGGGGTATAAGATGTAACATATAATAAATTTATTATATAATCAAAATATATTGTATAATTTATTATATAATATTATAAAATATATTATTTAATATAACATAATCATTTTATACGATATTAGCCTTTTTTTACATAGACTACTAAGTTGCACGCAACATCTGTAATTTATTCATCTAATGGGCGCTTTTCCTAATCCACTCCGTTAATCCGCTAATCCACCGGTGTATTTTTTTGAATCGGTAGACTGTCAAACAAATTCTAAGGAAATTAACCAAAGCGTTTTCGAATTCCTCAATAACCGAACGGCAACCGGTTCAATTAACCGGCGAATTCTTAAAATTGCTCAAGGTGTTTCATTCTTTCATATACGAAGAGAGGCATAAGGACAAAAGGCAAAATAAAAAAATACTATAAAGGAAAATAATAAAAGAAAGGGAATCTTTCCTTAAGTAGTATTTAATTTTAAAATTTGAATTTCGCGCCTTTAGTTATAACGTCATATGTGTTGACAGCTATTACGTTTTGTTAGGTTGGCATGAGTGATGTGAATTGACAAGTAGAAATTAAGTGACTCAATGATGGCGAGACGTATTTATTTATGTATACGATATTATGGATTTATAAGTTATGAGTAATCAATTGCGTATTTGGTTAACCGAATAAAAAGATCATTCTACACCTCGTCTAAGCATTCTTTTTTTATTCTCAAACAACATATTTTGACACTGACAGTGACAGATGACATTGACAGTTTTTTAGTCATGTTGCGAATATTTTCATAAAATATTGATAAACACCGGATTTGCGCAATTTTAAACATTTATTTTTTATTGAAAAAGAGATGTTAAAGTTTATTTAAGATCTAAACGTAAGTATGGTTGAACTTGATTGGCGCATTCGTCGCGCAACAAGTTAATTGCGATATTAAAAATGTTGCTGTAGTGGAAATAGATTGCCGATGAGCATTTTACAATTTTAATCTCAAGGGAGGTCTTATACCTCCTACATAGAGTAAAAAATAATTTTTTTCTGTTTATTCTCTCAGCTTAAAGCTTTTTTGTACAAAGAAAAGTATGCTGCAAGCAACATTTGTACCTTCATATAATGTAAATGGACCTTAAGTTTTACGTATCTTTGACACAAACGACATATGTCAGTTGGGTTATGGCTTACATAACCAAACTTTTATTGAACATTGAACATACAATTTCTTTTTAAAATCTTATGTTTAATTAATGAATGAACTGCTTTAAAACCATATAATGACCTTCATAGACCTACCAGAGGATATACGCGAGAAACCGGCCAAAGAAAACCCCGATCAAAACAACAAACCAAAAACAAATCGAGAGAATTCCAGTTACTGGGACGCAGACCTATACCCCGAGAGGAAGCACCACAAAGTGACAAAGCCCCTGACCGACTATATTGCCTTGAAGGCGGGCAGGGAGGAACTACGGAAAATCAATTGCGAGAGGAGCGTGTATAAATGTTTTAAAGAAAGCCGCATTATAAGACTGTTTGTCGGGGCTATGAAGGCGAGTGGGTGCCCTGTTGATATCAGGCGGCATATTAGTTGTGAGGAATGTGCACCTGAGGTAGCTGGAGGGTATGATCCTGTCTTAAATCAAGTAAGTTTCATTAAATAACTTACTTGTTTGTTTTCATAAATTATTCTTTTAGGTTGTTCTTTGTCATAACAACACCTCGAAAGACAGCCGCGTCCAAATGGTGTTAATGCACGAAATGGTTCATATGTTTGATTTTTGTCGCAATAACATGGATTACAGAAACCTGGATCATTTAGCTTGTACAGAGATTCGAGCCGCCAATTTGGCCCATTGCAGTTTTATGTCCGCATGGATGAACGGAGACACCTCACTTTTTAACTTTAAAGGTACCCACCAGAATTGTGTTAAGAGTAAAGCCTTACTTTCAATGATGACTGTACGGAATATCACCAAATTACAAGCAGTTGATGCTATCGAAAGGGTTTTTGATAAGTGCTACAATGATTTGGAACCGGTTGGGAGAAGGTTAAGGAGGAATAGTTTGGATATGTATAAAGCTTTTGAAGAAGGTTTTTATTATGGGTATGATGATGGACTTTGATTTGAAGTGGAATTGAGTGGTTTTTAGGAAGTTAGCTAATGTGCATAATAAGGGGTTTGATGATGGCTCTAAAGGTGTTTTTGTTGAATTTTGTAGCCTGTAACCCAGAAATGTGATTATATTTGTATTTATGTCTGTAATCTATGTTTTTTCTTTGTGAGCATATGAATAATATATGTGTTCATAATATAACAAGATTAACCCAGTTAATGTAGGTAAGTGAGTAAAATGATTTCAATTAGGCCCCTTTTTAAGCAGTTCAAATTCTTTAACTGTACCTTTATTATATCTACTGGAATGTCTTGTTTGTATATAAAAACAAAGACTAGTTTACATTTGAAAACTCCTCCACCAGACAAAGGCAGAATTTAATTTTATATCCTAGGCATCAATCCACCATTTTTAAAAGAAGAATGCCAGCAAAACTGTTTAATAATGTGCTAAACAGCTATAAAAATTTAAACCTCGGAAAATTCATGGAGAGTACATTAAATTAATATGGTATTTTTAACTGTCTTTACAATTCCTACATTTCAGTAACATAATTGGATACCGCTTATCTAAAGAGCACCAAGCGACATTTCCTTGTTTGGAGAAACTTCAATTTGTATATTTCAAGCTATCCCGGAAATTGTATTGTGAAAATTTTGCAATGATGTTTAAAAAAAAAATTCTATATAAGAGGTAAAATAAAGAGGATTATTGAATTTTATAAAAATTTCATAGGATCAAGGTCAAAAATGTCATTTTTGGTCTTTGGTTCCTTTTTGAAAAACTGAAAATTCAATAATCTGTTATAGTTGTCTGTTGGTTCCATATTGTATGATGCAAATTATGATTATAAGGTAATATAAAAAGCAATTATAGACAAAAATTTTAATTAGAGCTTTAGTAGTTTGTTTTAAAACTTTTTTTGTTTATATTAAAAAAAAAATTATTTTCTTCAATTTCAAAGTCAATTTTAGGTCCAAATTCAAGAGAACAAGTAGTGGGTGTCCATTTCAGTTACAATAAACTTATTATTTTTCTTGCTTGATAAAATAATTGACTTAAAACCATCTAAGGTATAGACACATAATTGGTGCTTCATAGCTCATTCGATTTCTCCAAAATCAGTATCATTTGCTAAAAAGCTGTGTCCAGGGATTAGGTATTTAAAATATATTTTTTTAAGACTCTTATGTCCACTAAGGACAGCCTTTAAAAGAAGAATTATTTTAATATTATGAATCTGCCCACCGCATGAATCGGACCACATAATGAGTTCTTCAATATTTGGATCTAGATAATTTTCAATAAAGTATTTTATGCATGATCCAACCTCTTGTGCTCCTCGACCAGCGATTCCTTCTTTCCAGATAAAACAGTAAGGCAAATTTGTTGACGCACTATGTATTCCTTCATTGTACATAGAGAGCTGTCGTTTGTAGTATGTTACATTTGTCGGCAGCTTCGGTAAGCTTAGTACTTTTTGCATATCGTAACTAATAACGTCATGGGTCGCATTTGCTGTAGCGAAATCTACCTTCATTGCCTCACGTGCTTCTTTAGCTTTATTTAAATGAGCAATGTGTTCGAGATACATTTCTTGTTTTAAAGTCTCACTTTTCTGGTTTTGTAGTTTTACTTGCTGGCTATCACATACATTGCAAGTATCTTTTATTGGAGGCTTTCTTCTTAAATTGACATTTTCATAACATATTTTTTGTAGGTACTTAAACTAACAAAAGGATTATTTTCAGACAAGTATAGTGAATGCATTTTCGGAACTGAAAGATCAGGGTTTAAGTACTTTGCATCTGATTTTTCCCTAGTGTAATGCAATATGTAGGTTGGGAACATAGCTATGTGACCGAGAACAGCATCCTTAGTAATTTCGGATATTTTATTTAAACCTCCTGATTTCTTGCCCCTTTTATCTTTGATGCAATGATTATTTAATTTTTTACTGCAGTATGAATTCTTTTTGTTGAGATTTGATATGTTTTAATGAACATTTCTCGACATACATTCTCATTTCCTAATTTATAAACTTTTATGTAACCTCTTTTTAGACTGTTAGAACTCTTTTTCTTTTTATTTCATTAACTTGAACTGTTGCTGCTAAAAATGCTGTTTGAACATCATAAGATCCTAAATCCCAAAAATTTTTAAAAAGTTCAGCTCGTTTTTGTTGGTCAACTTTTTCCTGACATTTCATTTTGCAGTTGCATTCAAAATCTATAAAAGTTTTTGAATCGACTCGTCTTCCTGTTACTGAATAATGTGGCAAGTTAGAGTCCTTTAATTTTTATCGTAGTTTAAAAGTTTGCTCTGGATATTTCCTCTTTCTTCCTTTCTTTGGCCTCCTTTCACCATTTTCCTTAACACTTCGTAACTTTTCCTTTTTGCGTATTGCCGCTAAAGGGTAATCCTCTTCTGAATCTGAAGAGGTAGTAATAATCTGTCTTTCAGGCTGTGGAATCTCTTCATCAGTTTGATGAGATGCGTCATTAATGTTTTCAGATGCCTGCAAGAGAACATTAAAATCGAAATAAGTTTTTACGCTTTTAACTACCCTTTATCTTACTACTTACAATGTAAAACTTCAAAACTTACATCTATGTAATTTTCAGTATCTTGAAGAATAGCCACGTTAGAAGATTGACCACAGTAATTTTCATAGGAGGTATCCAAGTTATTTGCATTAATAAGATAACTTGATACCTCATATTCTTGTCTGGCACACCATCTTGGTTTATCAAGAGTAAATCATTGCAAATAGTATCATTATTGGTAGCAACATTAAATTTGTTGGCAGACAAATCACTAGTTTCCTACAAGAAAGCATTAATTTAAAATATTATGATCAACAATCTATAGTAAAAATAATGTTATAGGATCGTCTTTCTAAATAAAGTTAATTTTATTCCACATTTAAAACGACAAAATTGGAGGAGTTCCCAAAAAATCCTAAACAAGTCAGGAAGACATTATCATGGTATATTTTTAATAGTTTTCGAAACCTAAGGTAAAAAATATTAAAAGTGAAATTAAGAAACTAAACGTACAAATATCTAACTTTTATTTTATATTATATTTTATCTGTCGTGTTTATGTACCGACTAAATTATTTTTTTTACTTACGTTTTTCTCTGCAATTTGACTTATCTCAGTTTGGTTAGGTACAATATTTTTCTTTCAAACCCCTGCTATTGCTAATGTCATTGTAGTCCAAAATGTTAATACTATTGACTGGTAAAACTTCAACTTTCTATAAAAAAGTTACAAATAACTATGTACTATATTAAATTTAAATACTACTTAATAAAACTTTTAAATTTACTTACTTTACTTACTTACTTACTTAAAAACTACTGCGGGCTAATTCCGCCAACTTTTCACACCTGGTAAGATTTCTTTTCAACATTTTGATAAGAAAATTCTAAAACCATCAACCACCAACAAAAAAAATGCAGGACTTACACTGAATAATATATATAAACCACACAACAGAATAATAACTTTGAGGTTAGAAATACGGGAAGAACCAAACGACGCATATCGATGTCTATAGATTATCTAAACAGAACCAGTCCCTTGGATCGGTTTAGATAAACAAGGAAACTGTGTTTAGTTGAATGGCGTTTGGTTCATCTACTCATAGATTATACCAGGGGTATTATTTTTATATGGGTATTTAGCAAAATACGGGTAACAGATAAACAGGTCGCTTGGTGCCATTTGCTCAATTTAGCCGTTTTGGCGCTTGGTTCTCTTTAGATAAGCGGTATCCAATTACTGCAGTTATATTATTCTGACAGTCCTCGTTTATAATTTTGTGTACAGCATAAATATAGGTCCATGATATTTTACCTCGGTTTTATTTTTTTTTGTTCTTAGTCTTGGGATTTTATATTAATGTGCTTTTCCAGCTGAAAAATACAGCTTAAGTGAGCTTCTGTATCTTTTTTTGTAAATGTTAACAAAACTGTTGTGGAAATAAACTGGAATTGAAATAAATAGGAAACCAAAATCATATAACTGAAAAAAATAATGGAGTTCGATGATATGTTGTTGTGGTACCTAAGGTTCCAAATCAAAATTATTGATAAGTAATTTTCTTGCACAAAGAAGAATAATGACTAATAAAATAGTCTCCTCCCAATATATCATTGTTGTAAGTTATTAAATCTTGATAAAGAGCAATAAAAAGATGAAAAAATTTCCCGAGTTGTTTGCCAAAAGGTGTTCTCTAGTTTGCACGGGAGGAATACATAATTTGAATAAAAAGAGATGAAAAATCTAAATTTGTAAGATCCCTTGAAATTAGGTACTTTGAATCTTTTGTTTATTCAATTTTATAATGCAAAAAAGGATGTGTATCTATTTCTTTTATGATAATGTTGAAACTTTGTACTAGTTTTGCAAATTTATTATGGCTACCTACATACCAGTATCGGTTCTTATATCCAGTAGAGCCAAAATTGAGCAAAGATCTTAAAAATTTAAACTATTTGTATATTTAACCTTTATTTTGCCCAAATGATTATTGGATTCAGGCCAGAAAATAAAACTCTTACACAAACATATACATAACTCACAATTCTATAAAAATATGATTTTGCAATCATATCCTTAAGTTGAATAGAGGTCAACATAAATTTGAGGTATATTCAGAGTAGATTTTTTTAATGATCAAAAATTTCATTATAAAAATCTCTGCTCAATATTTCATTTGAACCTTATCAGGTCAAAAAAACGAGACCTAAACTGAACTTTTGAGTGTCCTTATGTGTTGATATCTTGTTTGTGATTATTCCACAAGCCTTATTTGCTTTATCCTAATCTAATGTCTCTCTCACTTATTGTTACTTAATATCTTTGCTCTTTTTTATTTCCCTTTAACTTTGTCACTAAATAGGTATGTATCCTTTACATTACTTGAGCTTGCCCAACTAGCTTTTTTGGCAACAGCTACGTAATCGCCACTATAAAGTTGTGGTGATGATTTTGCTGTAGCAAATACGTAATTCTATCGTCCCGGGCACTTCTTTTAAACGTCCCATAGTGGTTTTCGGGATGTCATAAAGTAGTAATTGTGCAGTGCTAGTTACTAAGAAGTTACTGAGACAATATTATGCAAACATTTTGATTCTCTTTCTTTGTCAACACAAATAATTTTATATGTCCGTCTTTATTCTAAGTGATGGCGTTGTATCGGGGTTAATCTACTTCATATTGTATTTAATATAGCTGATATTATCGCTTACCGGAGTGGAAAAATTTAATCGAAGCAAATTTTACTGTTAAACATAGGCAATATAGGACGAAAATAAAGAACGCCTCATCAAAATAATGACTTTTAACAAAAAAATATATCAAGTCTAAATATTTAAATTCAATTTTTTAAAGAAGGTAGATAATTTTTCTCACTCCTCTTTACTCCTATGAATATAAGAAGTCTATAATTTAATAAAAATTGCATAAAATGTAAAAGTATTCCGATTTTAGTAAATTCATAAAATCGTGCAATACCTTTTCACAAAATGGAGTCAAATAATTAAAAAAATATGGCGAATTGTTGTTAGAGTTACCAAGAAGTTTCTTTTGTTACTTCAAAGTAAAAATTACTTAGGAATAAGTAAATTATTTCAAAAAAATGCTACTATAAAGTATATTTTACTGCATAGTAGAAATAATTAGTTAAAGGTAATTTGCTTTAATAGCCAAGGTGATAAATATTACTTTAAAGAAGAAATAAGGGTAACTATTTCGGTTTTGTTACTGATAATATTACTTTAAATTACTGCGTGGTAATATTTTGATGTTCCTATGTAGTCGCGAGAACTTGAAATTTAACTTTGTAATCGCGCTTACTGAAAAGTTCCCATTTAATCGTCCCACCGACCAATATTTTCTACTTTATAGTAACGACGTTGTAAAGGTAATTAGGTCAGGTCGCTAAGCGGTATCAGCTACCATCAGAGTTACCGCAAAGTAATAATTACTATATAGTCAAGTATTAAGTAAATAATACGTATTTTTTACTACTATTTTTTACTTGGCAGTTATTTAAACTTATAAGATATTTTTTTGGTACCAGTTACTGATTTATTACTTGAATAAAGTAATATAGTCAAACAAAGTTGTAGCCGTAACTAAAATTGCTAGTTGGGTGTATATCTAGTCAAGTTACGTAATAAATAAATACTTTAGTGCAATGGAAAAGGATCTAGTAATATCTCAACTTTGAAATCTCTCCCATATTCTAATAGATTCTCATTTATAATAAGGGTTAAGTTGTTGGTGTGCAGCATATCTTAAACCCTTATAAAAAGTCTTTTCTTGTCTCGATGACTTCAATTTGTTGAATGATATGAAAAAAAAGCAATTTGATACAATTAGATGTCAAAGGAACATTTACCAATTAACATCTGTACATTTATTCATTACTACGATAACAATCAAGGGTATAAAATAGTTAAGAACAAAAAAAATAATACAATTTACACTTAAAATACGTATAGCAATAATAAATTAATTTCTGTACAAGTTCGAATAATACAATTTATATAACTAAGCCTAGTATTTACAATGTATATATTTACAAAACAACAAAACTAAAAAGACGCATTAAGAGCTTAAACATTATATAGTAATAAAATTTAATGAACTGCGCAAAATTATAAATCACACTGAAAAATGGCATAACGGTGATTTAAATTCTAGGTTATGCTTTAAATAACCATTATTGTACCTTTAACTTCAACCATCCCGTATATACTTCCGAAAGAAGGTTTATTACGAGAAAACTTGTACTTAAATAATTAAAAAATTCACACAAGACACATAAACTTACAATTAATTTTCTACTACAAAGAACGAATAAGAAATCACAGCCCAATAAAATTATATTTAACCTCGATTGCACACAGAATAGACGACTATTATGCCGAGAAACGAACTTAATTACGCGCGTACCGAACTACTAGAAACTACTTAAAGAAATATAATGAAACGATCATACGGCGGCGTGAATGTTGATTTTTTTACGCGTCCCTCCCTGATGGTGTGTGGAGGATGCCTCTTTTTTAGGACGACCCCTCTTTATCACCCTTATTTCGCCTGCCTGCGTTGGATCTGAAAAAAAAATAGGAAATTTAAGTGTGCTTTGTTAAATACCTTCAAAATTTATTTCGAATAAGGTAGCGTCATTATTAAGAGAACCTATTGCCGATCACAAGAAAATCCGAAATACAGACCAGTTGGATCCATGAATGATCGCTTACCAATAAAAAAATATTTGGCATACCTTCAAAATTATTGTAATTCTTTTACAAGAAATAGAAACAAATTAATTATAATTACTTCATCATTAACTCAATAGTAGAGAGTGTAGGAAGTGAGAGAGCTCGGGATATTCTTTAATGATAAACATGTTAATTACGTGGTCCTCGTCTATATTAAATTCAAATTCAAAATGAGTTATTGGTTATTTTGGTTTATGGGTTATTTGTCAAAATCTACAGTTTTATAGGTCAATAAAAATTACAAAGAAAAAAAATTATATTGACAAATAGGACTATCCTCTCGGTTATAAAACCGTTTTCCCTAGTAAGTACAGCCAAAGAAGGGATGAGAAAGCCCTTTACAATTTACAGAAACAATTTTACAAAACTAACGTTGTTATATAGGAATTAAAAGTAATATAAACAATTAACTGGTATTTTTGGTTGCCATAAATAAGATTGCGTCTGTTTCTATTGATTAAAAAAACTACTTTTTGCAGATGATTTTAAGATTTACATGGAAATTACCTCTCCAGGTCTCTCTGCAGAATGATTAAGATAGGGTTGTTGATTGGTGTAATGCAAACTCATTTCATTTCAATATTAAAAAATGTGCAGCAATGTAGCTGACACTTAACAAAAATATAATTATAACTATAGCTACACTATTAGCGGCACCCAGCTTGAACATTCCAGCAATGAAAATGATTTGGGCGTAATTGTTAACTGTAATTTAGCTTTTACCGATCACATTATTAAGAGAGTTAATGAGGCACACAAAATAATGGCTTTCGTTATTAGAACTGCCAAAAAACTTTAATGTTGAGTGTTGTTTAAAACTGTTTGATTTAGTCTGGTTTTACCGAAGTTAGAATATGGAAGCATAACTTGGTCTTCACAATATGACGTCTGGATTAAAACCACAGGGCGCGTACACCGCACATTTTTAAAATATATGTTTTTTAAGAGATTTGGATATTATTAACCGAACAAGGTTATAACCATAATTTGCTTCTGAAAATATTTAACAGAATATCCCTAGAAAATCGGCGCATTCCTAGTGTACATTTATAAAATTTTAACAAATAAGATTGACGCTTCTCAAATTATGGCAATGCTGCCATTCTTCATTAATGTTGGTCATACCATACAAAGAAAAATTTTTTATCTTGATTGTCTTAGAACAAATATATACAAGAACTCACCAATATATACAATGTGTGATTATTTTAATATTTATGCCTCTGACCTTGATATTGCTATTACAGATTTAAGACATTTTACAGAAATTATTGATATTGAACTTTTTGCTTCTCAGTCTCAGGCCTGAAATGTGATAATATAAATGTGTGTATTTTTTCTCTCTAAATGTGGATAGTTGTAAATACTTAAATATATTATAGATTATAAGAAATAGTTTAAACTTTTTATTAGGTGCATTTATATGCTAATATTTTTTAGCAGATACAAAAATACATACATCTCGAAAACTTAAATTACAAAATTCGTAAACTATTAAACCTCAAACAAAAATAAAACAAGTTTTCTACTGCTAAATCCAGTGCACAATGATAATAATGAATGAATCCATTTTTGTGTAACTTGCAGCTTAGAGAGTATTGATGAGCCAGCATTCCCCCATAATACTAAGCCATAGTTCAAAATAGATTCAGCAAGAGCATAGTAAACAGTTTTTAAGGTTTTGAATGTTAAGATATATCTGAGTTCATAGAATTTGTAGATCAATTTTCTGATTTTATTTGTAACATAATTTATATGCTCCTTCCAAGTAATGAGAAGGTCATAAATTTAGTTTTTTCTATGTTCAATGAAAGAAGACTATTGTCTAGCCACATTTTAATTTTCTGTAGAACTGATTCGGCTCTCATCTTTACCTCATTCCAACTATTGCCACTTAAAATAATTGCTGTGCCATCAGCAAAGCAGAATATAGCATTATTGTCTAACAGCTTCATAATTCCGTTAATATATATAATAAACAAAAGGGGTGAGAGAACTGTTCCTTGTGGCACACCAAACTCCATTCGAAGGCTTCTTGATCTAGGATAGTTGTATTGTGTTTTGTCTCTTTTAAATAGGATTCTATTATTTTGTTAGTCGTACCTCGAATTCCAATTTGTTCTAGACGCTTCAGAAGAATTTGGTGTGACACAGTATCGAAGGCCTTCTTTAAATCTAGAAAGATACCCACTACCTTTTTTCCTCCATCTAAACATCTCATAATTCTTTCTGTAGCTCTTAGTAATGGGTTCTCTGTACTTAGAAACACTTTTTAAAGGCAAATTGATTTTCATGAAGAAGATTGTATTTTTCTAGAAATTTCAATATTTTTGCCTTGAGACATTTTTCAACTATTTTGCTTAAACTGCTAGTCAATGCTATTGGTCTATAATTTGATACCGATTTTTTATCCCCCTGCTTATGTAATGGAATTATAATAGTTGTTTTTAAAATCTCAAGGAAAACACCTGTATTAAGTATGAGGTTAACTAGATGTTTCAGTGGTTTAATTAGTGAGTTATAGTTTAATTTAATTATATCAGAGGAAATATTGTCCTCACCACTCTTCACCCCTTTATTTAAACTTATTATTGCCTCTATTATATCCTCATTTGATGCAGGGCTCAGAAAGAATGAATACGTCCCTCTCTCCTCCCTCCAGTTCATCTCATGATCATTATGTTGCATTTGTTCAGCCAGACTTTCTGCAATACTACAAAGGTAAGAATTAAATTCGTTTGCAATTTCCTTTTTATTGGTTATTTTTACATTTAGGTCATGTTTTATAGAATTAATTACCCTGATCATTTGTGGCTTCCTTGATCACCTTCCACAACTTTCCGGAGTCATGAGCATTTTCTTGTGCTAATGTTTTATAAAAAAGATATTTAGCATTTTTTATTAATTTACTTAACATATTTCTGTAGGTTTTGTATCGATTGACTAGCATAATATTATTTTGATTGTGTGTGCATTCTTTTTTCAATTTATTTCTATTTCTAATTGATATTAAGAGACCACTAGTAATCCAAGGTTTCAATCTCCTATTTTTACTTTTAATTCTTTTACTAAGGGTGGACTTAGAAATCATAACTTTTAGTTCATCTATAAAGATATTCATAGCTATGTCAATGTCTGTCTCCCTCATAATATCATCCCAGTTCTCATTATTTAACTGCTAGGAAAGATTTTCATAATTAATAGTGTTGATAATATAATTTTTGTGTGGAAAGTCTTTCTTTTCATTGTTCAGTGGTATATATTAATAAGAATAGGATAGTGATCAGATGCTCAGATTTTCTTGTTATGTTATTTATTATACTTCCAAAACCATTTCCCTGAAGTACTGTAAGATAGTTATTTGTTATATCAGACTCACTAGCTAATAAGTCGATATTCATGTTCCCAACCCATACATTTATGCTGTTTTAATCTAACTTTAGAGATTGAAGTATTCTGGTCAAACTCTCACGATAATTTTCCGGTGATGGAGAAAACGTTCTATATGTAGCTAAAACATTTACATTTTTGCAGTTCTTTTTCAGTGAGACCTTAAGAATCTTTAGACTATCATCAACTATTACCCGAGATTCAGTAAAATATTCATTTTTAACATAAACAAGACATCCATCACATCGGTTTAAAATGCTCTCATTGAAAAACACTGCATACCCAGGTATGTTAAAATCACTCTTAGAGTATATGTTGTGAGTTTCAGACATAACAATAATATCAAAAGATTTATCTATCGATTCCAAAAAGACAAGAAACTGATCAACATTTTTGTAAGCGCTTCTTATGTTTACATGCATTATGTTTACATCATATAGATGATTATCAAAATAATTTATTTGTAACAAACTATCACAGGTATAAGTAACTCTAGAGATTTGTTTATATTATATTTGGATTTCATTTTAGAGTAGTAAATACATATTACAGCTGGTGGTATCTGTAATTGGCCTCTATGGCTGTTGTTGATACTGTAATTCAATAAATAATAATAAATTAATTAACCCAAAATTAGAAAACAGGCAGCGGCAGTGCGACACCAAACAATACCAAAAAGACTACCAACCAATAAACGTATGTATGTTACGGAAAAAAAAACTAAAAGCGGAATTTGAGAATATAATCTCCGAACATTCTACTAAAAATTAGCATATTATATATACATGTATATCTTATGTTACATGGTTATTATACGCATTATCACATTTTATAATTATATCACACTTCTAGAATTAATTGCCAATTCTTTGTTCCATAAGCAGTTAAGATTTTATTTGATCAGAGAAAGCTCCCAAGGGCATTTGCTTTATGTCATTATTTAAGTCATTCCACATTTGAACAGCTACATACTTAAAACATCGTTGAAATGCTGCGCTTCTACTGATTATTCTTATATGACTTTGGTTGATTATTATTTACTATGCGATATATAAAATTATACATATGTAGCATTCTTCTATTGTTCATATTTAATATTTTATTGTTATTGAGATAAGGCGATATATGGTTTCTGTAGGGACGCATAGTAGATTACATTTTGCCGCAGTTATACCGAGTCCTGTTAATTCCACTTGAACTGAAGATAAAACTGAAAGAGTGGAAGTTAAATGACGTTCAAACAATCATGTAAAACTTTCAGAGATGGTCCAAAAAAAATATATATTAAAAATGTATCAACTGTGCAGAATTGATATTTTTTTCCTTACTGAAATATGAATGAGGAAACAACATAGAGGTAAAAGTCTTTTGATGACTAGATTTTTAGTGATTCTATTAATGGAGTCTTGTAATAATGAGGAAGCTGTAAAATCCGCACAGAAAGGTTTGACAGTGTTGCTGTACTAAGATAATACATAAGTAGATCAAATCTCACTAACAAAACGCCATTCCAAAGAAAATATAATGCCCTTAAATTGTTTAATTTCACTAGTCCATAGATTGCGTGGGCTTACCTGTAATACAATTGCGTTTTTCAACGGCTATTACTCTCGGTTTGGCAATAGCTGGATTGTGATGTTCGTGATTGGTGGTAATTCTGGCCTTTTTTTTCAAAATTCCTTTGCTCGGATACTTGTCTCCCGCATTATGAGCTAGAAAAAAACCTTCTTACTGTCAAGTTAAGCAAATTATAAAAAAATACTTACATAGTTTAGCTCTTTTAGGCAGTCCCTCGTCGGCTTCGTCTTCTATCGTCGCAAAAAAAAATCATAAATTAATAAAAAAAACATTTAGGGGGTTTAACAAGTTCTTACGTGATGGACGTTTTTCGGCATCGATTCGCACTAAGTTATGGGCGTGATTTCTCTCTTGCTGTTCGGTTTCACCTTAAAAATATCGTACCGATAAGGTTTTTTTTTTGTTCAGACTAATGTTCACTCAATCTTGACATATAAACATTTATATATGTACAAAAAATTTGTTTTTAAATTTAATTGGATAAATGCGTTATTTTTTTATAAGAAAATAAGCAAAGGCGTCCGAGAAATGGCTTGTTTAGGCAAAATAATCTATTTTTATAGTTAAAATAGGCATGTTAAAAATTCTGGCACGGCTCTTTTACTATTAAAGATGGAGTATACAGAATGTAAGGAAAAAAAAAACAATATCTGTAGTAAAACATAAAAAAAGACATGCTGCATATTTTAATGTTAATATCTGAATGCTTAGGGTGACTGCAACATAATGTAGACATTTTATAACTCTTTTGAATTTCTTAAAAAAAAAAGATTCTTTATAAGAATGAGAGTTTCTTATAAAAGAATTGCATCACATTTTAAAGTATATGGGATTTGGAAAAAAATTTTGCCATGTAAACCTGCAGACTTCTCTCTTTAAATATATGATTTACCAATAAAATCAAAACACTATTTCCCTAACTTTGGTAGTAAGAGAGCCAATATAGGAAAACATCAAACAAAAAGTAGACATCCCGCATGCATTCTCGTTATTAGTGCCTCACATGAAACGTAAACAAGCCTATCCTCCCGAACGCGAATAACCAAAAATAAATAAACGAAATAAAATGAAAGCAGATCTTCTTTCTTCGCTCTTCTTTCTTCTCTCTTCAGTCTTCCATTAAATAATAAATAAATTAAAAAAAAAAAAACACAGCCATAAGTAGTTAAATAAATACGTAACTGGTAAATATTTACAAACAATGTTTGAACCTAGGGCGCTCCTCAGGGGGGTGACTTAACTTAAGTGGCGACCACATATCCGTCAGGTACCGTCAATTCTAACGCTTAATTCGGAACAGAATAGCCCGTAAATCGTCTATATCTTCCTTAGTATAGTCCAATCTAGCTTAAAAAAAAGCCTGAGTTTGAGCAGGTTTGAGAAAAGACTTAAATCCAAAAAGTTGCGCGACACCAACTTCCGATATTTTTTGGGAAACAACTCAATTTGATTTTTCTCGAAAACCGTAAGTCGTAAAATAAAAATTGTAGAGCAGAAAATATTGAGACGCATTGCTACGACCAAATGCGAGAAAGGTACTAAAAATTAGATTAATTTGGTAATAGATGGATTGGAAGGCTAACAATTTTTGTGTGTGTTATTTAACTTTATACGGGATAGACCCCACTGAATGGCATCCTACGTGACCGGAATTAACTTCTGGATTTCATCTGGTGGGGAAAAGACATGTTGGAGTGCATACAAGAGTTACAGTTAAAAAAATTTTCGCACGCAATGCTGATTTGTGTTTAGAGCAAAACAGTTTGACAATTTTTGTGATAAAATTTATTTATAATGTTTTCAATTAATGTTGTTAATGAATCCTTGATGTAACTGAAATTAATAAGGGCGATTAATTTTTCTTGTGGCATTTTTCAATGGACCTATTTGTAAAGAATTTTTTGTATGAAATCATTATTTTTTATTTCACACAGAAAGGAGGATTTGAATGTTTTAGAGCGTTAAAAAACATAAACTAAACTTTTTGTTCTAAATGCAACCGTTTTTGAGATATTGCGCGTTAATTACCAAATAAATCAAATAGCTCAATTGATTCGGGCAGACGATTTAATCCAAGTCAAATGATAAATCAGACAAAGATGTCTCGGAAACTGGTTCTGGCTTTCAAAATTAAAAATCGAGGTGCTATTAAACATTTAAATTTCGTTTTATAGTGGGCCACAGATAATAATCCTCCTTTAGCTGACATCACTACTCTGCAAAGATTAAAGGAAACGGCATATGAAAAAGAGCAACGCAATCATTCAATCAATTCAAAGAGATTTAAATGGTTCAAATCAGAAAAAAGATAAGAGATCCGAGAACTGTTTATTATATGTATATTACTTCAATATATACACTTTTAGTTATGTTATCGATAATTCGGATCGGCTTGGTTTTAATTCATCTGGATTGCCGCGACACTACTGTATTATTAAACTTATTTTGACTATCAAAATGAATGAAATATTTACTAAAAAATAAACTTATATTATTAAGATCCAGTAATTGATTGGGAATAGCTAGTTTGTCCCTTGAATATATTTAAGGATCTTTTAAGGTTTGTCAAGTTTTTTTTTTTTTTTATAATATAAACATAATATGCTACGCATTGACTACTCTATAATATGAGTTTGCAAGGCTAAGCTTGTTTTTTCTTCCTTATTTGACAGCTTCTATTCCATAGGCCAGAAGTATTTTGATGCGCGAGTAATGTGGATGATAAAGTAGGCTGATTGATATTTGTGACTAGTGTTAGTAGTTGTGAACTTGTTTTCTCGATTGCTACCCCAAGAAAGTGTTCAAAACGGTCAAAGTAAAAGGTAAATCAAAATGTCTGTCCCTTTCTGAAAAGGTTAAAGTTCTAGAAGACCTTAACAAGGGTTTAAACGTGACCTTATTATCAAAAAAAAATGGCATTGTCAAATCCACGATTTGTTCAATTAAAAAGAAAAATGCATTTGATAAAGACCAATATTACACACGTAACTCTTGAAACTGTCTCTGACCTCCAAAACTTCATTATTCCGCAAAATTATATCCTAATTTCTTTAGATGTTATTTCTCTATTTACAAACATTCCAACTGATCTCACCATACAAATTATTCAAAAAAACATTATACCATTTAACCACATTGCAATCTGTCAAAAGAACAATTTCTTCAACTTATCATCACATTTGATAACATTTACTTTAATTTCGATGGAAAATTTTATAAACAGATTTTCGGTTTGGGTATGGGAGGCTGCTTGTCACCAATAAATATGTGCAAATATCATTACGTCAGAGCTACAAAAGAAATGTTTATCAGATCTTAATTCTGAAGTCCCCTTTTTTAAAAGATACGTGGACGATATTATTACTGTTGTAAACACATTCAACAGTTTCCATGATAAATTACAGTTTACCGCTGAAGTTCAGAAGAACAACATTTCATTTCTAGATGTTTTACTTATAAGGACAGAGAACAACATTATTAAAACTTTTATAAAAGGTAAAAACACAAAAAATCTACAGCATCACAAAAACATTAAATAAAATGACAAAGGATACATGTTTCGCTCGACTAAAAGAGCATAAGATGATGTAATCCGAAAAAAGGAAAATTCAACAAAAACTTAACACAGCCCGAAGGTCTGTACGCCCTTAGCAACAAACCGGCTGACATAATTCTGCGATTGGTAGAACCAATTAGGGCAACAAGGCGAAACATAACGTTTGATAATTGGTTTACAAGTTATGACTTGGTAATAAAGTTACTAAAAGAATATAAACTTACTTCAGTAGGGACGCTGAGAAAAAATAAAAGAAAAATTCCTGGCGAATTGCTCACAACAAAGCGAGAAGAAAGAAATTCCAAATTTGCATTTCAATCAGACGTAACATTGGTCTCTTATACAGGGTGTTTGGTGCATCGTGTGCCAAACTGAATTCAGTGATTGGGGAGGTCTTTGGCTACCTCTTCAGCCCTCATAAAAAAAATCTTGCTCAAATAGATATTTTTATACTGAGTTTTAATGGTTTTGAGTGAACATTTATTTAAAAAACATTCAAAATTTAAAAGTTGTTAACTTTTACTAAATTTTATTTTCGACCTTTTATTTGCAATGTTTGACGCTTCTTTTGAAACTAAAATTACCCGCCAGCGACATCTAGTTTTTTTTTTACAGCGCTGCAAACATTTTTTTTCAGTAAAAAATATGCTTAAACGTCAACTTTCGGTTTAAATAAAAAAAAACTAAAAGTGATCATGATCTCCCAATTTTTTTAAAAACATCTCTAGTCTGTTTCTATTCTTAAGGGATGCGTTGAATCCCTTTCAACATAACATAATATAATTAATAACTTGAAACATGGAGTTGTTGCCCTGTTTGTCGAAGCAATGTGGCCCGATAAGATTTTTCGCGCTCCACAATTTTTGTTCCGGGACATACGGTTTTCGAGAAAAATCAAATCCAAAAAAGTTTTCACTTATTTTTGCTCCAGTGCCACCACCTTTCGGATTTAAGCAAAGTCTTTTATCAAACCCGATCAACACCCAAACTATGAATGGTGACCCTACTTTTGCCGCTAGATCGACTGCACTACCTCATCTGTCCCCTTCACGACGTTGGAGGATTTTTCCTCGGCCGCCCTCTGCCCCTTTTGGCGGGCGGCGAACCGCTCACGTTCGTCCTCCGGCCCCTCCGTCCCTTGGGCACCTCCTGCACCACCTGGGGCGGCAAATATCGCTGCTGTTGCGGCCGCTCCGTAAAATTCGGCATCGCAACTGGGGGCGCGTGCTGCTGCTGTTGTTCCCTGGACGGTTGCGTGATCAACGGTTGCGGCAACGGTTCGGGCGGGTTTTGTTCTGGGGCAACAGCAGCCGCGGGCGGCGCCCCCGCCCCTCCGCTCACGAGATTTTGATGGTGTACGCAGGGCGGCATCGCGTTTATCATCAGACAAACGGGGTAGTTGTTGCCGCCGCAATCTCGCATTTCCCCCATTCCGCCCACCCCGTTTATGTAAACGTTCATGATCGACTGTTTGTCTCGGAAGCGTCGGTACTCGTCGAAATCGGGGGGGTATTGGTAGGAGTCCCTTTCCGGGTACAGTTTTCTTGCCGCTAAGGTTTTTACGCGGGGAAAGTCCCTTTGTAGGTCCGCGATGGACATTTGCCGTTGAGCCGGGTAGGAAATGTTGTCGGTTTCCGTGTTGGCGCCGGTGCGTTTCTCCCGCTCTTCTTTTTCTTCGCGAATGCGTTGTAAAATGTAGGCGATCTCCTCGTCTTCGGTCATTTTACGCTTTTTGGGCGGCAAAGGGAGTTTTTGGTCGTTCTCGCCCAAGCTATGACGTTCGGACGTTAAATTAGGCAAAGGTTCGTTGCTGACGTTTTCTTGTTGCTGCGGTTGCTGTTCTGACGCTAAAGGTTGCGTGTAATTCTTCCGAGGGTCTCTTAAAGTGCTCACATCGGGTAGTCGTAGGGCGTGCTCCTGATTAAAACTCTCATAGGGGGCATAAATGACGGGTTTTTCATCGGTCTGCGGGATCTCCACTAAAGCGTCCCTGAGGCCCGCCCTAGGCAAACTGGCTAAAGTTAAAGCGACTTCTTGCTCGGTTCTGGAGGCGTCGTTCTTTAAAACGCTTTCTTCGAGCGGCAAGAGCATCTCCGGCTGATAAATCGTATTAGGATAAAAGATATTTTGAACGTTAGTCGGCTGATTTAAAACAAAATTACTTAAAGAATAATCTAAAAGCTCTGCCTGCTTCGTCGCGCCGTTACTCTCTTCACCCTGAAAAAATTAAGATTTATTAATAGGAGCGTAAAAACGGATTTACCTTCGAATCGGACTTTGCGTCCGGTCGGGGTGGTGGTCACGTCGTCTTGACAGTCGAAGGGAAAATACGGTCTGCCGAGGCCTCCGAGTCGTCCCAATGGCGCCCTGTCTACGAACTTTTCCGAAAAAATTGCATAAACTATGCCGGTTTGTTCGCATAACGGTGCTTCCCTGCGCCCGTTTTCTCTCTGTTTACGTAGGGCGCTTTTTTCCTTCAAAGGCCGCTCGTAATACGAATACGAGGGCTCCCTGGGACGCTTAAACATTCTCGACGGAGTCGACGGTTTTCTTCTCGTAAAATGTTCTATTGTTTTTTTCGAAAGGAGTTTCAGTTTAACCTAAGAGAGTGTTGGAGGTTTTTTTTTAATTAATAAAGTTTGTTCATAGCATACATTTTTTTTTAACTTGAACATACACTTTGCCACAGGTAATGCAAATGTAAACTGAGGTATATCCTGTTTTCGGCCACAATGTATGGCCAGTCCACAATGTGTTTACAAATGTTACCATTAATGACGATAATAATGGTAATTAATGAAATAATTAATTAAATCTGGAGGGAAATTACTCTTTATTATTAAATAGAAACTGAATAATTTGAGAGCTAGAAAACTGCTATAAAAAGAGAAAAAAAATAGAGAAGCTCCTAGGAACAAAATTATTATATCTCAGAAACTAATAGGGCTAGAGTATTGAAAATTTAAACACAGATTCCTCTAATAAAATCAGTGGATACTTGTTCCAAAGATTATTTAAAATTAAGAAATTAGTCTTGGAAGCTAAAGATTTAAAAAAAGTAGGAGCTTCTGGAGACAAAATGTTTATATCTCTAAAACCAATAGTCTGAAAGCAGTGAAAATTCAAACACAGGTTACTCTAATAAAATCACTGAATACTTATTTAAGCGTTTTTTTTTCCAAAAAATTTTTAAATTGAAAAATCGGCCTTGAAAGCATAAAATGAGAAAAAAAATAGAGATACTCCTAGGAACAAAATTATTATATTTTAGAAACTAATAGCCCTATTAGTTTTAGTCTTAAAAATTGGAAGATATATTCCTCTAATAAAATTACTGGACATCTATTTCAGCATTTTGTGGGCGTACAAAGAAAACCCTGTAGGTCCACTTTTTTCAAAAAATCGTTTGTTTGCATAGCCAAGTCCATTTAAATATAACCTATCATATTAAATACCCGTTAAGTCCAATATACGTCTAGCTTCCAAGTTATTAAGTCCGGAGAGACTACATATTATTCAGGAAAAATCTATTAAGTGCACTTAATTGGTTTATAAATTATTTGACACTGAGAAAAAAATCCATTAAGTCCAATAATAAGTTTGCGGTATTCGAAATTGCATCCTGATATTATCGAATATAAATACGAACATAGCAGCGATTATAAGGTTATTAGAATTTGGGGAAAAGGTAGACCACCAGCAATTCCAACAAAATTAGAGAAACTATATAAAGGCCCTTTACCGATAAGCACAAAGAAAAAAGAACTTTTGAAATTATGAAAAAGTGGTGCTATTCCTTTGGAATTCCATGGGTGGTACCAGTCTCTCTACTGCATAAAATATTGAAGAAGCCAGTATTGGAATTTCCGATGCAGAAACTGATTCCGATTCCGACAATGAGCCTCTTTCTCATTATCTTGTTCAGAAAAACTAATACAGTTTATGAAGAATAATCTGATAAGTCTCAAAAAATGTGATTAGTTTGTCAGCGAAAACCCATTAAGTGCAATTATTATTTAAAAATGCTAATAAACAATTTGTTCTAAAAAATAAAGTATTTTGATTTAACCTAAACTAACTCTAAACAGATGTTACTACCCAAAAAATGCCTTTAGCAAACATAAAAAATGAAATTAGATTTTACATAAAACTTGAAAGTTTAAAATCGCTTTTTTTCACATTTTTAGTTTTAGAACTTACAGGATTTTCCTTGTACGCCCACGATTTCTTCAAAATTGAAAAATTGGCCTCGGAAGCTAAATATGAGAAAAAATATCTAGGAGCTCGTAGAGACAAAATGATTATATGTTAAAAACCAAGAGGGCTATTGGCCACTGGACACCTATTTTAGCGTTTTTTTCCAAAAATGTTTTAAATTGAGAAATTAGTCTTGAAAGATTGAAAAAAAGTAGGAGCTTCTGGAGACAAAATGATTATATCTCTAAAACCAATAGGGCTGGAGTCTTGAAAATTCGAACACAGGTTCCTCTAATAAAATCACTAGATACCATTTAAGGGTTTTTTTCCAAAAATGTTTTAAAATTTAAAAAATTGGTCTTGGAAGCTAAAAATGAGAAAAAATAGAGGAGCTCGAAGGGACAAAATGATTATATCTCTAAAACCAATAGTGCTAGAGACTTGAAAATTCGAACACAGGTTTCTCTAATAAAATCACTGGACACCATTTCAGCGTTTTTTTTTCAAAAAATTATAGAAACTAGTGTGATCTCCCGAAAGCTGACCAAGACTTCTTGTGCTAAAAAAAATCTTCAATCAAGTCTTTTAATTAAATCCTGAGGCAAGAGTATTTGACATAGAGTAAACGGAGTCGTGATCATATGAAGCTAAAAGAAGGCTACTAGACTAATTAAATAATTATCTAAAAAGCTATTTGTTATAATGACTTTCTACCTCTGTTAGATCTTCACCACTATATTTTTACCTGCCACTTTTCTTTCTCTATTTAATAAAACAAAAATTACAATATATAAACAAAACTAGAGGATGTACTATTCTAAGCAAAACTGAATCTATCAGAAAGGAAGAAAAAAAAAACAATGCAACCTCACTTAGTCTTATGTAAAATGAAGATGTCCTCTGATACCACGAGTTTTTTAACATCGATGGTCATCAGGAAAATAAGGCAAAACATTAGGAAGGAACTGATAAGGTCGATCTGTGGATCGGTAATACTAGTCAAAATCTGGATCAAAAGGTAAACTCTGGAAAATGGGACTGCTTATAAAAAAATCCTTGAAGGTAAGTCTAGTAAATAGCAAAAACTGGTTATTGGCATCTAAAACACTCTTCACGAGAAGGGAAAACTGAGGCTCGAGGTCATAAATATAATTTTTTCTTTTAGTCTCTCCTCATTTCTGCATTGTGGCACAAGAGACACAAAACTGATCATTGTGGGCAATTTTTAAAATCAAGAGGGTGGAGGAGGGAAATGAGGAAGGATTATCAGAAATATATAGGTAATTACAGTAATAATTTATCAAGTAGTAAGTCTCTAATTCGTTTCTTAAATACTTTGGGTTGAACAGAGAAATCCAAAATTTAATATTTATTAATAAATGTCTACACATTATATGAAAAGGGTCTTTTGAATCTTTCTTTAGTATGAAAAGGAATTGTTAAATGATGTTTTCTATAAAAAAATATTAAACTCTAAGTCACAGGTATCAAATTTAGACTCTCGAACCAAATAAAATTGAGATATCCAATTCCATTATTTGAGAAATTCCATTTTAAAAAAAAACTTTTTGCTTTTTGTAAATTTTTTTTGATGGGAACTGCAAAATTGCCAAATGCAATAATAGCAAAGTATGCTGAATTTCGAATGTTCCAACTACTGGTCAAAACCTACTTATTTTTGACAAACTTATGCGCATTCAAAAAAGTGATTATTTCACGACTTAAAATATCGATATTTACCTAAATATTTCCCAAAGGACAAAATATTTCGGTTTCATCATAAAAAATATAAAAAACTAACCTTTAGCGAGTAAAATGATCATAATTTAGGTGGCAATTTACTTTAGAAAATAAGACACTCACCGTAGCGTTACACAAGAACTTTACGTCCAACTGAGAAGGGTTCTTATACTTGGCCAACTCGTTATTTACGACGACTTCCCTCCGTTTGTTGTGACTCAACTCGGTTCCATTGACTTTGGTTTTCTTTTGGACCGGTTTGCTTTTATAAACTTGCGGATCGACTGCTCCTCTACCGCCGGTCGAATTTCTACCCCAAACCGGGGTTGGTACCGAATTCGTGATCGTCGTGACGGCGTTTTGGTTGGAAGGCAAAAATAATTCGGCTTCCGCAGTGATGTGGGCCCTCACCGGGGATTTGACGGTACTTTTTGCCGGTTTAGGGACCGATTGTGCTTGGGCGGAGGTCTGGGTTGATGGTTTGTTTTTTGATGGTACTAAAAGAACATTATGATGAGTAATTAATTATACGATGAAGTGCTTTGAATCTCTTAAAAAGTTATTTAGGAAACAGGTCCCAGTTTATTAACCTCGAAGGACTTTAAAGTAGTACAAGGACTATAACCTGCGGGGTACCTCAGGGAACAGTGCTGGGACCGGCCTTATTCATTGCTTATTATAAATGGTCTTTTAAAAATACATTCATGTGGTCATATAATTAGTTTTGCCGAGGATACTGTTATCTTTTATGAAGGAGAGCCGTGGATGTCTTTAAAAGAGTTAATTGAATTAGATTTTAAAGAAATATGTAAGTGGTTTCAGATAAATAAATTAACATTAAATGAGCACAAAACAAAATTTTTACCATTTACATCCTATTCTCATACTTTACCAAATTTTTCCACCCTAGAAATAAATGGAAACGTCACCAATCTCCAAAATTGCTGTTGTCAAATATCTCGGTATTATGATAGATAGTCACCTAAGATGGGACCAACAGATAAACTATGTAATTATTATTAGCTAATTATTAATTATTATATTAATTAATTATTAGCTAATAATAACTGCCCACCTCTAACACGTCCGATATATTCTTTTAAAAAATATATATCCACCAATTTTCAAACCAATATAATGAAAACCATGTTTCAAAGAGAGGAAATATCTTAAAAATATTATCTTAAATGCAATTAACTAGCTCATCGAAACCTGTATTTACCGATTTTACAGATGCGCTAATTTAAAAAAGTTGGCGAAATATTCGGGATTGAGATAATCTTGTGATTAAATTGAAAGGTTAGTGATTGACAAAAAAGATGCTAAAATATTTAAACCCCTCCAGCAATTAACCCGATCGCCTTAGAGTCCTTAACTCGGACTATCATCATTTGTATAGGCTTAAATTGTCAAGAAATAACTCACCATTACTTCAATATATAACACTTTATGAGCAAATATAAAAAACTTGCTTAAAAAAAAAATTAAACTGTCACAAAAAATGTCTTCCGATTCTAATCGGGAGTAAATGGAGGCTCTTAATAAGAGATAAAACATTGAAATAAAGACCTATTAATTTTTTTAATGTGTTTCAAGTATATTCTAGTCGATTCTCGTTTTACATTGTGATAAAATATACCTTAGTGAGTGTAATGTTTTATACTTTTCCTTGTTTATACGTTTATATGTTTTATACGTTTACCGATAAATATTGTTGATTGATTTGCACCTGCTACAATTGTAACTGTTCACGTCGTAGTCAATAAAGAAGTTTAAAATAACAGTAAGAGATATGTTCCGCATATACAACCAAAATGCATATACGACCAAAAATTAAAAAAAAAAACTCACTCTCTAGAATCTTCTACTTACAGTTTCGATCTTTTTTACTATGGTAACCACCGTCCAAATCACTGCCGAATTCATTGGCGTAAAACTCCTTGGACACTTGCTCCAAAAACGTGACCGAATGCTGTTTGGGTGATGCGCGGTTGTTATTATTATTATTATTATTAGCCGCCGATGAAGAGGAGGAGGAGGAAGATACACGCGATTGCACACCGGCATTCTCCTGCACAATGTCCGAAATGTAAAACGACCTTATGCCCCTGGAGTCTTTTAGTAAAGGAGAGTAAAGCATCGGACTCGGCACGTTGATGTTGGTGACGTTCTCGACGTCGTTCGGGGAGTTTTCGCGACTGTAGGGCGGCGAGGGATGGACTGTGAGCGATGTACCGTAGGTGGAAGAAACTGAAATCGAAAAATGTCGATAGAAGAGAAAGATCATCGTCGAATAAGGCCTCTTTATTTATTGATAATCAAACAACTGATCTATATTCAAATAAATATCTACAATTCTTTCACTTTTCAAAAGCGTGTTTCTAACTAACTTAAGTAACCCAACTTAATTAGTGAAAAAATTATTCTAATGTTCTTTGCAAGGCATTTTTAAAAGATATTGGAGATATACTAAAGAAAACTACTACATCTTTATAATATTTACTGCTGCTTTTTGCTATCCTACATAATAGAGAATTTTGACCAGAATTTGTTTTTTTTAAGGGATTAAAAATATTTAATGAAATCTGGTAATAGCTTGAAGAATGAATAACCCTGCTGTTCAAAACCTATTATATTATTTGACAAATTGAAAAAATATTCATAGACCAACTTTTCAAAAAGGTATGCTACTATAGAAAGCTTGCTAATTGGTCCAGTTTGTGACATCTCTTTTTTTGTTCCCCTTCTTTATTTAGTGACTGTAATTGTAATTGTCTGAAGAGATCTTTCCTGTTACTGTTATATCCCATTCTCTCCAAGGACCTAATTCAAAATCCGAAGGACATTTGATAATAATAATCGAACCCTACAAAAAGTGAAACTTACCAGCACTAGCAGACGTATAATGTCGATCGTCGTTCACCCAATCCGGCGTCAACTGGTGAGCAGAAGAATCGACGTCGTTTTCCTGTTTCAAAATCGTCCGGCACTGAATAGTGACGGCTTCACTATCCAGACACGGTGAGGCTAAATCGATCATGGACGACGTATTGCTTTTACAATTTACAGAGTCGGATACAGTACTACGGACGTCCTCGGTTAAAGGGGCGATATCAGGAACGAAATTCGTCCACAGGTCCACGATAGGTCGAGTAGTGTCCGAGGAAGGGGTGCGGGTACACCGTTTATGAGATTGATCTGGTAAAAATGCAGAGAAGGCTTTATAATAATGAATGTTTGTGAATTCTCTCGAAAGTAATATAGTTTGAATTGCAATATACCATAAATACCATAAAAACTAAAATAGCTCTACCAAAATGAATTGATTTAATCAAATTTACTCAAAGTTCCTAAGCCTTTAATTTTTTTTGTGCAGTAAGTTTATTTCAACTAAATTTTGTTCAATATTTTTTTTGTCAAGAGTCTAACTGAATTTTTTTAAGTCTGGCATTTTTGAAGCAGTGTAATTAAACTTCAAAAAAACTGGAAAAAAGAAAACTGACTTACTTTCGCTCAAAAAAAAAAAAGAATTAATCCTGACAGTTGAAAAAATTTACAACTATATCATTTGACTTAAAGTAGTTTTTCTTCCAGGCAATTACACTTTTTTTAAAGTTATATACAGTTTTTTTTACAGCAGTTGAGTCTTTTTTTTTAAATTAATTTCAAGCAGTTAATTATTTTTTTACATATATAGTGAGGTATCCAGTCATTTGAGCCATTAATTTACAAATCTCTTTCTGTTGAACGGTTCCAATATCTCAAGCGCTTGATTCATTAATATATTTTTTTAAATTAATTTCAGGCACTTAAAATTATTTGCATACATAATGAGATATTCCAGGAAATTGAGTGATTCGTTCTTACATTTGAGTTGAGCAGTTCTATTATTTCAGGCAGTTGGGTTATAAATAATTATTGACTTAAAAATTTCTAGTAGTTGAGCAACGGACTGTTTTTTTTTTTTTAATAATTTTAGACAAATTAAAATGTCTGGACCTGATAAGAAATGGCCTAGACTGCCTGGAATTATTTAAAAAAAAGACATGAGATGAATTTAAGCAATGAGAAAAAGCATTGAGTGCCTGGAATCGAGTAAAAATGTACTTCAAACATCTGGAAGAAAAAGAAGTTTCTTTTTAATCGCTTAAAATTGATAAAAAACAATGCCTGGAATTAACTTAAAAAAAAAGTCTGGAAGCGATGCGAAAAAACCTCGAGTATCTAGAATTGAGTAAAACTTACTTTGAATTTTTAGAAGAGAGATAAGTGACTATTTAATTGGCAGCCGTTTTACTGTTTTATAAATTTAGACAATAGTAATTTACTTAAATAGGCAATCGAGTCATTAATTCTTACATTCTTGGTAATTGAAGAAAGGATTGTTTTTTTTTCGAATGTTACTGTCTTGCTAAAAACCGGCCTCAATTGCCTGGAATTAATAAGAAAGTACATTAGATTGAGGCTTAATACAAGTACGCCACTAACGCTGAATACAAGTAAATCACCAAAACTGATGGAGTGTAAATCTGGTTGGCAAATTATTAAATTATTGAGCCATTTAAATGTCTTAAATCATTTTACAAAATACTTTGCCATTGATGGAAGATGTTCCCATTGACCTAAGTATTAATATGTGATACCAACAATTGGATGTATGCCCAGTACAATATTCTCAAAGAGTGTGTAATTTTGTAAATAATAGTGGATTAGGAGGGATAGTTTGTTCCTATGGCCACCTAGATCTCCCGAACTAACTTTGTTAGACTATTACTTATGAGGACGAAGGACGTTGTGTACCAATTCCATTCAAGCGCGGAAATTAAAATAGGTATTACCGTTTGTAAAGAAAAAATTGTGAAGTGCATTTTACAAATTGGAGGACACTTTGAACATTTGTAAAGTTTGTTTGTTGTTAAAGTTTTGGTTCCTTGGTTATAATTCGTTGGCCTTTAAATTTTTATAATTATGATGATTAAAGTAAACAATTTTTTTATTATAATTTTTAGAAATTTGAAAAATTACTTTTTGATTCTGCTATCAAAATTATACCCTGCCATTTAAATTTTTGTGAAAAAATCAAATTAACAATTTTTAATTCAAATGACGCCCTCTACCAAATTTACTAAAAACTTTCGCGTACTGCTAGACACAATTATTAAAAGTACTTACATGTCACTTTTAAACAAACCCAAATTGAACATTATCATATATCACTTTTTTAAAAATGATAGCAATTTAAACAAGTACACTTTCACTACTTTCCCCTATTTGAGTAGTCAATACTCTAATAGGTCTTTGACCAAAATTATAGAACATACTCCAAGGTTTTTAATTTTGTTAAAAAAAGGCACCTTAAAGTGACATTTTTGGGAGAAAATTAGAATTTAATCTTTTAGTTACGACTCCTAGTGGCCTAATTTCAAATTTAAAAATAATTTCCCAAATTTTTTCTTGCCCACTTTTATAATGTTACGAAAAAAATCCAATCATATCAGATTGACAGTTCCCGAGATATAGTCTCGACCCACGCTTAGTGAAACAGCCAGCCTGTATATAAATAAAAAAAAATGTATTTAATTATTTTAAATCCTTGTATTCTTCTTTTGCAAGCTATACCTACTATTGTATATTATTATATGCAGGGACTCTGAAATAAATTGAAATGCATGCACATTGATTTTTTTTTTTTGGTTGCTTTTATAATGTAATAATTTAATATTGTATGAAAATGTGCTGATCGCGACATCTAGTGTAAAATTGGTTAATGACCTTGTAAAAAAATAAGAACTCCTAGATGGCGTTAACGGTTCTTCGCTTTGAATTTTAAGCAATTTACTGGAATCAGATTGTTTTTCTCTCTCTCTCTCTCTCTCTGACTAATGTGGTTTTCCTATCTGTCCTTTGTCTCGTACGCCATGCTCAAGGATCAACTTTTTACGTATTGGCATTTTCTATACCGGGCCTGTTGTTGCCATTGTTTTTCCTGTAATTTGAATACTTTGCTTTTGGGATTAGATTGATTTCCGTACTCGCTACAACTTAAAACTAAGCAAGGCAACGTTGTATTGTCAATTCTTGTAAAACTAGGCCTGCGTGGGATTATCCGTCGAAGAGATCTGTCAGAAATTGCGTTTTAGCTTTCTTTCCAAATGGTATGGTCTTCAGGTTAACAAGTTCAATTGCTCCAGGTTGGGATTCGACCTCATAGTTACCTCGTGGCGACACTAGCCATGTACTGTGAAAGATTACTTTAATATATTTTATAAAAGACCCTCAAACATCTTGAGAGTCTAAAGTCTTACGCAAGATCTTAGGTAAGGTTTTGAGCCAGATCTTAAGCCGTGCCTTAAGCGAAGTAGGATTCCTCGCCTCTTCATAACGTTATTGATTGGACCTTAGTCAGCTGCCGTCCTTGAATCTGCACAATGGGTTTTCAGGTCAAAACAGATAAAAGGAATGTCATGATTTCTGATTTGTTACTGTTATTTGGATTTTGGGACTAGTCATATTGGCTAATTTACACTATTTGATGGCTCCTTAATTTATTAATTATTGTCTGGTGCCTAAAGCTCTTTCTTGGCACTGTAATGTAAACTGCATACCTACTGAAATATTTTACTTAATCCCTTTTAATATCACTATTCTGATTTTCATACAGTTATATGTAAGCAACCGCATTGAAAGGTATATTTATTTTATTTGATTTAGTACATACATGTTGTACAGTGCAATGTGCGGTAGGTTACTGACTTTGGCCAAAGGGTAGGTACGTACTAGCGGGATATTGATTTTTTTAAATGTTTTGATGATAAAGATTTGATTTCAGGAATCGTACTTTTAACAAGAAACTGTCTCATAATTTTTACAACAATGGTTTATTTAAGTGAAAGGTTAAACAATGAACAGTGAAGAGTATTTGCATATTTCCATAATATAGTGGTGTTAATTATTGAAGCTTATTTTGTGTTTTACTATGTGTTATATTTCTTTACATCCTTTTGTTTATATGAGAACCAATTTGCCAGTTAAAGGTTCTTTCAAGTGCACTTTAAATAAACACATCAAACTGGATGGCGTCCACAATTTAAAAGATCTCTAGAATAATTCACAATTAATGTTCTCCAGACTGATAAGGTGTCGTTAGCATATGTGCCACCCTATTAAAGACTTTCAACATCAGTTAATTTTTATTAAAAGCAAAAATCTAATAAAAAGTGGTTACAACATTTTATCAATATAGCAATTTGTTTTATTGGACAAAGGTTCTATTCTTCATATTAGGCCGTATTTTTTAAACACGCCGATGTGTCTTTTTATACAAAAACAAAGACTTTTATGTCAATGTGAGTTTAAAAACTCAAGATCATAGCTAGAAAACAATGAACCATTCAAATTTCTCTCCGAATGTAGTATTACCGGCTCAACCTCCGGCGGCGCTTTGCATTTTTCCAAGTTTATCACTTTGGGAAATCTCTCTATTTGTTGTTGCTTCATGATATGTGAAATGTATATGATATGTTATAAAAGTGAGACAGACAGAGACTTACCGATAATGAGGGCACCCTCTCCACAAATAAAATCCTCATAAGACTCGGCCCCCTGACTGATGGCCATCGCGTCAGCGATCGCCTCGCTCCAACTCTGACGGATCTGATGGGCGGGCGATAAAACGGCCGGGGGGCGGTACCGTTTTGCCGTCTCCGTGCCGCCCTCGAGACGGGGATCCCGATGGTGCGTCGCCACCGTCGTCGAATTGATTTCGGTGGAATTCGGGGCGGCGGGGGCGGGAGTTTCTGGCCGGCGGATCGGTGACGATGGGGCGGCGGCAGCAACACTCGACGCACTTTTCGCTAAATTTTCGTCGAAGAATTGTCGCACCTCGTTTTTGTCCAGCGACTCGAACAGGGGAGCTTCGAGGGAACACGAGGAGTGACGCGATTTGTCGGTATGCCGTCCTCTCAGGTAGATTTGCTGCGAGAAATTATCATTTTATTTTTATTTATTTATCCACAGGTCAAGTCCATTATAACGTTCTGATAAATCTAAGAGTTAAAAAATTAAATCTAATAGACCTAAGCTAATCTAGTCTACTAACTACATAATTTGATCAGCCAAAGTAACGACACACTAATATACAGAGTGATTGACGATCGATGATACATTAGCTGTAATATGGAAAACGGAACGTACCATTTTTTTTTTAAATTTGGTAGTATTGTCTGTTACAATTGTCTAAGAATTAGAATTGAGTATAGAATTATAGAATTAGAAATTAGAGTATCAGAATAAATTAATGTTTGTCAGGTATAATTTGACAAATTAAAGGAGAAAAACATTTCCAGGCAAACCAAAAACTAGTCCGAAATTGAAACGATGATATAGACATAGAAAAAGGTGGAAAAGTTGAAATCTCATTTATATATCCCTATCTCTGTCTAAGAATTACAAGAGTATGGGAATAAACTGATGTTTTTCTCATCTAATTTGACAAATCAAGCCATAAAAACACAATTTCCAGATAATCAAGACACTATTAACAGAATGAAACGATGATATTAATTATACAACAATATTTTAATGTCAAGACAGGATTTCTTCAATCTAATTTCACTGCTTTGCATATAAATAACAGTGTCCTTCCTTGTTCAGCATCAGAAAAAAAAATCTTGGTGTCATTTTTGATGAGATCCTAAACTTTTAGGTACATGTCAATAAAAAATTACCGTGCATGTATGCTTTATTTAAAAGCTTGTATCAATTTAAATATTATTTGCCCAAAACTATCAAATTAATGCTTGTGGAGGCTCTTGTTTGGTCACAGCTAGATTACTGCAATGTTGTTTTTTATAATTACCTCAAAACGCCTCTATGAGATTTGTTTTCAACATACAAAAATTTGATCCAATAACACCAACATATGTTGAGAATAAAATACTAAAATATTAAAGGAGAGCAGCTTAACATTTTAGTAAGTTTGTTTATAGAATTTACAAGTTCGAGGTATCCTAAATATCTTTCAGATTATTTTATAGCAAGACAAGATTTACATAGTCACCGCCTAATAAACATTATAAGATTTAAGTGCATAGAACTGAAGGTTTTAAAAACTCATTTGCCTATCAGGGTGTATTTTGGTCTCTGAAGTATACAACTTAATAAGATCATGCTGATTTTTCACTTTCAAGAAGAAATGCAAGGCTTTTCTGTTAGATTCACATATATACCTTTATTGTAATGTTAAGTAATTTTAAGAAACGAGTTTAGTATAAAGTAGTATTGTATTGAAACTGCCCACTAATACTGTATTTTTCAGGTAGCATGGAAGAACACATTATGTTAATGTTACCTTTTATGTAATATTTTGTTGTTGCATAATAAACGTTTATTTATTATTATTATTATTATTATTATATAGAAAAAGATGGAAAAGTCGAATTTTCATTTATATATGTTTAAAGTTTAAAAATTAGAAGAGTATGGGAATAAAGTGATGTTTTTTGAGTATAATTTGACAAATCAACCATAAAAACACCATTTCCAGATGATCCAGACACTATTAACCGAATGAAACGATGATATAGAAAAAGATGGAAAAGTCGAATTCTCATTTATATATCCGTATCTCACCATTAACCCCTAGTTTTTAAGAAAAAACACGCAAAATTATGTTCTTTTCTCAAGAGATAACTCGTAAGACATAAAAAAGACTCAATACCATCAATCAGTTATAAATTCGGTATCAAATTAAAAACCCGTATTCTAATTTTGAGCATATGTATGCAAGAGAAGAAAAGTAGTTTTAGAATATTAACATTTTCAAAATGTCGACAGTTTCAATAACAATTTGTCAGAATTCCCAGATCAATTGCCTCATCCGCCTTAGTTAACACATCATTATTTGCTCTATAATTAAAATGAATCGGCATCAGTTTTCTAGAAAATGGGAGTAGAGCATTTATTAACTTATTGACATTGCACCAATTCTCAACTTTACTAAGATTTACCAGAAGCAATTCGCAATCATCTGCAGTATCTATTTTCGTGAACAATTTGATATCATCTGCAAACATTAAACTCTGGCAAGATATTTAATAAATAATATAATAATATAAACAATATAAAAGGGAAATGGAGGGTATGTGAGGTATATATGACAACTGACCATTAAATATGACTAACTCACAAGTCTCCCGTTGGGGACACACTAACCAAAGCATATTCATTTATGTATATTTTGTACATTTATGATAATTTTTATTATGTTTTCCAATTCTTCATGCACTCATTATTTTAATTTCGGCAACCTTGATTTTTTTCCTGTTAGAAGGGGGAAGGTAGCGGAAAATTTCAAAAATTACCTGGAATAAATAGAAAATTATGTCAGGAATTTTAAATAAAAAAATAATTATTATTCCAGGCAGTTAAGGGAAAATAAAAATTAATTAATTTGAAAAAAATTAATTTATGGAGTTGTAACCTTGCAGCTTGAACTATTAATTAATATGTACTTCATTAATTATCCAACGTCCAAATTTTAAAAAAATTGTAATTTCTTTAAGGCAGTTGAGAAAAGACTTCAAAAAATTGCAAAAACAAAAAAGTGATATATGAAAACTTTGACCCTTTCCAATCGACTTTAAGTCAAAATTGGATTTCTTCAATTAAAAAAAAAATTTAGATGAATCTCTACTACCTCCACTATGTGTGCTAGACATTTTCAGGTTAGATTTTTACTTAGACGAAATATTTCGTGTCAGACAAAATTAACACCAAAAGAGAGGTAATACGAATTATGTATACGTCCCGCCAGTGTCTACTTTTTAATGATCAATATATACTAAAAACAAGTAAAAAATCAACAGAACAAAAATGTAATGTGAAGCAAACGTTTTACTCACTTGTAAATCGTCGATATCATCGGGCATCTTTTTGGGCGATCCGTGCTCCTCCACAGCGGTACACGACGACCAAAATACCTCAGATTCCACACTACTGTCCCGTGTTTCTTTCTCGTTATTCCTCAGTATTTGCTCGGATAGTTTTTCCAGCTGAATGACTAACGTTTGCTTCTCTTTATTGTCGTCCTCGCATTCGATTTCCCCGTTCACTGTTGTTAACGTTGAGGCTAAATCTTCGGTGCTGTCATCGATCTCTTCAATATCGATTCGGCTTTCGGGGGACGACTGGCTTTCGGTCGTTTCAACGCTTTCCGCTCTCGTTGGGGTTTTTTCAGGTTCCGACATGGCGGTCGAAGAACGTTCGACATCTTTGGTTTCTAGATTTGTTGTTGGTTCTGTGTTTTCTATGGCGGTTGTTGTATCAGGGACTTCTGAGGGTTCAAGAGGTTCTAGTGACTCATTTTGGGATTCTTTTTGGGGTGGTTCTTTGGTAATTTGGTCTATGGGACTTGCAGATGTTGTAGGTGTCTTAGGGTTTTCGGTTTGTTGAGTAGATTCTTGGCTGTAAAGAAATATGTGTTCATAATATTTTTGTTGTGACGAATTCACGATTAATTACTTATTTTGTTGGGTATTACGTCACTATTTCAGTAAATATCGATTTAGAAAATACTATATCATACACTCAATTATTGAAATGAAGAAAAAAATGGACTTATTATGCGAGATTCGATCTAAGCCCAACAATTCTTAATTACATTATTTTACTAGATTTATTCTGCTAAAAAGAGAGGGAAAACAGGTCCTTCTTAAAATTACTTGATAATTGATATATATTATATTTATGTATTTTCTATTATTAAATTATATTAAGATCACACCCTATTATATTACTATTAAAAAAGCAACCTTTGTATTTTCTTTGTTATTTTTCGTTTACTATTGTTAGTTTATGAAAGTCAAACAAGTGTCAATTTTACAAAAAGCAGAATTGCAGATTAATTGAAAAAGACGACCATCCTGTATAGAATATTTTGCATTTGTACAGATCTAAAGATTGAGAGTTAAAATAAATGACTCATCTTTGAAAACTGTATAGAGCTAAGTACCTATCAATGGATTGATCCAATTAATTATTGAATTATAGTAAACGAATCACAGTGAACAACCAGAGACACATTCTATAATATTTGGAACATTGTTATTGGAACTGTAGGTGGTAAGTAGTATGGATATTCTTTTTCTGAATTAATTTGTTAAGCTTAGCTGCAGCTGTTCCCTAAGATACTGTAGAAAATTAACAGATCTCTTCTCGTACGGCACACGGTACTTAAGTTCATATTTGGTACATTTACAATACAATGATCATCATAACTATCTTAATATACTCAACTTATAAAATGTATGTCCATTCAATTAATTGAAGGCGGATAATATGACATAAAGGAAGCATAGGTTATGTAAGTGAGAAGATCTAATTAACGCCATTAAATATTTTATGAATGATATTAACTACTGATCAGTAAACTGTAGGTTTGTGTCTAATTGACACCAAGATCATTAACGAGATATGGTTTTTTGACACTTAGCTGTAGACAAACCACATGGATGTTGAGTGTGGTTTTTATTTAAATTGAATTAGCATTATTACATTCATGCAAATCATGTGATGGTATAGAATTCATTAATTAAAAATTTATAAATACATAACAATTATTCAAAAGAATTTTTGGAAAATTGCTTTAAAGAGTTTAATAATCCGCGTATAAAATTAAATCAACTACTTTTGGCCACAAATCTTATTTTACCGTTAGAAAATACGTTAATTATGATATCTATTAACAAAAGCTAAACCTTTTAATGAAAATGAATCGAATAAAAACGTAATCTATAAAATTCCTTGCACTTGTGGTAAACTTTACATAGGTGAAATCTGTATGTAGGCCTTCACTAAAAAGAATTAATAAACATAAATCTTACATAAAACGCGCATTTGAAAATGACGATAGTGCAAAGTGAATTTATAATGTTAAATGAAGATAAATGCATGCAATTATTAATTTTTTGGGAGAATCTCAACACCATTTTAGTTTTTTTTTTAAAGAAATTACCAAAATCCATAGAGTGAAAGTCAAAACAGTACAATTTTTATACCAGGAGAGCCTGTAAGAAATAAAATAATTTGTTTCTTATTATAGCACGTCAATATCTTACGTTCTAGTAGTTAACATTTTGCAACTATTGAGTTTTATAGAACTATCTCTCTAGAGTCTTTTTTGAAGAAATTATTGAGTGAAAGCCAAGATATTGTAATTCTTATATCAGGAATGTTTGTAAGGAAAAAATATAGTAGATTATTGGCATGAATGAAGATAAATATATGGATTCCTTTGCTAAAGAGAGAGAGAGCTAGAACGGGGCACTATTAAAATTAATTGATAATTGCAAATATATTTTATCCATTTATTTTCTATTATTAATTTATATTAGGATCACACCTTTTGACTATTAACATATCATACATAAAGAATTCTTGTAACTAGTGTTGTAAAATGCTCGAGAATTTATTTTTCGAGAACGTTCCTCGAGCATGAACGTGAATTTTCAGCACATACGAGCATAAATGAAAAAAATGCAAAGGAAACATATTAGGAAAATATCTGAAATTAAAAATGTTTGTGTTTATTTATGTTCTATTTATTAAGTTAAAAACAACCTATTTAGGAACTCTCCTCCGAACTATCCTCTCCCTCCGCTTGATTTTAAATCACTCAGAATTTCCGTTAAATCAAATTCAGACTCAGAAGAATCATCTTCAATGGTATTAATTTCAGCCCCAGATGTGGTAGTGAGTTTTATTTTTTTGATTTCGGTTCCATTAAATTCGTAGAGGTGTTTGGCTGGCCGGTATTTGAGCTTATACTTTGACTCTTTAATTTTGTTTCTAAATTAATATTTGAAGCAACAAATGCCAATTTTTCCCGCCCTCTCAGTGGTTAAATGATTTCTTTTTTTTTGTGTGCAGGAAAGAATACTTGCTGAAAGTTCTTTCAGTGGCAGCCGAAGACGGTGGCAAAGTTAAAATGGCTAATGCGATAGTTTTCAATGATGTCTTTAAGCAATAAACACTCCACCATGTCCTGGAATCTGTATTTATACAACTGGAAGTACTTGAAGAAGTAAAAGCCGTCGATTTTAACAAAAAAAAGTTAAAAATATTGCACTTTCTTCTTGGCATTTCCAACAGTAGACACTAGAAACCACTTTTTTTTAAAACTCCGATGCAATCTCTTCAAATTCAAAGCACAAATTAACCACGAAAAATAACATGAATTTCCAATAAACCAATCTGTAAATCCCCGAAAATCAACAATGTCAGATGTCATTGCTGTCAACGATCGACGACAACCAACGTAATGCGAGGCGATCCGGTGTTGCCACGTCTGGTTGCTACCGAAAACCGACACCAAACGTTAACGCTATGGGAACGTTCACATTTTTGGGGAACATTCGGATTCATGCTCATTCGTGCTCTTGAGAATAAACGTCACGAAAAATGTCGTGAACGTTCGCGAACGTTCTTGGAGAATAAACGGGAACGTTCCATTGCTCACAACACTACTTGTAACCACGAACTTATAAATATACCTGGACTGCCAATTCAATGAAAAGTAAATGACCACTACTAGGGGGCCGCCATTTTGCGTGATTGTGGCCTTTCGATGTTGGTCACTCTGACAAATTTTAATTGTGCCAACTGTAGGGAAACAAAACAATTAAGTTTTTGAGAGGTTATGTTTACAAAAATACAAAATAGAAAGTTACATATAGGTAAGAATTTAAGATAGTTACGTTAGATCTGTGATTTTTCTAGTACTTCTTTAAGAATTTCGTTAAAATTTATGAAAGAAAGTAATCCTCACCTAAAATGAGACAAAGTTTCAATCAACTTAGAATAGATGCGTGCACTTTAAAATATTTGTTTTATCATTCTGATAATCTTGAATCTTATAAATCCTAATATCATGAAAATCATGATATTCATTTAAATTTTTGCTTGTATTTACTTAACAAATTTAAAACACTTATTTTCTTTCTATTTTTACTATTACTAGTTTTACTTTCCTTCCATGTACAGTGTTTCCACATTAATAGGTACAACCATATATAAGAATCAAAATATAGATGATTTTATGAGGGTTTGTAATTATAAAGGGTTTATATAGAAAAAATATATTATTCTGTCAACAACTCAATATATTATTCTAATATAAACAACACAGACGGATAATTCACAATAATTCGGTTTTGAGAAACTGAACCAAATGCCTTTAAATAAAGATGGTGATACAATATTCACGTATTAAATAAAGAGAAAGATACATCGCCTGTTCCAGACGATATACCCAAGCGTCGTTTACAAATCGTCAAAAACTATGCAATCCGCTATACTCACGCGTCAAATGTCAACTTCATTACCGTTATTCAATATATTTTTTGTTGGCAACACTAAAAATTTTCAGAGTGACCAACATCAAAAGGACACAACCACTACAAAAATGGCAGCCACCATGCTGTGGTCATTTTTGGGTATCGTGGCCATATGCATTAGCAGTCCAGGTATATTTTTAAGTTCGTGCTTGTAACTCACGAAATTTTTAAGTTAGACCTAGATTTACAAGACAAGGCTCTAAAGGAGGTAAAAATTGAACTTTTAAAGATTATATTTAGTATAGAGGGAGTAACCTAAAATCTCCATTTGATTGATCATTACTCCAGTGGGATCTAGTTACTTTGCTGATAACTAGAGTTTTTTAAACCTAGGATAAATCAAATACTGTTCCAGGTATTTTATTAAGGTATTGATTCAATGTTGAAGCACTTCTAAATGAACAATTTCATATATAAAAAACTTCTGAAATTTTTAAGTTAGACCCAGATTTTTATGACAATGGGCCTAAAAGACACAAAAAACTGGACTTCTAAAAATTATACTTAGTATAGAGGGAGTAACCTAAAATCCTTCCTTTGACTGAGGATTTGTCTAGTGGGAACTAATTACTTTGCTGAAAGGTAGATGTTTTTAATATTTTTTTAGTACCTAAAACCCAAGGAGGTTCATAAGGATAGTTTAGTTAGTAAAAATTCAACTTCAATCCAGGATAATTCAAATAATTCCACATATTTATATGAGTTTTTTTTTAAGTTGGAACACTTTCCAATGAACAATTCTTGTAGCTCAAGAAGTTTGTAAGCTAGACCTAGACTTACAAGATAAGGACCTACAGGAAGTCAAAAATTGGAATTTAAAAATCGTGTTTAATGTAGAGAGCTAAAATACTTAATTTGATTGACAATTATGCTTGCAAAACTATGATGTGATCTCCATTTTCTCTAGGTCCGATTCGATTCATGGTGGTACAATATTATTAGTAAGTAAGGACACAAAACAAATATATGAGTTTAAATCTGTAAATAGATTTGATTGTTTACTCATTGAAAAAGTCTTCGAATTTTCTGTAGTTTGTTCTACTAAAATTCAAATTTATGTAATTACTATTTATAGATCTTTAGCTAGCCAGGTATTGTTTCTGGAGAACTTAGAGATTTTGCGGAGTAAGTTTTCTTCTAATTCCTCAATCATCTTGACAGGTGATTTTAACATGAATTACAATGGACAAGCGAGTTCTCCTGTTCAAAATATCCTAACGAGTTTTAATTTTAGTATGCATGTAAATGAGCCAACGAGAATTACTATTCAAATTTTAAAAAGGTCTCTTGTAGTGTTCTAAATGGTTCTTTCTCAGATCACGAAGCGATACTATCTAAATTTGTTTTTACTCAAGGGCTCATTCGTCAATAAAAAAAATGGGCGTATATTTAGTAAGAGGTCATGTGAAGAGATCACATGGCCTTCAACTGAACCTAATGAAACCACCCATTTATTGAAAAGTCGCCGATATCGTTAATGTAAATCAAGAAAACGGTTCCCTGTCCCTATAGTTTTAAGAACGGACATAAAACGCCCATTTTATACCCCGGACTAATTTACAATTTAAATAAATTCAACTGCCAACTTACTTCTCAGACGTTTTTTCCTTCTTGGGCGACTCCTTCTCCGTTTTCACGTTATCGTTACACGGTCCGTCGAACAAACCGTTACTGCCATCTCCGCGATGGTCGTCAAAGTCCATCGGGCTCTCCCCGATCGAATTTAACACGGTATTCATGTCCAAGTTGGACCACTCGTCGTCCGAATCGCCGAATAAATTCTCCGCCTTAGGCAGCACCAAACTATCGGGGATGTCGGGCAATCGACTGCTGTCCTCCGCCGTAAAATCCATATCGAACGTCACCTCTTCCAATTCTAAATCGTCTTCGGTTAAGTCGCCGAATAGCGAACGGACCACTACCGGCGGATCCGGGGTCGGGGGTTCGGGATTAGTATCGGTTTCGGTCGGTCCAGGTGGTTCCTCTTCGGAAGTGTTAGCGGGTTCTGATGGCACGACAATGTTTACTTCTTGTTCCTGTTGTTGTTGTTGTTGCTGTGGTTGTTCAGCTATCGGTGCAGGAGATAATAAACTCACTTCCACTTCGGTGTTATTATCGTCAGTTCTAACGAGGGCAATTTGGGGTTTCTTTGGTTCTTCTGGTATAAAAATAATATCGTCGTCATCGTCCGCATCTCCATCGGAATCTATTACAACGGTGTCCTATAAAGGTGGAGATTTCATATTATTATGCAAATGTAAATACTTTAATTATCATTTTTATAGTTTTTGTACTGTTTTGCTCGTATTTTGTGTCTGGTTTTCATCATATTTGTGAGCGCCAATTTAGGTTACTTATGTATTAAAAAAATAAAAAAATAACATGAATTTGTTCCTTTCATCATGAATACACTGTATTATTGTAAATCCCTGTATTTGAAATTTTGTAGACTTTGCTTGCTTTAACTGTAATTATACTCTTAAAATGATTGGTATTGAAGTGATTCCAAGGATCTTTAAAAGGGACCGCATTTCGATCATATTATGTAAAAAGGAGCTAAATAAAAATAAATAAATAAATAATGCCTTTATTCAAGTATTTCTTTGTATATACTATGCAAAAACATAATATGAAAATGTACACTCACATCATATGCCCAAGAATAGCGCAACTGGCGAAGTTTAGCCTCCTGGCCATTCTTCCACTCAACCAATTCTCCGGATATTAAGTTCACCATCTTTAAATGTTAACAGAGAAAGTCCAATACAATGCTTTTAAAAGCTAACACTGAGGATAAAACAGTTTTAACCAACTATAACAATATAACAATGCAGTACATACACTGGTGGCCAAAAGTAGATTGACAAATTACTACAAAATTAGAAGCAAAGGAAAAACCGGTTGAGCTTATTAGTGTTCAAGAATGTAAACAATATAGTTTGAAGAAACAAATTCCATAGATTTTTATTGCTTGCAGTTTTTCTCAAATCCAATAATTTTGTTTGACTGCTAGGTGGCCAGAATTGGTTTGACAAACAACATATTTATTCAGTCTCTGAGTTTTATGCGTTGGTTTCTGTTGATTTGACTTTCCTTACTATTAGTTTTGAAAAATATTCACAATGCCACGTGGTATAACAATGCCACATGGTATAACTTTATCGATCGATATTAAAATGCGAATACTCGACCATTACCGGAAAGGGGTTAAACAGGCGGCTATTGCTCGAAAATTTTCTCTTTTGAGGGCAACAGTACGTCAAATAATAAAAAAATTTAATCTCCGTGGAAGTGTTGTTCCTCTAAAAAAAAATGGCCGACCAAACAAGACCACTGGTCGTGTTGACAAATTAATTTTGAAAAAAGCAAAACCTGACCCATTCGCAACTTCAAAAGAAATCAAGCTGCATTTGGAAGAAGAAGAAGGTGTGGGTTCAGTTAGTTGTCGTACCATTCGAATGAGACTTCCATATAGTGATTTAAAAACAAGACGCCCTGCAAGAAACCACTGCTAAGTTTAAAAAACGTACGGGCGCGATTGAGCTTTGCTCGAGAACATAGTCACTGGACAGTCTCCGAATGGAAAAAGGTTATTTTTAGTGACGAATCAAAGTTCAATTTGATTAATTCGGATGGCAAAATATATGTTAGGCGTCCTGTGAACCAAAGGTATGATCCCAAATATACGGTGTCCACCCACAGTCAAGCATGGAGGTGGTTCAACACCACCGAAATAAAGAAGGCCGCGGGGCTTCGCTGTGACGTCATCACAAGAAGGCGAATGCTTTGCACACGTTTATGCATCTCGGTAGCGATAAGGACGTGTATTTAGGATAATATCGGCCGTTATATTTAAAGCAGAATGTTTTTTAACGAGTATGGGTGTTAAGACTTGTAAAAACCTAATTTAGGCAAATAATTGTGTCTCTATCTGTCTCTGGAATAACCTCATAACCCGTGTATTGCCTCGATAACTTTCGACGAAGTTAAGATATTAATTTGAAATTTGGTACACATGTTGCATTCTTATAAACTATTAGTTAGGATTTCTTTTGAGTAATATCGGTTCTGAAAAAGGGGTAGAAAATAAAGGATGGTTTTTATTCTTTGACAAAAAAAATATTTGGCTTTGATAAAATAAAAAAACAATTAATGAGGAATGTAAACAAACTAATTATTAAAAATAAATTGTTTAACCTTCATTTCAATAAGGGTAATTGCAAAAATAAGAAATGAAACGAGGGTTGAAATTTAAAAAAAATTATTTGTATCAAGGGTTGTATATAGTATTTGGGGCTCATACAAATATCAAAAATAATACTTATACTAAAATTGTAGGTATTACCTATCTTAACTAGTATGTTTATATTTCATCTTTTTTTTTGTTTTTTGGTTTTTTTTGTATTTTTATTTTTAAAAAATTTTTTTAAAACTAATGTTACGTTTTGTTTTTCAAAATTTGTAGGAAACAGAGATTTCAGAGTTAAGCTATAACCATGTTTTAATTTGAATAACTTGTTATTCTCAGTATTATGGAAGTCAAAATCAGGAAATGTTAATATTTTATTAGGTTTAATGTTCATCCAGTTATTTTTTATACATTTAAGTAAATGTACAGAGTCAAATAAATAAAAAAGTGGTCTTTTGTCCTCTACAGGATAAGGATATACAATGCTTAATTGTTTTTTTGTGCAAAAATTACTCATAGCTTTACTATTAATAGCATTATTGTCACTTAGAACACAAAAAATTTTATAGCCAATGTCTTCTAGCCCAACAATTATTGATTTAATGAAAGAGAACAGTAATTTATGATTAATTTTAGCTATCGGTGCAATGTGGATGACCTCCTTAAAATTTGGACACAAACCATTTAGCATAAAGGTAAATGCAGAATTTTTCAAAGTGCTATTGTTAATTGCTGTACCGACAATATTCCCCCCTTTATAATCAAGATATGGATTTATATGTATTTCATCCATAAGCAAAATCATATATGTTTCATTTTCTTTGATATACTTAAACACATTTTTTGCATATGCAAGAAATGATTGTCTTTCTTGAACGCAAGGGTCTGACAAAAAAGAGTTACAAATGTTTTTTAAAGAATCTGGATGCGGCAATGTTAAATGTCCAAACCCCCTTAAATAACTGTAGGAATGTGCACTTATTGTATTTAATATAGAGCAAAAAATTATTTTGTCAGGTGAGTAAGGATATCTTTCTTTAGGTAATATTAATAATTTTAATTGTTCAGATATAAAAGATAATGTTTTATTAAAATCTTCACATTTAATAGACTCCAACATATTGCAAATCTGGTTTATAATATTTGTTTTTTCCTGTGAATTAATTTCATTATTGTTTTCTATTTGATTTTCTGAATTCAATTTATTAATTTCATTTAACAAATCTGATAAATCATTAATATTACTTATAGTGAATGGAGTTTTAAATGTTGGTTTATAATAAGAGAGTAAGTTATGATTGGTGCAGGTGAGTATTTTAATTTATACAATACAATATCATTTTGGGTATTAACAGATTTTAGCCAATCATTAGGCAGTACCATTGCATTAAAAATAGGTAAAAATTCTTGGAAATTTTTAAAAGTTATAGTTTTTTGATAGGCTGAAAATTCATCAATACTGTTTTGAATTGCTAGAGACAAATTTTGTTGTTCAATTTCAATTTTCTTTTTATCTCTACTTTTCCTAATAACTGGTATAGACTTTGAAATATGGATGTTTGAAATATGGAATAATGGATTTGGGTTTTATGAGGGATTTCTTTTTCACTTACCATAACCGTGGGGGGTACAATTAAGAGATCGTCGGGTTCGTCTTCTATCGTAACGGCATCTCCGATTATAATCGGACCGGGGATGTCTTCGGTGAGGCAATTGTGCTGCGCCCCGTCGGTAAAGCTGAAGTTATAGTTGCCGTCTTCCGCTTCTTTGTTAAAGTTTAAGGCCTAAAATTAATATGAGCGGCACTTTATTGGCTGGTTGTTTAAAAATTACCATCAATTTGTAGGTTTAAAGTAGAAACAGCTTTTGAGGAATTATAGGTATATACAGGGTGATTTTTAAGTTGATACTTTTTTTTTAACGGTGTATAGAACTCGGTAAAATATACATTTTTTTCAAATAACTTTATTCGATACACTTAAAAACAAGGGACATACAGAATAAAAAAAGTGTCTGTTTATAGTTTAGTTTTTGCTCGAATTTTTGTATTATCGATCACGCATTGTACCGATCAGTTAGTCTTAGACACTATTGGTTTATTGTTGTTAATTTTAAATTTGCAAATCCTAAAAATGGCACTTCGTTATGAAAACAATGAACTTGTGGATACGTTGCTTATTTATGGAGAGTGTCTTCAAAGTGCTGCTGCTGCTTCGGTATTATACGCAGACCGCTTTCCTTTACGGAATCATCCTACATCCTGAAGTTTCATAAAGCTTATTCAACGGGCTAGGGATACTGGCGATTTACGGGAACATCGTGGAGGGCATGCAGGAAGAGGAAGGAGACCTGAAAATGTTCATAGGGAAGAACAAATTTTAAATCTCATCGAAGAAGATCCAACAACAAGTATTCGAGTTGTTGCAGGGCAGGTCGGATTAAGTCAAACAAAAGTATGGACAATATTGCGCGAGAATCAATTTAATCTCTTTCACGTTCAACGTGTCCAAGCGCTACTGCCTGAAAACTTCCCCCGCAGAGTTCAGTTTTGTGAATGGTTCCTACAACAACATGAAAACGATCAACGTTTTTCGAACAAAATTTTAGCCATAGACGAGGCAACATTCACCCGAAACGGAATTAACAATTTTCGAAATACGCATGTTTGCTCTATTGATAATCCCCATGCAATTCGCAGAACCAATTTTCAACACCGCTTTTGTGTGGGCAGGAATTGTGAATGGGATACTTGTTAGACCATTTATCTTACCAGACCATTTGACGGGCGATGTTTATTTGGACTTTTGCAAAGTAATCTGCCTGTCCTGTTCTGAAGACGTGCCACTGAACATCAGGCAAGCTATATGTGGCTCCTGCAGGATGGAGCACCTGCCCATTTTAGACGAGAAGTGAGCGAATTTTTGGATATAAGTTATCCGAATCGGTGGAATGGCCGAAATGGACCATTGCATTGCATGGCCACCAAGGTCGCCAGACCTAAATCCATGTGACTTTTTTTTGTGGAAGTATATGAAAAGTTTAGTTTTCAAGACGCCTATCGACACACAAGAAGAACTAATAGCACGTATTGAGCAGGCTGCGGCAACAGTTAGACAAAAATTAATTTCTCTATTGCGTGCCGTTACGGAACAGTGGTTACGTCGAGCAAATCGTTGTGTTGAAGTTAATGGTGACAACTTTGAACAACTTATTTAAATTAGAGAGGACCGTATTGGACTCATTTTATCACATTTTGGCAATGCAATTTTTTTATTTTTCGGTTTTTTGAATAGATTTTGAATTAATATTTGAAAGTTATTTGAAAAAAATGTTTATTTTACCGAACCGCAAAACTAAGGGAATGAGAGCACTTTGAAAATTCGGAAAAACTCGTTTTTCAGTCGTTTATAACAGGATTCGAGCAGAACTAAGGGAATGAGAGCACTTTGAAAATTCGGAAAAAGTCGTTTTTCCGAATGCGATATCTCAGCTACTAGAAGAGCTACGACCTTGCGGATGGTCTCGTTGGATTCAGAACGGCGAAACTAAGACAAAACCGTTGGAATTTTCCCGATAGCTCCCATACAAGCCGAGATATCGGCCTTCAAAGTTTGGGTTTTTTCATTTTTCGGGTATACCCCCCCGTATCGATTTTTTCAGAAATTTTTTTTTTTCGAAATCGAACTAATTATACCAGTGTCTTCTTTGGATCACCTACATTACGAAAACACCGGGTTATGACAGGATTCGAGCAGAACTAAGGGAATGAGAGCACTTTGAAAATTCGGAAAAAGTCGTTTTTCGACCTCGTTTTTGAGGCCAAAAATGGGCTCCAAAAATGCGATATCTTAGCTACTAGAAGAGCTACGACCTTGCGGACGGTCTTGTTGGATTCAGAACGACAAAACTAAGACAAAACCGTTGGAATTTTCCCGATAGCTCCCATAGAAGCCGAGATATCGGCCTTCAAAGTTTGGGTTTTTTCATTTTTCGGGTATACCCCCCCGTATCGATTTTTTTTGACAAATTTTTTTTTTTTCGAAATCGAACTAAGTATACCAGTGTCTTCTTTAGATCACCTACATTACGAAAACACCGGGTTATAACAGGATTCGAGCAGAACTAAGGAAATGAGAGCGCTTTGAAAATTCGGAAAAAGTCGTTTTTCGACCTCGTTTTTGAGGCCAAAAATGGGCTCCAAAAATGCGATATCTCAGCTACTGGAAGAGCTACGACCTTGCGGATGGTCTCGTTGGATTTAGAACGACGAAACTAAGACAAAACCGTTGGAATTTTCCCGATAGCTCCCATAGAAGCCGAGATATCGGCCTTCAAAGTTTGGGTTTTTTCATTTTTCGGATATAGACTTCTATACACAGTTTTTTGTCAATCACCTCCAGCTACCCTCACTTTATATGTCATTTTGGTAACCCCCATCGTGTGACATATTTTATGCAGAATTAAAAGGTCTATTCAACAGTGCCACAAAAAAATTCAATAGGTTGACGTACCAGCGAATAGTGGACCTCAAACTTTCGTATTTCGAATGGCTACCATAACTGTGATACAGCATTTTAAAGGGGATACAATTTCCTATCTAACCAAGACAAAAAAAACAAAATCGGTTGACGTGTGTTAACTTTGGTAGGTCAAATGGTTGCCTCATAGTGTCACACTTTCCACCTTACTTCGCCAAAAAAATTGATGCAAGTTAAAGCGATTTACCAATAAAAATGTATGATAATAACCGGTTCATTGAGTTCAAATATATATATTTTTTTAAATATCTATTATTTGTGAGAAAATACCAAATGCTATTTTGAAATTACTCTACATAAAAATGTAATAACATATAAAACAATTTATGGCCAGTAGATTTTTGATAATACCTGAATAATATTGCTAAAAATAGATCGAAAAATCTGTACTGCTCACTAGAAACTCATTTACACCAATGAAAAACAATAATTGACGAAAACAGATTTCATACTTACAATTTGAGTGAGATCAGTTCTTTTCCACATCCTTTTCTCCTGGAACAGCCGCGTTATAGGATCAATCTCTTTCTGTTCAACAAAAATTTCTTTATGATTGTCCTCAATTTCACCGGGCAGGATCAAAGTGGTGGGTTCCTCTAAATCGGCCAAAAAGTCCTTCGGTTTTTCCACGTTCCACCACCTCCAGTAACGCCTGATCATGTCCCTAATGCAATACCTCGGGTCGTTTTCCATTGATTCAATGATTTCGGTCAGGCAAGTGATCTTGAGCGCTTTCAGGTCTGCAATGCTTTTACTGAAACGTGTGTACATAACCTGAAAAATGGAAAATATGAAATCCAGTTGGGAGAACCGAATAAAGCGAGTATACCCCATCAATTTCGTCCGAAGAGGTGTTTCCTCTGATCGTTTTCACTTTCTGCCAGCCAATAAAACACCTCAAGTAGTCAGCATTTTGATGGTTATATTTTGCTCTTTTCAGAAAATACCTAAAAATTATTCTTCCATGAAATCACTACTCTATGATGTAATATTTTAAAGTGGGGTTTTCATTTTTTAATTAAAAATACTCTTAAACTTACACAAAAATATATGTCCACATCCTAGAATGTTCCACCTCATTAGGGTATAATTGCACTTTAAACAAACAGTGAAGTATAGAGTCCATCCTATACAGCAAACAAATAGTTAGTAAGTATCTGATCCTTGCGGCCAGCCGAGACAAGTTTCTTTTCTATAAAAAAAAAATTGTATATCAAACCTTTAAAAAAAAACACATTAAAATCATACCTTCTTTCTATCTATTTGCACATTAATAAAATCCCGAACCAACTGGCAATAAACGACAAGAATATCCTCCATAATTGCCAAATACTCGTCGACGCAACTCGTCCCGATAACCTTGTAATTTTTAGCCAAAAAAGGCAAATATTTCCCCAACAGGTTCATCAATTCATACTTCATCTTGATCTCACCATTTTGGCTTTCTAGCACCCTAAAAATTCACATTGGAATAGTGTCAACACGTTGAAACCGGGCAGAAATATCATTATTAATCTCCAAAATGTTTTTCACAAACTATTTTGAAATGTTTATTCTATTTTAATTACTGATTCAATCAATTATGCTTTATTGTATGAGGAACTAACAGTCCTATTTACAAAGCTGTATTAAGGAAAAATGTAAAAGTACAAAAAACATTAATTTGTAATGTTCATGTAAAACAAAATAGCAACAAAATGCAAATAAGAACAACACTTATAAGTTTACAAGAGATTAAATTAACAATACTTGCTTCATGATAAAATTCCTCATGACAAGAAAAGGCCTTGCTTAACAATACTTTATTGACCTGTTTATTAAAAAGTCTCTCACTATCTAAATTTTTGATGTCCAAGGCAGATGGTTAAATATTCTTAATCCCTCATATATGATTGCACTTTTCGTCGAGGAAGTTTTTGGAAGTTATATTATTTTTCTGACTATAATTAATTGGAGGTATATTAGTAATATTCATCTATATAACTAGATTAGCATCAAACGAAAAATTTATATTAATTTTTACAGCATTTGTATACTTTTATTGAATATTGTATTAAACAGAAAATTTTTATTCATAGATTGTTTCATCATCAATTATACAAATTTTAGGCAATTAAATCAACTAACCTTAAGTAAATTTTTAATTACCCTTATATACAAATAATGATTTTCCTAATATTTCATTTATTAATTTCCTTAATTACAGTAGTAAAACTCCATCTAATATCTCTATATGTACTTTGAAATTTTGATAGATAATTAGGTTTATGTCTTTTAATTTAAACAGGAATTTTTTTTAGCTATACATTATTGTCCAAATATTGATTTAGCTTTTAATAGATGTGGCCACATTTGTCGTAATGTAAATTATGGTTGATTAATTCGAGCCCTCCACACTAATGGGGCCTCCTTTTTTTTATTTGCCTATATATTCATATCGAACATGGTTTATACTATGGATCTTCTTATTTAATTGAAATTGAATCATATCAGGGAGAACTATTTGTTTTTAGTGATAGCTACTGCATTTTTAGGGTATATATTACCTTGAGGACAAATATCATTCTGAGGAGCAACAGTTATTACTAATTTTGTGTCAGCTATTCCATATATATTATGGAATTTTAACTTGTTTTTATCAAAATGTTCGTGGTCGTAACACTAAAACCGAGACTTTTTTTCTTGCCGCCATTGCTCAGGATTTTCACACCATATGCATCACCGAGACATGGTTAAGGCCCGAGATATCTAGTGGTGAAATATTTCCAAAGACTTATCGCACCCTCAATGTAAAAGTAACGTATCTTAAAACTTCGAGTTTTGAGATATTGCAATTTAAAATTTTGGAAACGGATTAAATATGCTTAACATCTATTGAAAACAATAAATCTTATTTTGCTAGATTTTAATATTTATACTCAAAATAAATGTTCAAAAAGGTAGGTATTATGTTAAACAGATTATTTAGAATTTTAAATAAAGTTGGAGTAAGTACAGATATTTTTGAGATGTGGTGCTGTTTTACTAGGCAATAATTATGTATAACCTAAAAAAACTAACATAAAAAGGGCAAATTGTCAAAAATTAAATAAACAATATTTTTATACAAGGTAATACAAATAACATTTTAGAAAGTTATTTCGAACTTGTATTTCGCTGTCCGGAACATCATCTCCATATCATTTCAGGCTTACCCTTATTTGTCATAATTACCTTTATATCGGTCCACTTTACCTTTATTTTATCAGTATCAGTGCTAAAATTTAAACCTATATCAGTAGATTTTTGAAGATCAAACATTTCAGATTGATCCATTTCTTTTACTTTCTCAGGAATCCACTGAGAAGGGATAAAAATAAGTCCACCTTTTAACAAACGTTTTTTTTCTTTTTCAATGCATGAGTGCATACTATTGCCTTCATTTTGTGTATGACCTGTTACCAAAAATTTATGCGTTATTGATTGAATTTCGAGGAAAGTGGTTGCATATAAATACAAACTAGCAATGTACTTATTTTTATTCTGCCCGGCGCAGTTGTCAGAATAAAAAGTAACATGTTTTTCTTGGCAGTTTCTTTCTAGGAATTGCAGAATACAACTTCCAATTTCATTTGCACCGCGCTTTGCAATATTCTCTGACCAAACGTAGCATGAACCCTCTTTTGTAATAAAAGTCTGAGACTTGTGAGCAAGGTGTGGTAAGGACGGACTGTAAATCATAAACAGCTACAACTTGAGTTAGTTGAATCTTTTAAGGCATTTGATACATCAATCTCTTTTTCTTGTTGAGCTTTATTTTTGTCATCAACGTGTTTGTCGTATTCACTTTGAAGCTGAACTTTTTTTTGAGAAGAATAATTGGCATACCTTTCGCAGGTACTGACGCGCGGCTAATAAAATATCAACGTTTTTTGCGTTGTGGCGTTATTGTATTTGAATTTTCTCAGTAAGTTGTTGAAGACATACTAACATATTTGATGTTATGTTCGTGTTTTTCTTTATTTCTTAACTTTATGAGGATAGATGTTTAATGTAAAAATTATATATTTTATTTTGCGTTAATTTAACACTTTAAATTTAATAGGAAAAAATTAGTTATTACAGGTTAATAGTGTTACATTTTTAGATGTGTTAGGATTCCATTATTTTGTCTGTCAAACATTCTTGATTTTATGGGCAGTATACTTTAATATGTTACTTTTACATTGGAAATTTTTTGCTATAGTTTTATGTTAAAATTTGTTTTATTACAATTTTAAATATTTCCCGCCCTTTTTTCGAATGTGTTACTTTTTCATTTAGTAAATTATCGTCTTTTCGAGCAAACTCAATAAAAATCTCAGTTTTTACTTTTTTTGAGATACGTTACTTTTCCATTGATAGTGCGTGATGATGTTTACCGGTCGGACCGAAAATTTGAATCTGTTATTGCCACACGTGGTGGCGGAGTTCTCTGTGGAGTTTCTAAAAACATTGTGTCTGAAAAAATTAGTTTGTCTGATTTTTGCAACAGTATTGCGCCCTCTATCGATGTTGTTGGCTGTAAATTTACTATTACTATTAATTAAGAATGGAAAATTACTAATTAATGGAAAAAAGACTGTACAAGTGGTTTCTTTTGACCAACGGAATAAACATTTAATGGTAAGTGGCGACATGATTAAAGAAAAAGCAAAATTCATTTATTCACAGCTCAATGAAAGGAATAAATCATTTACCGCTAGTGAATGATGGTTACAAAGATTCAAAAAAAGATTTGAAATTCGTTTTTTAAAAATTTCTGGGGAAAAACTGTCATCTCAACCAGAGCTTGAAGACTCATTTAAAATGGAAATTAAGAACATTCTAAATCAGCTTGGATGACTGCCGAAATTTTTTAAAAATGGTTTCATTATTCGTTTGTACCACAGGTAAGTTTTCCTTATCTATACATAGTTTTGTTTTATGATTAGTACAATCATATTAATTTTTATGAAGGTTAAGAGGTTCTTAAAAATAAAGGTCTGCCATTGAAAGCTCTACTTCTTCTGGATAATGCACCATCGCATCCAACCGAAGAAGAATTAAAAAGTGAAGATGGACAAATTATAACCATGTACCTGCCACCTAATGTCACCCCACTCTTACAGCTTGTGGATCAAAATGTTATTACGCTAAAAAAATTGTACTACAGAAAAGGTCTTCTATCATCCATAGTGGCCAACAATACGAATGTCATTGATGCCCTAAAAAACCTGATAATAAAAGATGCAGTGATCAATTTAATGTCTGCTCATCTTGAATCATCTTGATTCTCAAGTTATCAAAAAATGTTGGAAAAACATTTTAAATGTGGTGTCCTCTACACATGATGTAGACAGTGATGATGAAAATGTACCTCTTTCTCTCCTAAAACACCAATGGGACAGCACTGCTCAGAAACCCATATCCGAATCTCATTATTATACATATATTGACACCTCAGGTAAATTTTGTCATTTTATATTTGAATATTAAGTCTTAATTTTTTTTTTTAGGGAACTTTTGAATATTCTGACATTGTAGAGTGGAATCAGTGTGAAGTATTAAACGAGGTTGAGCAGGAACCCTCAAATAAAATTTCAATAGATAGTGTTAGGTTCCACCCTATTTAATTAGGGATTACGTCGGGTTAGACTTGTAGACAGAAAAAGAAAGTCGTATAATTGGTTACGAGAAATTAATTTATTCTCCTAAACTTTAACTGGTTAATCGCGGCAATCTCTGATTTTACACTTTACTTTACATACAACTATTTATATTTTATGGATTTTTATAAAAGAGCGCGGAGCCCGGTACATGTCTAATATGCAACCACCTGGTCTAACATATCGCAAAGACTACACTCCAACGACTGTTTTTAACGGCGAAAATCGAAATTCAGACTGGTTACAACCATTATTTTTTGCAAGCGCCCTACTTCTTTTTTATTACAGGCGGCTCGAACTTATCGCGGGAACAGATCCTTTGGCGGCGCGTCTTTTTCAGCGCTTTCCGGGTACGAAGCCATAAAGCACGAGCCCTTCTGCCGAATTAGGGGAATGTCGAGTGATACAAAATGGTATGAGGTATTTAAAACCGTGGGTATGGCGAGCTAACTATTGAAATATAAAAATCTCCTAACAGATAGGGCAATTAATGCCTTTAATATAGCGATTCTGTGGGCAGCAGAGGAAAATGAAATTGACATAAATGACCTTGTAGTCTTAAAAAAATTAAGAGAGAAAGCTGTGAGGTTAAAAGTAAAACAACCTAAAAAACAAACAAAAATTTCAGACTTCTTTAATAAAAACTAATTTCTTAAAGTTTGAAATTTGTTGTATCTTTTTTTCTTTACAGTAAGTAATATTTTTAAGTAAGAATATGAACTTTATGTTATGTTAATTACGTTTTGTTTCTGTTACTTTTGGTAATTATAAATGTTTAGTACACATAAAGTGTAACCTTCGTTAACGTGAATAAATCGATAATGTGAACAGCCTTTGTTTTTTTGAGTTCACGGTATTGAGTGTCTACTGTATATACGTTTAGGGTTAGGATATAATTTATTTTGTAATTTTGTTAGAATGGTGACATCCCACAAATAAATAAATAAATTGACAAATTACCTTTGAGAGGTTATAAAATGAAATCCATTGGATTGAAAGATTGAAAAACGGTTTTTTACGCATTTGTTTAATTTGGCAATATTTATCTATGAACATCAATTTTATAGTTTTCACTAAAATGATCAAAATGCTCACCTGTCAAAAAAAATGCCAAAATTTTCTAAAAACTTAATTGAAAGTTCCTCAGTAAAGAAATGTTAAAAAAATAAGACGAATCAGTGAGAACCATTTCCCTATATATTCAATAGCCTCGGCACCATAAAACCTCTAAGTCCAAAACCACGTATTTCAATTGCTTAATCTCCGAAACTATTTTGATTTAAGTATATGTCATGTTATCCATCAAATTTCATAGAATTTTACGTAGAATCCAAAAATGCAAAAATATATAGGGTGTCTTATTTAAAATAACAAAGTTAGCATCTACTTCCAGTATAACGGAAAACGCCGCCATGTTGCAAATAGTTTATAAAATAAAGGCATCATGAAGCACCACTTTTTTTTTAATTAAATGTTATCGGAGGTCCAATATTTGGTTAAGTGAAGAATGGCCTATGGCTAAACTTTACCAACTGTTGACTGGGTGTGTGCATTATGACGTATTTTTCTTTAATAAGTATTTTTATGCATATGCTGACGTTAAGCATAATAAATGAAAAGTGTAAGGATGATTGTTTTGTAAAAACATGTGACTATTTTTATTAGTCTTCATATTAGATTTCAACATTTTCTTCAGTTAAGCAACTCTTATTTTTGTATATGTACTCTATACTGAGGAAACATAAAAATTATTACTACAATTATCATCACTAAATTCTGAAATTACTTAATTTTTAAATATGAATTCATGAACTCACTCTTTAAACTGCCTCAGGGCCACAATAAATTTACTTTCGTCTTGGCATCCGCACAACTGCTGCAAAATTTTAGTTCTAGTCTCGAAACGGAACCTGTTCAGGCGCTCCTCGGGGGTCTCTAGGTCCTCACCTATTAAAATCACCACTTTAAATTAATACATTCTTAAGATTACTTTGAGCTATAACGTACATAAATTCACCAATGGGATCACATTCTTTTTATCCTCCAATTTAATGTCCAACCCAGAGCCTGTTTCAGAGCCTTTGACTGGTGTGTCAAGAGACTCAGTTTTAGTAACGGTCTTGGTGTTGTCTGCCAGATCTATGCTAATTGATTCAGAAGAAATACCGGAGGTTGTACCGGTTTTTTCTTCTGAAGGGCTTATTGTCTTCTGCATCCCTGTCGGTGGCATTTTTTTAGGGTAATTTGACACCCTTGGGGGAGCTTGGTTCCAGTTTTGGTAAGACCTGCCTGTATTTTAGATATAAATATTAAAATGTCCACACAGTTTTAGTCTAAACTTACCTTGGTAATAGGTCCCTTGAAACCTCTGATTCTGGACATGAAGACCACCAAAATGACTGGGTTGCCTGGCAAATTGCTGAGGATACCCGTGCATTGTCGGAGGGTATGGGGGGTACTGTGGGTGTGGAGGAGGCCCATTGTAGCCATTCCATGGGTGCATTGGGCCTGGAGTGTCATTATAGTTACCCTGATGTGGGTATAAGGGATTCATTTTGGTTATGATGCCATTACACAATTAATAGGGTTTTTGGTGCACTATCCTCACTGAAAATAGTATTGCAAGAATTAGGTCTGTATACTTCATTATATATGGGATAGGTTCAAAATGTAAGGTTGATAAAATCAACCTTAACCTGGCACCATTATGTTTCTTAGGAGTCTATACATGAAATAGTCAATTGAAATTAATTAAACGTTAAAGGTATCCAAGGCCTGTATATAATCACTTTTTTATAGATTTGTATGGTTAAGATATGGCCTGTGGTTTAGGTACCTTATCTTCACTAAATTTTATCTGATAGGTCACAAATAAAAGAGTGTATGTTCTTAAAAAAGGTGTTCCAAACTTTATTGGCTTCATGGTTTTTAACATAAATAACAAGACATAAACAGCCATAAACAAAGCATAAAGTACAGTCAATGGTTAAAATTAAAAGAAATGTTACTAAAATAAAAAATACAATATAGTTTATTACTTAGAATCTGTGGTTGCATAATTACAAACCACAAATTTAAAAAGCTTGCTCTAGGCAATGAAAATTGTAAGAAATTCATGCTGTTCAGTTTAATCTCAATTAAAATTGTTATCTAGAAAAATATTTGAGATAGCAATTATGTCTTTGTGGGATCCAGCCAACTGGAGATCCTACTAAATGATCATATAGAGATAGAATGGGTCCAAAACCTGCCACAGTATTGTGGTGTTATCTGCGAATATTATGAACTTGCCACTGATTGGAAGATTAGCAATGTCATTAATGTACAGCAAGAAAAGGACTGGACCCACAAATACACATTGACATTGACCAAGCAGGAAAAAACCACAATAGAGCAACTCCCCTATTAGCTTTTGTAGCACCAACACAATGAAATGCCTTAACCAAATCGCAAAAAAACTGCTGCAGAAACGCCACCACCATTGATAAACATGTACAGATGGTATACAGTGTCATTTGTACCAGTGCCTTCACAAAAGCCAAACTGACACTTGCTGAGGATGCCATTTATCTCAATAAATGAAAGCATATGCTTCTTGACAAATTTTCCTGTGATCTTGGACATTGTTCGATAAAAGAGAAATGAAGTAAAAGGTGGAAAGATTGTCCAGTATGCCATCTTTGTAAATGGGTATAATTTTAGCTGTTTTAAGACATGATAATAATAATATCAATCAAATCCTTTATTAAATCCATAAAACATGTAGTTACATGAATACACATTTTTTATTACCTATGTGAGGTGTGGATTTTGTCAGTAAAAAAAATTCTAACTTAATTAAGTATACAATTAAAATATTTATAAAATTTAAAGCATTCAGTCACTTATCCATTCATACATCCATTCATGTCATGATTTATCAACATATTAAATTTAAATATAAATAAAAAGGCAAAACGCGAGTACACAAAAATTAAATAACAAGAAAATATAACATTCATTCACAAATTAACTCATGCACTAATACACAATACTAGATGAGAGTTTCATTTAAATTTTCAGCCATATACTCATGAAGAGAATAAAAGGCCTTTTCTTGCAGATATATTTTTAGATCTTTCTTTATCTCTTTATCTGATTTTTCTCTGAAGTTTATTGGGAGTTTATTCCAGACATCTAAGATACTATGTACCACATTTTTCTTAACAAATGTAAAATTTGGTTTACAAGTCTTGCAATTGTTTTTGAACCTAGTATTATGCGGATGTTGCCCTTTCAGATTCTCAAAAAAGATTTTATTGTATACATACAATGAAATACAATGAAATGTTAGGATTTTATGATTAATAAAATATGGTTTACAGGATTCCTGATAGGGTAAATTGAATAAACTATATCACCTTTTTTGCAAGATAAGAACTCTTTCAGGGTCCCCCAAATTTCCCCAAAGAATTATACCATATCTGACTCTGGACTGTATATAGGCATGATATGCTGAAAGGGAAGCCACTGTACCCACCTCCTGTGTTATTAGTCTCAAAGCGAAGCAATATCTAGACATATTTGCTGCCACCAACTCAACATGGGCACCCCAATCCAATCTTTCATCCATCATTACCCCAAGGAAGTTAGCTGACTGCTGTGTTCTTATCTCTGTCCTTCCAATTTGCACTAGAGAACTTTCACTAGGCCGTTGTTTAAAGTTTAACATTTGCGTCTTGTTGACATTCAGCAGAAGATTATTTATGCTAAACCAGTCTTCTAGCAATCCAACAGTTTGGGCCACTTGATTTGCACACTCCTGATCTGTATTTTTGCTGCATATAAGACTTGTGTCATCAGCAAACATAACCATATCATCATAGACATTGGTGACATCATTGGTGTAGATTATATACAGCAATGGTCCCAGAACGGACCCCTGAGGCACATCTTTTTTTATTTCTTTGTAACCAGACTTGAACTGTCTACCATCACACTGCCTACGGTTTGACAAATAGGACTCTAGAAGTTTAAGGGCAACTCCTCTGATTCCATAGGCTTCTAGTTTTTTAAGCAGTATTGAATGGTCAACACTGTCAAAAGCCTTGGATAGGTCAAGAAAAATTGCCATTGTAGCTTTTCGATCATTCATTGATTTAATAATTTTCTGCAGTGCTTGATATATAGCCCTAACTGTTGATCTGCCTTTTCTAAACCCGTTCTGTAATTCTGCCAGTATTTGATGTTTCTCAAGATAAGTTTCAAGCCTGGTGTATATAATTTTTTCAAAAACCTTATTTATATTGGGGAGCAGTGATATTGGACGGTAGTTTTTAGGTTCAGAGGGATTGTCTTTTTTGAAGACCGGTTTAACTAGAGCAATTTTGAGAAGTGCTGAATTGATAAGTTTATGACATGAGCTAGTGGCCTTGCCAATTGCCCTGAAATCTGCTTTAAAAATGAAATAGGAATGTCATCATGACCTGTTGATCTCTTATTTTTTAGTTGTTTTATTGTGTTCTCTACTTCAGTTGGATTGGTAGGAGCCAAAAAAATGCTGTTTGGATGTCTCTTTATTTTGCTTAGATCAATATTATTGTTAAAGTTAATGTCAGGACAGATATTTAAGAAGTAGTCATTAACAGTGTCAAGAAAATCAGAGTCACTATCAGATTTAGTATTTGAACATTCCAATAATGATTTTCTTTGAAACTTTTTGTTTGTAAATTTTTTAATTAAAGACCATGTAGCCTTCCCTTTATTCTCAGATTCAGCAATATATTTAAAGTTAGTAATTTTTTTAGCCTCTCTAATTACTTTTTTTAAGACCTTAGTAATTTTTGCTAACATGTCCAGAAATCATTTGATGAAATAAATTGTGTTTCTTTTTTGATGAGATCTTGATACCTTGTGTTAACCAGGATCTATTCTTCAAGCTTTTTGATTTTATTTTTTTTATTGGAAATATTTGGTTGAGCTTATAGTATCCAAAATACCTGCCAGCTTATTAAAAGCTTTTTCAGCATCCGCCTCCCCCAGCACATCATCCCACACACAGCCAGTCATTTCAGAACATAAAGCCTGTAATTTAGATTTTGAAAATATTCTCCCCATTTTCCATGCACCAACTTCTTTGTCGGTGTTTAGACTTGTATTAATTGAGATCTGTATTGCATGGTGATCAGAAAGGGCTGTTCCAATACTTCAGCATTGCTAAAATCTAAAAAGTTAATGAAAAAATTATCTATACATGATATTTTATTTAATAGATTTGGTCTTGTTGTATCAAATATTGTTTGATTAAAATTATAAGAGTGTAAAAGATCCAAAAATTTCTGCTTTTCCATCCCACTCTTATTTAGATTTTTTTCTGGCGATAAATTGACATTAAAATCACCTGTCATAACTATCCTAAAATTCTTGAAAGCTGAACATAAATTCTGACACAATTCCTCAAAGACACCAAGAAAAACATTAAAAACATCTATATACACACAGAATCAATAATTTTTGATTTTTATTTAAAATTCCACATACTTCAATTTGTCCTTCAATGCTGTAGTTCTGTATATTAAGCATCTCACTATAATATTTTTCCTTCCCATCTTGGACAAGAATGCAAACACCTCCGTGCTGATTGTGTATTCTCGTATAACAAGTAAGCAGTTGGTACCCATCAATGTGGATGAAATTCTCCTCCCCTGGCCTGAGCCAGTGCCCACTCAGGCATAAAATTTCATAATTTTTGTTAAGTTTATCTAGAGTGACTTCTAAGTCTAATGTCTTATTTCTTATACACTGGATATTTTGTGTAAATATTTGAACGTCTGGGTTTATTATTCCTGATGTTCAATATAAATGACTCGCTCAAAGATTTTTGATATTGAAGAAAGGAGAGATATTGGTCGATAGTTTTCTACATCCTGCTCATCACCTTATTTTTAAAGAACTTTCCCCTTTTTTAGTTTAGATGGAAAGATTCCCATGTGCAGACAGGCATTTATTATGTGAGCTAGAGGCACATTTATATGGTGACTAGCTTTTTTGAGTATGTTTATTGGTATTTCATCAAGACCAGCAGAGTATTTATTTGGCAAGGCCGATAGAATATGCTGAACTTCCTTTGAAAAATTGTGGGGATGTGACTTCCTTTAGGCAATTGACCAGAAAATGAAGGAGTAAGAGATGAAGCATTAAATTTCTTCAAAAATATGTTGGCTATCTCATCCAAATTTTCAATAATTTCATTATTGCTAGAATTTAGGGTGACAGGTTTAGATGACTTTGACTTATTTGAGCATTGATTGAAAAAAGTCCAAGCAGTTTTAGTTTTATTATTTGAACAGATAATCTTGTTTTTATTTAAAGAAGTTTTATAGTTAGAAATAATTTTTTTATATTCTTTTTTTTTATTGATTATAAGCTGCCTCACTATTTGTTTCCTTGTACCATACATACAGATCTTTAATATGACTAGAATAATTTTTAATTTCAGAGTTTACCCATTTTTTATCAGGATCCTTTATTCTGTAGCTACTTAGAGGAAATTTTACATTAAAATAGTAATAGAAAATATTATAAAAGCAATCATATTTTAGATCGACTTCAGCGCAGTTATATACATCTTCCCAGGATTCATGTGTTAAAAGATCATTAAACTTCTTAATGTTGTTTTCTGTGTATGAACGTTTCTTTATAAATACTGGCTTTTTACTCTATTTAGGTATTTCTATATGGAGTTTCTGACCATAATGATCTAATATATCTGAGAATAATGTATTACTTGTTACCTGACATTTAGCCAAATTGGTGAAAATATTATTAATTTGAGAGCCAAATTGTCCTACCACCCTAGTTTTACCCTTTATGTGTGGTGCTAAACCATAGCTAGCTAATAATTGTTTGGTAAGAGAGGAGTTCTGATCGTTTACTAAAAAGTTAATGTTAAAATCTCCACAGACTACCAGATACCTGTTGGCCATGTATATAGTGTGTGTATATAGGGTGATCTGTACAGACAAATAAAATAATAAGACCTATTTAAAATAAGACACTGACAAACACAAAATTCACACTGTCTTTGTTTTTGCAAGGATGGCAGTTCCTCCTCCTCTAAACTCAGTTCGAGATGAATAACAAATTGGTCGATGAAAATAATCCCACCTCCTAAGATCAAAGTTAAGTGCCTCCCAAGTTAATGTGCTCAAAAGCTTTGTAATTTTCCATAATTCATTTCACATACAGCAGAGGTAAGCAGCATTTTTGTCCTGCAAAGAATGGCAGTAAGAGTGGATATCTGGTTGAGGTTACAGGGATGAGGACAAACTTAAGCCTTGAAAAATTATTAGTTTATTTTTATTATCTTTAAACAATAACGCTTTTAAAGATTTAGAGGTTATGTCCTATAATTCTTCCTCTAAACTCACTTCAACTGACATTTTGATCCTAGAGATAATCCTGGACTAATTTAACCATCAAAGTCAATCCTTGTAAACAGGGCTGTACTAAATAAAAATAGTCATTCACAATCATTTGATCTATGGACCTAATAAATCCGCGCTTTGTAAACGTAACTACTGGGAGTTTAATGGGTGAATATTTGAGATAAGGACTATTATGAAGAATAGTATATGTACTTAGGTTAGGTTAGAGTAACAAACTTAAGGGAGTGACAAACACAAACAAATGAAACTGCCAGTTTCTTTCATAAAGCAAAAAGTTAATTTAATGTTAAAGCTTTACACAAGGAGTACATATTATATGAATATAAAGCATAGACCCATTTATTTGTGACTATAGATAAAACATATTTACATAGTTGGTAAGTGATGCACTGGGTAAGGCATACTGCATGTGGCTTTAAGCGTGCATTTATTTAATTTATACTTAATTACTCACCGGATAAACACTAATAAACGGTACACCATGCGACATTAACAAAAAAAAACACTAAAATAAATAAATAAATGACCCCTCACGTCACCCATTCAACATTATATTTAAAAATGGCCGACCATCTAATCTTTGGCCCGTCCGGGATCCTTTGAAAAATCGATAGTTTTTAGGCTCACGCTCGGATCCGCCGGTTTTTTTTCGACTGCACCGTAACGTTAAAATAATTTTAAAGCTCACACCGTGAATAATTCGTCACTTTTTAAACGTTTTTTCGCCTAAAAATCCCACGGAATATGCACAAAACAATAACACAAGCACCACACAACACGGGAAAATTTTGACGTTTGTCCGAATGCCGCGCCATTGTTATAACGCGCATGCGCACAAGCGGTTCTTTTTGCAACCGGTTAATAGAGTCGATTTCGACGTATTCTGGTTAATTATACCAATGAAAGAGGGAAACAAACACGGAATAAATTAATTTAGTGCAAAAGTGCTGGTTTTATGTTTTTAAATCTCCTAATACTAACGATAGGGTCGACACCTTTGTTTACTTTAACAGTTGGCAGCTGTCAGCGAGTTACTTTTGACAGCTACAAAAAATTAGATCAGGGCGATTCATATCGATAGTTTATGATAAATATTATTTTGTGCTTATTAATTTTGGTATTCTCATTAATTATTATTTGTTTTTATGATTAGGCTAAGACGGCTCTGTTGTTAATACTTACAAATTTTGTATCAACTTCTATTTCTCAGCCTTTCTAAATTTGTAATATAAAGCTATCAATATTTCGCTAGTTATTTGATATGCAATTTTTTTTGATTGAAAGGCCCTCTACTAATAATAATGCATCCCATTAAATGAGCGATATTAATTTCTCAGCTCTACCATTTTGTAAGCGATGAATAAAGTCGATTTCAACGTATTCCGGTTTTTTAAGATCGATAGAATATGGAGACAAAAGCGGAAAAATTAACTTTTCTATAATTCTCTGATTTTGGTATTCTCGTCGAGAAGTTCTAACTTCTTTTTCTTAGCTTTTCTAAAATTAAACGCTTTCAATATTTCACTATTTATTCGGTTTGAGCAATTTTTAAATTATTCACATTTTAATAAAAACCTTCTACATAAAACAATGCATATATCAAAATATCGATGTGCGTTTTTCAGCTCTAAATATCCAGTTTTCAACCGGTGATTAAATCAACCGGTGATCGAGATATTAGAGCTGGGCGACCCATATCGAGTTTCCATTAACAGACCTATTGCCCTTTTAAGTTATTCAGAATATTCTTACTACCTACAAATTTTTAAAGGAATCAATATTTAAATTGTGAGTTTTAAATCAACGAGAAGTTTTAAATCAACTTCGTTTTCTTAGCTTTTCTAAAATTAAAGGCTTTCAATACTTCACTATTTATTCGGTTTAGGCAATTTTTAAATTATTCACATTTTAATAAAAACCTTCTACATAAAACAATGCATATATCAAAATATCGATGTGCGTTTCTCAGCTCTAAATATCCAGTTTTCAACCGGTGATTAAATCAACCGGTGA